>NC_134080.1:45007620-45361195 GCF_000715075.1 Nicotiana tabacum | reverse complement strand
TTATCCTGATTAGTGCTTGTTTTTCCCTCCTGGAGAATTCCTCTTCAACAACTAACTTTTCTCCCCCTGCTCAATCAAAGAAAATTTCGTCAGTTTAAAACGGTGGTTAGTTGATGGCATTCTTGCTGAAAAATCCTTTCACTGCCTTGCTTTGTGTTGACTAATTTCCACGCACTGACCCTGAACCGCTTGACTTTCTGACCAACTTTTAAATTTCCCAACCTCTGGCGACCTAAATGTTTTACACCCCTGCTGTTATTTCACTTTTCTGACCTTTTTGTTTGAGCTTTCGCCTTTCCCACGACATTCCCCAATTATTTCACCGATGAAACTTTCGTTAATTCCCTGTATTCCACTTGACATCAAGTTGTTTTTGACATGCTCTGACCACGTTGTGCTCTACAATTCTAGAAGCTGGTAGTGAACTTTGAAGTCCTCTCTGCTTGCATTGAACAAAACTGGCACTGAAACATCTCAGCTAGATAAAACCCTCAAAAGAAAATGAAATGCCATGATTCTTGAGTTAAGGATAAGAAGAATCCAAAACCAGATGACTGTTTGAAAGGAGAAGGAAAAGAAACTTATCTGAGCGAGACAAACTAGTACCAATGGTCATGACATGCATTTTGGATTAATCAGCCCAATCTGTCCAACCAAACAAACTCTCAATTGTCGTACCTCATTGCCCAGAACTTCCATCACTTGTTTGATTTATCCAGACCTTAACCTTGTTTCCCTGCGGTACCGCGAAACGGTTTCTATCAACAGACCTTTCTCAGTTTTCCATTTCTTATCTCACCTTCGCCTTGAGGTGCCTGTAAAGGTTTTCACCAACAAGACTCTCTCATTTATTTTTCTCTCAGCTCCCGTCGCCTTACGGTGCCCGTGAGGGTTTTCACCCATAAGACTCTCTCATTTATTTTTGTTCTTCTTGCTCGAACCAGAGTGTTGCCCCTGTCGTGGGTTATTCCTACCTGTTCACCTTGGCATTTCTCAAAACTGATCATAAGGTCTTTCTTTGGTCCGTAATGTAGGCTTTTGGATTGATTTAGAAAGAAAGGTATAAAAGGCTCAAAACAATTCAAATGGGGTTCAAATTACAACTTTCGGAATCCCACTTTCATAACAATCACCACTTCTGCCCCAGTTTCTTGCTTGGGGATTTTTGGATTTCTATTTGGTATGACTGAACCTCGGAGTAAGGCTGCCTACGTACCCTTTCGGGATCAAGTCAAACGTAGTTCACTTCATAGAGACTACGTTGTTATGTTTCTCTTCTTTCCCCTTTTTTTTTCTTCACTTTTCTTTCCTTTCTTTTTCTTCTTTTCTTTTTCTTTTCTTTTCTTCTTCTTTTTTTTTCTTTCCTTCTTTTCTTTATGTTCGGCACTGGTGTTCTCTGATAGTGCCGCTGATTCCGAAAGAGGTGTATGAAAAATAAGTAAGGCTCGAAAGGGATAACAAGGGATAGGAGTGTTTGAATAGCAGAACAAACTGCCTTCATCATTTCAATCTTTAAGATATGCCAAATACGAACATATACATTCAGAAAATAAAGAAATCATACATAATATATCTTGACCGCATTGGAATTGATGGTCATTTCTACACATTTTCCTTCCACATCTGTCAAATACAATGCTCTACAAATGGTCCCTGCCAGTTTGGGGCAAATTTTCCTTTTGCCTCAGCCCAATGAGGCAAGATCCGCCTCAGTACTAATTGCCCGACTTCAAATTTCCTTGGACGTACTTTTTTGTTGTATGCTCTTGCCATTCTTCATTGGTACAGTTGGCCATGACACACTGATGCCAATCTTTTCTCATCGATCAAACTCAACTGCTCAAGACGGCTTTTCACCCATTCATCATCATCGATCTCAGCCTCTGCAATGATTCGCAGAGATGGGATTTCCACTTCTGCGGGTATTACTGCCTCGGTACCGTATACCAATGAGTAAGGAGTCGCCCCTACCGAGGTACGCACGGTGGTGCGATATCCTAACAATGCAAAAGGCAATTTCTCGTGCCATTGTCTAGATCCTTCAACCATCTTCCGGAGTATTTTCTTTATGTTCTTATTGGCCGCTTCAACCGCACCATTTGCCTTGGGACGGTACGGAGTAGAGTGCTTGTGAGCAATCTTAAACTGCTCACATGTCTCCTTCATCAAATGGCTATTAAGATTAGCCCCATTATCTGTGATGATTACCTTTGGGATCCCAAACCGACAGATGATATCTGCATGCACGAAGTCAACTACAGCCTTCTTGGTCACATACTTGAATGTCTTCGCTTCCACCTATTTGGTAAAATAATCTATAGCTACCAAGATAAACCTGTGCCCATTTGATGTTGCTGGATCAATTGGCCCAATAATATCCATGCCCCATGCAACAAAAGGCCATGGCGCGGACATCGTATGTAATTCTGATGGTGGAGCATGAATCAAATCTCCATGTATTTGGCATTGATGACACTTACGCACAAAACTGATACAATCTCGCTCCATCGTGAGCCAATAATAACCTGCTCGGAGAATCTTCTTTTCTAGAACATACCCACTCATATGCGGTCCGCAAACTCCGGAATGCACATCAGTCATGATAGTTGTGGCTTGTCGTGCATCTATACATCTCAACAAACCGAGCTCTGGCGTTCTTTTGTACAGTACTCCCCCACTAAGGAAAAACCCACTTGCCAACCGTCAAATTGTTCTTTTCTGATCACTGGTGGCCTGCGTTGGATATACTCCCGCTTTGATGTACTCTTTGATATCATGGAACCACAGCTCTCCATCGATTTCCTCTTCTATCACATTACAGTAAGCATGCTGATCATGGACTTGAATTTGCAATGGATCAACATAGGCCTTATCTGGATGGTGCAACATTGATGCCAAAGTAGCCAAAGCGTCAACAACCTCATTATGAATCCTTGGAATGTGTCTGAATTCTGTGGCCTGAAAACGCTGGCAAAGCTCATGCAGACACTACCGATATGGTATAAGCTTCAAGTCCCGTGTTTCCCATTCCCCTTGAATCTTGTTTACCAGTAAGTCCGAGTCACCCATGACCAAGACTTCCCGTACACCCATATCCACATCTAATCTCAATCCCAATATACATGCCTCATATTCTGCCATGTTGTTTATACAGTAGAAACGAAGCCGAGCTGTAACGGGGTAATGCTGACCTGTTTTCGAAATAAGTACTGCACCTATTCCTACGCCTTTCATATTGGCGGCCCCATCAAAGAAAAGTTTCCATCCCGACTTCTCAGCTTGTTCTAATTCTTCAATGTGCATTACCTCTTCATCAGGGAAATAAGTTTTCAAAGGCTCATAATCTTCATCAACGGGGTTCTCAGCCAAGTGATCGGCTAATGCCTGTGCTTTCATGGCAGTCCGTGTCACATAGACAATGTCGAACTCTGTAAGTAAGATCTGCCACTTTGCGAGCCTTCCTGTGGGCATGGGTTTCTGGAAAATATACTTCAACGGGTCCAAGCGAGATATAAGGTAAGTGGTGTAAGATGACAAGTAATGTTTCAATTTCTGTGCCACCCAAGTTAGGGCACAACATGTCCTTTCCAGATGAGTATACTTGACCTCGTAAGATGTGAACTTCTTACTGAGATAGTAGATAGCCTGATCCTTTCTGCCCGTAACATCATGCTGCCCCAGTACACAGCCGAATGAACTGTCCATAACTGTCAGATACAGAATCAAAAGCCTCTCTGGTTCTGGTGGGACCAACACGGGTGGGTTTGACAAATACCCCTTTATCTTATCAAAAGCCTCCTGGCATTCATCAGTCCATTTGACCGCGGCATCTTTCTTTAACAATTTGAAAATTGGTTCACACGTTGCCGTGAGCTGAGCAATGAACCTGCTGATATAGTTCAGTCTTCCCAACAAACTCATCACCTCGGTTTTGTTTCTTGGAGGTGGCAACTCCTGAATAGCTTTGATCTTTGACGGGTCTAATTCAATACCCCTCCGGCTAACTATAAATCCCAACAACTTCCCAGATGGCACCCCAAAAGCACATTTCGCAGGATTGAGCTTAAGATTGTACCTGAGAAGCCTTTGAAAGAATTTTCTCAAATCTCTGACATGGTCAGATTGCTGTCTAGACTTCACGATCACATCATCCACGTATACCTCGATTTCTTTATGTATCATATCATGGAAGATAGTTGTCATGGCCCTCATATAAGTTGCCCCAGCATTTTTCAAACCAAACGGCATGACCTGATAACAATACGTTCCCCACGGCGTGATGAATGCCATCTTTTCTGCATCTTCCTTATCCATTAGAATCTGATGATAACCCGCATAACAATCCACAAAAGAGCCAATATCATGTTTGGCACAATTGTCGATCAGTATATGGATGTTGGGCAGTGGGAAATTATCTTTTGGGCTTGCCTTGTTAAGGTCTCGATAATCGACGCACACCCTGGTCTTGCCATCTTTCTTTGGCACAGGCACGCCAGTGGCTAACCAAGTGGGGTACCGTGTAACCTAAATGACCCTTGCCTCAAACTGCTTGGTGATCTCTTCTTTGATCTTCACACTTATGTCTGTTTTGAACTTTCTCAACTTCTGCTTGACAGGGAGGAGTGCTGGATCAGTGGGAAATTTATGAACCACCAAATCGGTGCTTAGACCCGGCATATCATCATATGACCATGCAAAAACGTCTTTGTACTCATGCAATACTTTAATTATCTCCTCCTTGAGTTGTGGCTCCAAATGAACACTTATTTTAGTTTCCCGTACATTGTCTTGGTCCCCTAGATTAACTGCTTCTGTGTTATTTAGGTTAGGTTTGGGTTTTTCTTCAAAGTGACTTAATTCTTTACTAATTTCCTCATAAGCTTCATCATTATTACAATCCACCCCATCATCACACTCGATCTCTTGTATTATTACTTCTGAACTAGATTGGCTTTTAAAACTGGGCCGAAGATTCCTCATGCATGTCATGTCATTGATATCAGCATAAAAATAACTGTACAAAGAAAAGAAAAGAAAATGGAAAGAGAATTAGGGACGAAGAAAATTGCATTTCATTAAACGTAAAGACAACAAGGTTTTAACTCATCCAAACAACTGGATTACAAACCCTGGAATAATCCAGGTGACAAAAAGGAAAACAAAACCCACTACCACGACTCCCTCCGAACTGGAAGAGGAGTAGCTTCCCAATTGTTGATGTTAGCACGTGGTCCGATGTACTGTATGTCTGCTCTGCTTGACCCTTCCCCGGCCTCAACCATGTTTACTTCAGCAAATACTTTCTCAAACACCTTATCCAAATTCCCATCCGCCTCAATTAACGAACCTGACATCTTTGCCAATGATTGTTTCTTGATACTCGGTCTGACGAAGGACCTGGACAATCGAGGAATTGGTTTAGGGAGCACCCAAGCTTTCTTCTTCAATTTACGGGCCTTTCTGACATCTGCCACTGTTGGTTTGAACCCTAACCCGAAGGTGTCCAGATTTTTGGGCAAAGACACAGGTTGAGTAATGCCCTGCAGTTCAACCCCCAAACCCTTCCCGGGCACGAACCCGTTATTCAACATTTCTGACACTACCATGACGGTCGCAGCTGACACCCTAGGACATGGCATGCTTTTACCCTCAGGCACCCTGCTCACCGGAACCGTGTCGAGGATCTGATACACCCATGGCCCCTTATCATCTTCGGTCTCTATAAAAGGGTACAATGGCATCATTCATGGCGCATGTGGGATCTTCCCCATGTAACACAATTTCTTGTCTGTCCCACTCGAATTTGATCATTTGGTGCAGTGTGGAGGGCACGACTTTTGCCGCGTGAATCCACGGTCGACCCAATAAAAGATTATAGGATACTGCAGCATCCAACACCTGAAATTCCATCGTGAACTCGACTGGGCCAATAGTCAATTCGAGTACAATATCCCCTACCGTGTTTGTTCCCCCTCCATCGAACCCTCGAACACAAATGCTATTTTTGCGGATTCTATCCTCATCAATCTTTAACTTGTTCAATGTGGATAACGTGCAAATATTAGCGCTCGACCCGTTATCGATTAGTGCCCGAGTAACCATTGAACCTTCACATTTGACCATCAAATAGAGAGCCTTGTTGTGTTCTGTGCCTTCCATAGGCAATTCATCATCAGAAAATGCTATCCTGTTCACTTCAAAGATCTTGTTGGCAATTGTCTCTAAATGGTTTACTGAAATTTTGTCAGGTACATGAGCCTCATTCAATATCTTCATTAAAGCTCGGCAATGCTCATCAGAGTGAATTAATAATGACAACAATGAGATTTGGGCCGGTGTTTTTCTCAGTTGCTCAACAATGGAATAATCTTGTCCTTTCATCTTTTTCAGAAACTATTCTGCTTCTTCTTCTGTTACAGCCTTTTTAACTGGTACAGGATTGTCTTTTGCACCTTTAGCTTTTCTCAACTCTTCGGGGGCGAAACAACGTCCCGACCGGGTCAGTCCCTGTGCTTCACAACTTTCTTCCTCAATTTCCTTTCCTTTGTATGTCACCACTACCTTGTCATATATCTAGGGTACGGCTTTGCTATCAACCATGGGTAACTGGACTACCGGTTTTATGACAACTGGTTCTACATAGGCTCCCTTCACAACCACCACGGGCGCGGACACTGACCTTGGTACCACTATCTTGACTGGCTCCTGCTTTTTCTCGGCCGCAAATGGTCCCTTTCCCATTACTAGCATTGGCTTGTCTTTTATTGTTTTTAACTGAACCACTGGCCTTGCACTCACTGTCTTTTCTTTGGTTTCCGTAGAACGAATCACCATAACCACCTGCGAAGGTTTCTTAGGCTCTGCCCCCTTATGTATCAGTTCGATCATGTTGGCCTCATAATGCGCTGGTAACGGATTTTGATTGATGTTCGGGGCCTCTGGAGCCTGTACCTCAATACGGCGATTATCAATGAGCTCTTGGATTGCGTTTTTCAACTTCCAACATTTTTCAGTATCGTGCCCCGGCATCCCTAAGCAATACTCGCAGCTAACAGAGTGGTCCAGGTTTCTGGGAAGAGGATTTGGTGCTTTGGATTCAACTGGGGTCAGCATCCCCAACTGTTTCAATCTGTGGAAGAGAGAAGTGTAAGATTCTCCCAGCGGAGTAAATATTTTTTTGTTTGGGGCCTTCTCATTTCTAAAAGCTTGGTTTGGGCGGAAGCTGGTTCCTGGTCTGTTAGCCCTAGGAGGTGGATAGGTGTTTTGTGGGTGTGGCTGTGTATTTTGGGGACTTGGTGTACGCCATTGCGAGTGCACTGGGGGTTGAGTGTAGGTCTGGGCGTGGTGAATAGAAAAGTGTGGTTCTGGTGGTGGATAATAGTGTTGCGGTGGACCATATGGGGTATATTGATAGTTTGGGTGGTGGGGTCTGGGTTGGTTGTAGTAGAGTGGACGATTATTGTGCCTGGACCAAATATTAGCTTCAACTGTAGCAACTTCTTCTTTCTTCTTCTTCCCTAGCACACCACCAGTACCGCTTTGGATGGCCTGGGTGGTTGCTTTCAACGCCGAGTAGCTCAAGATCTTGTTAGATTTCAATCCTTCTTCAATCATGGCTCCCATTTTTGCCACTTCATTAAACGACTTCCCGATAGATGTCACTAGATGACCAAAATAGGTAGGTTCCAATGTTTGCAAGAAGTAATCTACCATCTCACTCTCCCGCATGGGAGGATCAACCCTTGCAGCTTGTTCCCTCCAGCGGAAACCAAACTCTCTAAAACTTTCCCCAGGCTTCTTTTCTAGTTTCAACAATGACAGACGATCAGGGACTATCTCGAGGTTATATTGGAAATGGCCAATGAATGCCTGGGCCAAATCATCCCATGTATACCATCGGCCGGGGTCTTGCCTCGTGTACCATTCTAGTGCTGACCCGCTCAGGCTTTGCCCGAAATATGCTATCAACAACTCATCTTTTCCCCCGGCCCCTCTCATTTTGCTACAAAAACCACGCAGATGGGCTACTGGGTCACCATGCCCCTCATATAAGTCAAACTTTGGCATTTTAAACCCCGCATGCAACTGCACATCAGGAAAAGGGCACAAATCTTTGTATGCGACACTGACTTGGTTTCCTAAACCATGCATGTTCCTGAAGGATTGCTCCAGGCTTTTGACTTTACGAATCACCTCCTCTTGTTCTGCATTCTTAACCGGTTTCTCAACTTATCCCGGGATTTCAAAATGGGGAGAGGAGGTATATGGCTCAGGCGCTTTGAAAGTGGGTTCGGGACGGCAATATTGGGTGTCATGGGCTTGGAATAGCGGCTCACTGGATGATCTATGTAGTGGAGCTGGGGGAGGTGCCACAAAGACGGGAACCATGGGTGGTGGAGGGTTTTGTTTGGAGGGTGGAGCTGGGGGAGCGTATGACGTGGTACCATAACCCTGGGCCTGATAAGGGAAAACTGAAGATGCGTGGGGAGTGATAGGCTCCTGAGCTTGAGCCAAGGGTGGGATGTAAGATGGGTTGGCAGGATATAGTGGTGCTGGGTGTCCCTACGACCATGCCTGATGCATTTCAGCCATTTGTGCTTTTAATTTCCTCATCTCTTCTTTCATAGCACCCACATCTGTTACCTCAACCTCATTCGAAGGGTCTACGATGCTGATTTCCGAATCCTGCCCTGCCATTTTTACTTGATCTTTCGACCGGGTGTTGTATGGATGAGTTGCCAGAATTGCCAATCAATTAACCACCTGCCTGGTATCACACATTTAGACAACCACTTTGTTAGCGATTAGGTCTTAACAGATTTAACAACCACATGTTGGCATGAATGCACTTATACAATTATTCCTTTCTATTATGCATTTGCCCGATTGCATGCGTCATCCCGGCATTTCATTCCTTGTTTCATTTTCCTTCTCCTCGCCTTATCCCTCTCTTGTGCTTTTTCTTTTCTCTGTCTTGTTTTTCCGCTCTTTTCTTTCTTTCTATTTTTCTTGGTTTTCCTTATATTTTCCTTTTCATTCTTTTTGTTTCCTTTTCGATTATGGTTGAATCTTATGGAGATTGCCTACGTATCGTGACCCCGCACGAATCAAACCAAGCGTAGTTCATGAAGATAAATGTAAAATAAGGGTGGAAATAAAATGCTCAACTTTCATTAATAAACAGACTCTTACAAACTCGACATCTTTTGTTTTGGAAAGAAACTAACAAACGCAATCTGAAAGCAAACAAAAACTCTAAGCTGCAAATATACTCAATCCAGAAAGATAATGGACGTACAAAAGACTGACTCGAAATGGTAGACACTCACAGACACGGACTATGCATATTCTAGTGCTTCAAACTTAGGTATCCGCGGGGCATCGTTCGGCCTCGCCGCGGGTCTAGGATCCAAATCTCTTTCAAGCTGCTCTAACTCATTCATGGTTCGCTTCACATAGATCATCACTGCTAAGATAAAAGTAGTACGGGTCATGCCTTCACAAACCCGGCATCTCCTGACAATAGCATGAGCAATGGCTCTAATCCTGTCTTTTGTTTGCTTCTTTTCTATGAGCAAGCGTCTTATCTGATCGCTACACGTCTTTAAAGCTCGGGAGTCTTGCAAGTGCTGGTCTTGCAGTTGTTGCACTTCTGCCTCCATTTGGGCTAACAAGTTGTAACAATGTCCGCTTTCAGTTTCGAAGTCTCTAGCCTACCTAACCGCTCTACCTTCAAGGGCAACTACTTTTCTCTTTAAATTGGCAACAATTTTCTCATGGTCCCTTTTCAACTGATTCAAGTATTGGCGACGCTCTTCGGTTCTTGTCGCCCATTGTGCTTTAAGTTCTGCCATGACATTTTCAGCTTTTCCTAGCTCATCCCGCCATTCTCTGACTTCACTTTCCAATCTTTTTACCAATTGTTCATCGGATCGGCTCCTCGGTTGCTTATCGATGGTTATCTTCAACTGTCGGACTTGGGCTTTAAGAGCGTCATTTTCTCTGGCTAGTCTATTCTTTTCACCTTGATCCTCGGCAACCTGTACACTGCTCTCGAATTTCAGACTCTCGACTTGTTGCTTTAACTTACCAATCTCAACTCGATAGCTTTCTTCCTTTGCTAACCAATCCCACTGCTCTTGGGACGACTTGGCGAAATCTTCGAGATGAGGTCTTTTAGCCGGTCTTCCATATGCCACGTCACCTCTGAACCATTCGTGATACCCTGGAGCAATTTCCCCTCTGACCCTATCAGACACACAAGTGTTTGCCATCAGATATTGACACTCACTCCAAATTTGACGAACCTCTTCCTCGGGGAATCGACTGTTAGGACTAATTTCGACCACTTGGGTACTTAAATCTTCATCTCTCGGTATTACTTGATATCTACCGAGTTGCCTTAGAACCCGATACGGTGTATAAGGTTGTATGCTTTTGAGTCCCATTAACAAAAAATGTGGTCGGGCTGCTGGCATATATATGACTTCCTCGACAGACAACCATCCAAGCACCCACTGTATCTGGATAGCCTCGAGGTTCCGAAATAATAATGCCCAAGCCGTGACTCCTTCAGGTAGACTAGCCCCTTTGATTCTCGTACAAAATTCCCCTATACAAGTTTTCTCAGCCGAGCCATAACTCAATAACTGAGAGCGCGGGCACAAATGCTCAATCATCCACATTTGTAACAATAAGTTACATCCCTCAAAAAATTTGCCCCCAGCTTTGCACGCAGTAAGAGCTCTGAAGATATCAGCCACAATCATAGGTGTTAAAGTGCTTTTCCCCATGGTTTGCAAAGTACTGACGACGCCTGCTACTTTCAAATCAATATTACCATCTTTCCTTGGGAATATTACGAGACCCAAAAAAGCTACCATAAATGTCACTCGCCTGTGTTTCTCCCATTTTTGTCGGCTATTTCTGCTGCAAAGTTTAAAGTCTGGATTATTGAACCCGCCCACATGGCCATATCTATCATACACGAAGCGGAAACTGCAGAAACCCTTTGCAAAATCTGGGTGATGAACTGTCCGGGGTACTTTCAAGGAATCTAGGAATCGATGTATGGTAATGGCTCTAGGAGCAATCAAGTATTTGAATCTCAATGGAGCTTGGTCACTTCCAATGTACCCCGCTATTTCTTCTATTGTTGGGGTGAATTCAAAGTCTGAAAAATGAAACACATTATGTGCCGAATCCCAATGGGCGACCAATGCCCTGATGATATCCCCCTGAGGCTGAATGTCTAATAAATCCGGAAGGTCTTTCAAATATTTTCTCACTTCGTCTTGCCCTTCTTTGCCCAAATCATTCCACCACAATTGCAGCTCAAAAGGGATTTTGGTCATTATTGAAAAAGGCTCATTTATTGTCGTGCTCATCCTGCACATTTATTAAAGCGTTTAAGCAAAAGAAAACTTTTATTTAACTCCAAAAACTACTATCTATATTATCGACTCAAAATTAACCTTATATTTCAAATGAAGAACTCAATTCTTAATTCTAATATTTTTAGATAAAAGACCCGATATTGCAACACGGCCTTCCTGCGCCTCAGGGGCGAAAATTTTAAGGTTGTGAGGGTCAAAAATCAAAATACGACAAAAGGTGGTTGTTTATGCAAAGTCAGCCCTCCGGTGCCCCGTTTGGGAATATTTGGCTATTTATGACATAACAACATCACCTGACTTATTTATGACTCTTTTTTTATCGTTTTTCAAATTAGGAAACTCAATATTGCAAACACGGCCTTTCAACGTCTCGGGGACGAAGATTTTTAAGGTTGTGTGGGTCAACTAGACCAAATCTTAAATATGACCCAAAAGTGGCTGTTTATGCAAAGTCAGCCTTCCGGCGTCCCCTTCGGGAACCTTCGGCTATGTCTTCATAAAACAGCGTCACCCGACTTCTTAGAAATTTGACATATATATTTTGCTATTATATTTTTTTTTGTAAAAAGGGAAGTTGGACATCCCCCGACTTATTTATAACAAAATTAAAAATCTTGACATGTTTTTTTTTGTTTTTTTTTTATTTGTTTTTTGCCTTTTTTTTTAGCAAGAAGGGGGTTGGACCCGATGAAGGTTGCCTACGTATCTCACATCCGGTGAGAATCAAACCCGCATAGTTCGGGCAAATTAACCGAACTATTTTAAAACATGACTCTTTTCCATTTTATTTTTTTCTGGCAAGACAATCTATTTTCCTTTTCTATTTTTGAAAAAGACAAAATAACGAATTTTTTTTCATTTTCAATAAAACAATCTATTTTTCCAAAAATAAAAGACTCTTTTTTTCTATATTTTTTAGTAAAACAAAATAAAATATTTTCCTCTTTTTTTTTCAAAATTTCGGCAGAGTTTCGCCAGTAATTGGTCATTGATTTTTTCTAAAATAATCAATTAACTCCCTAACTGATATATTATTTTTCCTCTTTTTTTTCTCTCTCTTTTTTTTTTCTTCAATTTTCCAACATTCCCGAGATTCAGAAACCGGTCAACATGCAAGTTCGAAAAAAATATATGTATAGAGCAAGTAGGATGCATTAGAATGGTCTTTTCATTTCAGGTTGCTAGTCCTAGACGGACCCAACCCCTGTGTTGAGTCCCCTAAGTCAAATGCAACGTGATGCAAATAAGCGTTCCTACTAGGGATCCGGCATGAGGTTTCATTATACTAGGTTTATAACCTGGGTATATGTTCTAGACTGTGTACCCGAGCGGACAACTCGAGTCGAGGAGGGGGCAACTTACCGGGAACCAAAAGGTCATCCGGCTTCGTAACTTATCCGTCCTCTTTCTTATTTCAGGTATTGACACTAACGGAATAGGGAGCCTCGACCAGCGAGCTTCTCCCCGGAGGTAAGAAGAGAAAGGTTTCGGCACAGTTCATATGTACAGTTCAAATAATATCAAAGCGGTAAAAGCAGCATGTAGCACATTAGGCTCAAATATGTAAAAATCAGATAAAACCAAATATAACAATTTATCTAAGCTCGAATTCTAACCCTGAACCAGTGGTTCTGGGTCCAACAAAATTCCTCAGCAGAGTCGCCAGAGCTGTCACACCTCCTTTTTCCGCCCCCGCGAGGGGTGAAGGGAGTTCTTTCCAATTAAAGGACAATTGAAACGGGATTTATTTATTTATTTCAGAGTCGCCACTTGGGAGATTTAGGGTGTCCCAAGTCACCAATTTTAATCCCGAATCGAGGAAAAGAATGACTCTGTATTACAGTCCGCGAACCAGAAATCCGGATAAGGAATTCTGTTAACCCGGGAGAAGGTATTAGGCATTCCCGAATTCCGTGGTTTTAGCACGGTCGCTCAATTGTCATATTTGGCTCATTTGTCTGATTTTTAAACAATTAAGAACTTATATGCAAATTTAACTTTTAAAACCGCTTTTATCATTATTTATTTTATACAAAATTGCAACGTCGTGAAAACGCATCTCGAACCACGCCACAACCAGTGCACACGTGATTTTTTTGACGCATTTTGACTTCGTCAAGATCGTGATTTGGGTTACATAAATGTACACCCGTATTTAAGAAAATAACCTTATTAAATATGCGCCAAAATACTACGCGTTATGATACTATTATGTAGGACTGTGAATTTTACTAAATCGCCCATCTCGGAATCTAGGTATTTTCTTATATTAAAAAAAAGATTGGAGGACTGCAATTTTTGTATTATTTATATTTATTTATTTGTTAGCGAGATCTTCCCTTATTTTATGAATACCCTTTAATGACTACATCTTTATTATTACTAAGTTTGTCCATAATTATGAAGTCAATCTCTACATACTTAAAAATAACATATTAATTACTAATTCAAAACAAATATTAATGGAAAGTAATATTACTAAAATGATAATTACGAACAACATGGAATTTCCCAAAAAGTAAAAAAAACTAATTATCCCATAGTTGGATTAAAACATATTGTTAGTATGACTTAAGCTTATTGAAATTAATTATTTACAAATACTGAAAATTAAAAAATAAAAAACTTGATTACTAAACCATATTTCTAGAAGTTAAACAATTTAAACTTAACTAACTTTGTTTTAATTCACATCATGTCCTAATACTTGATTCGCAAACTAATTCATGTTTTAACTGAAATTAACTACATGATTCCGATTAACTTAATGTTGACAAAAAAACCTTATGAATAATGAATTAATCAATTTTTGCCAAACTGATTCAATAACGCCATTTTTTACGTTATTTCTTTTATTTTGATTATTAAACAGTTTTAATTAGTAATCCGTCTTGAATATATTTCCTAATAATCCGATTAAGGCGTTATTTAATATATCGCTATAACATGTCTAATTATGCCAAATGACAGTGATTGACAGAATAATAATACATGAATAATCTAAATACAATACAAAAAAAATTAAAACTAAATTAAAAATTTAACATTCCGTTCTTCATTTCAGCTTACAAAATGCCAAAATTACAGTTGTGTACCTGGTATTGCCAATATAAGAAGAAGAAAGTCAGCCACACTGTAATAACAAAACAGCACAGCAACAAAAGTCCAATAGCAGTAACAACCCAGGAACAGAGTTTGCAAACCGGTGGAGTATTAAACTCAAAACAAAAGCTTCAAGCTTTGATGAAAAACAATTAATTCTGATTTCAAACAATGAAAGAAAGCAAAAGATTTTTTTTTAGTTTTTTTTTTTGAAAGTTTAAATATTTTTTCGGAATTTTCTCTCTCTTAAATGTTCAGCCCTTTTTTTCTCTCTCTCTTATTTTCTTTCTGTTCAGATTCGTTCTTTCTCTTCTGTATTCTCTCGTATCTTGTCTATTCTGATTTCAAGACTTCTTATAACTCATCCCATAAATCTTTCAATTAATTAAAATCAATACTTTTTCTCTACCCAACCCATTATCTTCACACTCATCCCCATTACATTAAATAAACATATCACACCACCCCATTATATTTTGTCCCCCATGCCTAACATAAAATAATACAAGATTCCCCCCACTAAATTTTGTCTTGTCCCCCTTTATATTAAACAACTATATCACAACCCACCCCAATTCATTTTGTCCCTCATGCTTCATATAAATAATTACAAAATGTACAATTCCTAAACTACCCCTCCGACCCTATTGCAAATTACTATTTTACCCCTGAAAGTACTATAAATTACCAAACTACCCCATCAGCTATAACAATCAATTAATCAAACTTAACCAAAATATAGACAATATGATCAATTTCTAACAATGTTTAAACAACAAATCACATGAACATGATTTCTTCAACATTTCAACAACAAATCACATGAACACAAATTGAACAACAAAGAACAACTAAAATTTGATTGAACAATATTTTAACAACAAACAATCCTATTTTCGGATTCAACAACAACAAACAAGTATATTTAGATTTTTAAATTCAATCATATTGAACTTAAAATCAATTCTAACAACATTACAACCAACAATTCCTATATTAAACTCTATGAGACAAATTCAAGAAATAATCACAAATGGTAAACAAGAAATCAAGCTATACAAATTTCGGATTCAAGAACAATCAAACAAAGTATGAACATGAATTAAATCTATATTAAACAACAAGCATGACGGATTCAAACGATTAAATCAATATATTTCCTTCAACACAACTAATTTTTTTTAGACAAATAACAAGATTTGTTGTTAGAAACAATTATGAACTTAAACTTGAACTTAACAATATTAACAATTTCTAAAAATACATAAACACATGAAACAAATTGAAGAAATAATCAATTAAATTTCAATTTGAATCTAACAAACATCAAACTAACAAAATCTTACCTAAACAATAAAACAAACATGAAATAAACATGAAAAAAAAACACTAATTAACTTTCCATTTGAAAATCTAAAAATTAATTCAACAAAACATATGAACAAACTAGAAAATTATTTCAACGACGAACAAACCAAACAAGAATTAAATCATTTATCGATTTTGGATCCGAAAAATGCCAAACAAATATGGACGATAAATGAGATTCAAAACCAACTAACCAATTCAAAAACAACGACGAAGACGAAGATGATGGAGCGGCATGAAGCAGTAGGGAACTGCTGCGACGATCAGCAGCAACAGTTCGTCGAGGGAGGGAGAAGAAACAACATGAAGCAGTAGGGAGCAACAACAGCTGGTCGTCGGACAGTGGCGAACCAATGCAATGCAATGGCAGCCATGGCTGCCTGAGTCGACGAGGCAGAAGCTGTGACGGGCAGTCGTGGGGAGCTTGGTGTTGAAGATGATGAGCGTGAGGCAGCAGCTCGGAGACAGCTTGGAACGACAATGAAGTAGCCGCGACAGCCGCGGCGACGGAGTCGGAAGAAGCTTTCGCGACAGCAGCCATGGCGGAAGTCTTTATTTTTTTGGAGGAGGAAATGACGCAGTGATATTTGTATTGAAGTGAGGAAGAAGAAACAGTAGGGTCAGCCATGGATGTTGATGGCGAAGCTCAGAGACGACGGGGATGAAGCGGGCAGCGGTGGGTTTCCTGGTTCTTTGGTTGAGGGTTTTCCGGCGATGCAACGGGGAGGTCGACGTGGATGGTGGTGACAATAAAAAGCCATGGATGAGCTTGAGGAAGGGAAGCCATGGGAGCTTGAGAAACTTGGAGAAGAAGAAGCAAAAGTGGGGGGGGGCGGGGGCGGCGGATGACTTAGGTCATTTTTAGGGTTTTTTCTTCTTTTTTTTTGTTTTATTTTGTTTGTAAAATAATAGGGGTGTTGGGTTATGGACTGGGTCGACCCAGTTCGAAATGGACTGGGTCGTAGGGAAGATTGGGCCATTTTTTGGGCCTATGGCTTGAAATCGAAGAAGAGGCCCCAATTCCGACTTTCTTTATATTTTTGCTCTCTTTTCTTTCTTTTATTTTTCTAAAACTAAATTATAAAAATACTTAAACTATTCTTAAGAATTAAATTAAGTTATAAAAGCGCAAATTAACTCTCAATATCAATTAACGCACAATTAAATAATAATTAAGCATAAAATTGTATATTTGGACATTAAATGCTAAAAATGCAAACGATGCCTATTTTTGTAATTTTTAATTTTTGTAAAACACATTTAATTACTAACAATTGTAGAATTAAATCCTACATGCAAAATGCGACATATTTTTGTATTTTTGATTAATTTAGCAAATAAACACGCACAGACAAATACAAATAATTATTCAAAATGCCACAAAATATCACAAAATTGCACACCAAAGAAAAATCATTTTATTTTTGAATTTTTTGGGAGTAATTCTCATATAGGGCAAAAATCACGTGCTTACAGTACAAAGATAAAGTGAGCGGATACGAGCGATTTTTGCCCGTTGGAATACTCCGTGTGAAGCACTTTTGTTTTGAAAAAGATTTAACCGAACCTTTGCTTCAAAGGTTTCCTACATATCCATGGATAGCAGGGAATCAGGTTAATGTAGTTCGGGATGTTTTGGTAGCTGGGACTACCATGGAACTGCTTTTTGTTGTTATTGCTGTTGCTACTGCCTCCCGATCTCCTTATTACACCTGTGCCAAAAGAAAATAAGAAGCTAGACTAAGCTAGGAATTACAAAATCTTATCTGTCTTCCCCTTGCTCTGGTTGCCTCACTCTTGTCGGCTTGTGTTTTCCCCGGTGTCTTTCTTTCGAAAACTGCTGGGGACGACACTGGCCTTTTGCCTTTTTGAGCATAAGCTTTATTATTCCGTTCTGTCTGCTAGGGACAACTGCTTCCTATATTAATGCTTGTTATGATGGAGATCTTCATTGTACTCCTCCTGATTACTGACTCATGTTCGATCTAGAAATGTGTTCCTCTGTTCTGCAGGCGGGCTCCTGACTTCAACATCTTCCTCAAAATTTTAACACCTCCATTCTCCAGGCGGGCTCCTGACTTCTTCAACTTAAAATTTAACAACCTCCGTTCTCCAGGCGGGCTCCTGACTCCAACTTAAAATATAACAACCTCCGTTCTACAGGCGGGCTCCTGACTTCAACAACTGCTCAAAATAATTCAGCCTCCATTCTCCAGGTGGGCTCCTGACTTCTTCAACTTCCTCAAAATTTTATCACCTCCATTCTCCAGGAGGGCTCCTGACTTCTTCAACTTAAAATATAACAACCTCAGTTCTACAGGCGGGCTCCTGACTTCTCCAACTTAAAATTTAACAACCTCCATTCTCCAGGCGGGCTCCTGACTTCAACAACTGCTCAAAATAATTCAGCCTCCATTCTCCAGGCGGGCTCCTGACTTCTTCAACTGCTTCCTTCAAAATTGGTGTTTTATTCCTCTGAAAATTGCTGGGGATAACACCGATATTTTATTTCATCAATGTGTCATTTTCCTTCTTCAAAGACTATTTCCTTTAAAGCTGGTGCTTTCACTTCCCTGGAACCTGTCGGGAATAAACACTGCTGGGGAATTATCCTTCTCCTTTTAACAATGGTGGGGATGATACTGATTATCTTGCTTCTTCCAAGATTGCTTTTCTCTTAAAACTTGTATCTCCCTTCTCGTATACTGCTGGGGATTTTTCTTCCTTCAACACTCGTGTTATCTTCTCTCTTTCCCAAATGACTATCTCATTTTAAGAAAATTTTCATAATGAGAGAAAATTTTCTGCCCCAGTTTGATAATCTTTTTTGTGACCCTGTCTTCCTGCGGTCAATAATATTTCTTTTCCCTGTTTCAAATCAAAGAAAAATTTATTAGTTTAAAATGGGGCGAGTGGTCGTGCCACTTCTGCTGAGGATGGTTTTTCCCTTTTCTTTTCCTGGCATTGCTATAAAACTTGCTGGGGAAAATATTGATTGCTGGGGCTGATATTCCCGCTGGGGATGGTTGTCGTTTCTCTTTCTTCCCCGCTCCGTGTTGTCCGACCATTGTGGAGCTTGGTCGAGAATCTGTCGGAGTTGTTCTTGTATCTCGCAAATCTGCTGAGGATCATCTTGGAATTTGATCCATAACTTCCCTTGGAAATTTGGGCCTCTTAGGATCTAGACCCATTCATCATTTGGTCTTGCGACAAACCTCTTTTCGCTTTGTCGCCTTATCTTTGGCTTGTCCTTTTCGCATTTCGCCTTGCACCATTTTGGCAATTGGTAGTAAACTCTAAAAATCCTTTTCAAAAATAAACTGCTGGGGAAATAAAATCTTTTAAACTAAGAAATGAAAGAGTGATAATTTTAAAGATAGAAAAAGAAGTCTTTCTGAACAAACGCTGGGGAAAAAGAAAAGAAAAGAACTTATCTGAATGATATAACCAATCCCAACGATCATGTCGTGCATTCCGGATTGATCAACCCAGTCTATTTGTATCAATCAATCTTTCGGATGGCCTCATCTCGCTGGGGATAAATAAATACTCAACTTTTGCTAAAGGTGGACCTTTTCCGCCAATCTCGCCTTGTCGCCTCATAGTTCCCTTCGAGGGGTTTTCACTAATAAGACTCTCTCATTTCTCTCAACTCCCGTCGCCCCATGGTGCCTGTGAAGGTTTTCACCAATAAGACTCTCTCATTTTATTTTATTTTTTAGTTGGGGATTGGAGCGTTGTCGATATGACGCTCTTTGTTGGGGATTCTTTCGGCTATCAATTCATTTCCAGTTTATGATCCTCTTCTCTGCTGGGGATCAGAGTGTTGTTCCCGACTTCCACGTGCATAAACTTGGCACTTCTCGGATACTGATCGGGAGGTCTTTTTTGGACATCAATATGTTTTTTTTTGTATGGCTAAAAAGAAAAGGAGTATCAAAAGTTTAAAATAATTTGGAGGGGTGAAACAGTACAACTCTTGGAATCAAACTTTCTTTTCACAACTTCTGCCCCAGTTCTTCTTGCTTGGGGATTTTTATTTTTTGGTTACACTATGACCGAGCCGTGAGGCGCCTACGTATCCTTCTTTGAGGAATCAGGTCAAATGTAGTTCCCACTTTCTTTGTTTTTCTTGTGACTTTTCTTTTGTCTTTATTATTGTTTTTCTCTCTTTGTATCTTTTATTTTAATTACTGACTCCAAAAGAGGGATATGAAAGAATAAATAAGGCTCAAAAGGGTAAGCAAAGGTTAAAGTGTTTTGATAGAAGAAAGAATTGCCTCCGTCATTTCATTCTCCGATAAATGCCAACCACAAACAAATATCAATTACAATCAAAAGAGATCATACATAATATCTCTTAACTGCGTCGGAATTGATAGCCATGTCGACGCATTTTCCTTCGATATCCGTTAAACATAAAGTGCCATTGGACAATACTCTGGTTACAATGAATGGTCCTTGCCAATTCGGGGTGAACTTGCCCTTTGCTTCCGCTTGGTGTGGCAGGATTCGTTTCAACACTTGTTGCCCACTTCAAATTTTCTGGGGCGCACCCTTTTGTTGTAGGCTCTTGCCATTCTCCTTTGATATAACTGGCCATGACACACAGCTGCCAATCTTTTTTCATCAATCAAGCTCAACTGTTCCAAACGGGTTTTGACCCACTCATCATCATCAATCTCAGCCTCGGCGACAATCCGAAGGGATGGAATTTCAACTTACGCCGGTATTACTGCTTCAGTTCCATATACCAACAAATAAGGGGTTGCACCTACTGAAGTCCGGACGGTAGTGCGATAACCTAACAATGCAAATGGTAATTTTTCATGCCATTGTCTGGATCCTTCTACCATCTTCCTCAGTATCTTCTTGATGTTCTTGTTGGCTACTTCAACAGCTCCATTTGCCTTGGGACGATATGGTGTGGAATTACGGTGTGTAATCTTAAACTGTTCACATACTTCTCTTATCAAATTGTTGTTAAGATTAGCACCATTGTCCGTGATTATCACTTTCGGGATCCCAAATCTACAGATAATATGGGAATGGACAAAATCCACCACTGCCTTCTTGGTTACTGACTTGAAAGTTTTGGCTTCAACCTACTTAGTAAAATAGTCTATGGCCACCAGAATGAACCTGTGACCGTTCGAAGCCGCCGGCTCAATAGGCCCAATGACATCCATGCCCCATGCCACAAATGGTCATGGTGCTGACATTGTGTGCAATTCCGTTGGTGGAGAATGAATCAGATCTCCGTGTATCTGACACTGATGGCATTTTCGTACGAAACTGATACAATCATGCTCCATAGTGAGCCAATAATATCATGCTCGAAGAATCTTCTTCGCCAATACATATCCGCTCATATGTGGCCCACAAACTCCAGTATGTACCTCTGTCATAACTGTCGTGGCTTGACTGGCGTCTATACATCTCAGCAATCCCAAATCTGGGGTTCTTTTGTATAACACTCCTCCACTGAGGAAGAAACCATTTGACAATCGCCGAATGGCTCTTTTTTGATCTCCGGTGGCCTGCTCCGGGTATATCCCCATCCTGAGGTACTCTTTGACGTCATAAAACCATGGCTCGCCATCCACTTCTTCCTCTATCATGTTGCAATAGGCATGCTGATCACGAACCTGGATGTGCAACGGGTCAACATGAATTTTGTCTGGGTGGTGCAACATTGATGCTAAAGTGGCCAATGCATCGGCAACCTCATTGTGAACTCTTGGGATGTGTCTGAACTCCACTGATCGAAATCGCTTGCTCAGATCGTGCAAACATTGTCGATATGGTATGAGCTTCAAATCCCGTGTTTCCCATTCACCCTGAATCTGATGCACCAGGAGGTCCGAGTCCCCCAAGACCAAGACGTCCTGGACATCCATGTCTGCAGCTAATCGCAAACCCAAAATTCATGCCTCATACTCAGCCATGTTGTTGGTACAATAGAAATGCAGTTGAGCTGTAACAGGATAATGATGTCCTGTTTCAGAAATAAGCACTGCTCCTACTCCAACTCCCTTCGCATTTGCGGCTCCATCAAAGAAAAGATTCCAACCTGGTTCCTCAGGTAAGTCCAACTCATCTATATTCATCACTTCCTCGTCAGGAAAATACATCATCAATGGCTCGTATTCTTCATCAACAGGATTCTCAGCCAAGTGATCTGCCAACGCTTGGGCCTTCATGGTTGTCCTCGTCACATAGACGATATCAAACTCCGTGAGTAATATTTGCCATTTTGCTAACCTTCCTGTAGGCATAGGTTTTTGGAAAATATACTTTAATGGATCCAAATGGGAAATGAGATAAGTAGTATATGAGGACAAATAATGTTTCAACTTTTGGGCCACCCAGGTTAGGGCGCAACATGTCTTCTCGAGTTGAGTGTACTTAACCTCATATACTGTAAACTTCTTGTTGAGATAATAGATGGCTTGCTCTTTCCTTCCTGTGATGTCGTGCTGTCCCAATATGCAGCCAAATGAATTCTCCAGGACTGTCAGATAAAGAATCAATGGTCTTCCTGGCTCTGGTGGAACCAACACAGGTGGGTTTGATAAATATCCTTTGATCTGATCAAAGGCCTCCTGACATTCCGCCATCCATTGCACTGCGGCATCCTTCTTTAATAGCTGAATGATAGGTTCACAGGTTGCTGTGAGCTGTGCAATAAATCTGCTGATGTAATTCAACCTCCCCAACAGACTCATTACTTCTATCTTGTTCTTCGGTGGTGGCAAATCTTGGATAGATTTGATCTTTGCCGGATCCAACTCAATACCTCGCCGACTGACAATGAATCCTAACAACTTTCCAGATGGAACACCAAATGCACATTTGGTCGGGTTGAGCTTGATGTCATACCTTCGCAGTCTTTTGAAAAATTTCCTTAGATCTGCCACATGGTCTTCCTGATGCTTAGATTTTATGATTACGTCATCCACGTATACTTCAATCTCTTTGTGTATCATGTCATAAAATACGGTAGTCATTGCTCTCTTGTACATTGCCCCAGCGTTCTTTAGACCAAAAGGCATTACCCGGTAGCAATAAGTTCCCCATGGCGTAATGAATGTCATTTTTTCTGCATCTTCTTCATCCATCAGAATCTGATGATATCCAGCATAGCAATCTACAAATGACCCGATCTCTCGTTTGGCACAATTATCGATCAAGATATGGATGTTGGGCAAAGGAAAGTTGTCCTTTGGACTTGCCCTGTTCAGGTTACGGTAATCGACGCATACTCTGATCTTTCCATCTTTCTTTGGCACCGGCACCATATTTGCCAACCAGTTAAGATATCGAGTGACCCGAATAACCTTCGCCAACAATTGCTTGGTTACTTCTTCTTTAATTTTCACACTCATATCCGTTTTGAACTTTCTTAACTTCTACTTGACAGGAAGGCATGCTGGGTCAGTAGGCAATTTGTGAACCACTAGGTTGGTGCTTAAACCCGGCATGTCATCATACGACCATGCAAAAACATCTTTAAATTCAATGAGCACTTCGATTAGTTCCTCCATGATGTTTGGATCAATGTGGATGCTTATTTTAGTTTCCCTGATTTCATGTGCATCCCCTAAATTGATGGCTTCCGTGTCATTCAAGTTGGGCTTGGATTTCTCCTCAAACTGGCTTAACTCTCGGTTTATCTCCTCAAAAGCCTCATCCTCATCGTATTCCGACTCATCATCACAATCGGCCTCTTGCGCAATTAATTCGGAATTAGAATGATTATTTAGACTGGGTTGAATATCCATCGTGCATGCCATGTCATTAGAATCAGTATAACGAGAACTGTTCAGAAAGAAAAGAAAAGGAAAACAAAATTAAAATGACAAAAAATAAGGAAAGAAAATTTTACTTCATAAAAATATGGGATAACAAAGTTTCACACTTTGTCAAATACAAAATAGAACTGGATTACAACTCTGGAATAATCCAAAACAACAAAAAGAAAAATCAGAGTCCACTACCAAGACTCCCTCCTGGTAGGAAGAGGAGTAGCTGTCCAATTATTGATATTGGCCTTTGGACCCACAAATTGTACTTCTGCCCTACTAGAGCCTTCTCCTGTTTCCACCATGTTGACATTACCGAACATCCTTGCAAAGATTTCGTTTAAATCTCCATCTGACCCGATCAGTGGTCCGAGAACTTTCGGGACTGACAACTTTCTGGTACCTGCTCGAACAAAGGATCTAGACAGGCGTGGGATTGGCTTGGGACGAACCCAAACTTTCTTCTTTATCTTGCGGGCATGTCTCACATCTGCTGCAGTGGGCTTGAATCCCAACCCAAAGGTCTCTACATTCTTGGGCAAAGAGATAGGTTGAACAATACCTTGAAGCTCAGCCCCCAGACCTTTTCCTGGAACGAACCCGTTGCTCAACATCTCTGAAACTATCATGACGGTTGTCGAAGCTATCCTGGGGTGCAGAATGCTTTTACCCTCGGGGTTCTTGTTTGCTGACACTGCATCAAAAATCTGGTAAACCCAGGGACCTTTGTCATCGTTGGTTTCTATGAATGGCACAATGGATCCTCCCATGGTGTGCGCAGTGTCTTCCCCATGTAGCACGACATCTTGTCTGTCCCACTCAAACTTGACCATTTGATGCAATGTGGATGGTACTGCTTTGGCCGCGTGGATCCACGGTCGTCCCAACAAAAGGTTATAAGATACCGTGATATCCAATACCTGGAACTCCATAGTAAACTCGATCGGGCCGATGGTTACCTCGAGTATAATATCCCCCACGGTGTCTGTTCCACTTCCGTCAAATCCTCGGACACAAATGATGTTCTTGTGGATTCTATCATGGTCAATCTTTAACTGGTTCAATGTGGATAATGGACAAATATTGGCACTTGAACCGTTATCCACCAATGCCCGAGAAACTGCTGAATCTTCACATTTGACAGTCAAGTAGAGAGCTTTATTATGTTCCGTGCCCTCTATTGGCAAGTCATCATCAGAGAATGTTACCCTGTTTACCTCAAAAATTTTGTTGGTAATTGTTTGAAGGTGGTTCACTGAAATTTCATTGGGCACAGAGCTTCATTTAGTATCTTCATCAGGGCCCGGCGATGCTCGTCTGAATGGATCAATAGTGATAGCAACGAGATCTGAGCCGGTGTTTTCTTCAATTGTTCAACAACAGAATAATCCTGTATTTTCATCTTTTTCAGGAATTCCTCCGCCTCTTCCTCTGACACAGGTTTCTTTGTTACTGCTGGATTGGACCTTCTCAACTCCATGGGAGCAAAACACCGTCCTGATCGAGTTAGTCCCTGCACCTCACAACTATCCTACTCCACCTGCTTTCCCTTGTACATTACCACTGCCTTTTCATACTTCCAAGGCACGGCCTTGCTATCAATCACGGGTAATTGGACTACCGGCTTTATGATGACTGGTTCCCTGCAAACCCCTTCACAACAACCACGGGTGTAGATGATGCCCCTGATATTACCAATTTGGCTAGTTCTGGTTCTTTTGCAGCGGCGGATGGATTCTTCCCTAATATCACCACTAGCTTGACATCTTCCCCTTTTACCTGTACCCCTGCCTTTCCACTGGTCGACTCTTCATTAGTACTGGCGTGAATCATCATTACCATTTGTGAGGGTGTTTTTGGTTTCCCTCCCTCGTGCACTAATTCTATCATGTGGGCTTCATGGTGCACCGGTAACGGATTTTCATTGATGTTGGGTGCCCCTGGTGCCTGAACCTCGATCCTATTTGTGTCAATAAGATCTTGTATGACAGTCTTCAACTTCCAACATTTCTCAGTATCATGCCCGGGAGCACCCGAACAATATTCGCAGCTTACTGAATGGTCCAGATTTCTGGGAAGGGGATTTGGCAATTTGGTTTCAACAAGACTTAGTAGGCCTATCTGCTTAAACTTGTGAAACAGAGTAGTATAGGTTTCTCCCAACGGAGTGAATGTTCTTGGCTTCTGCATCCTTTCTTTCCTGAAAGCCTGATTTCTGCGGAAGCTTGGCCCTGAAGGATTCCTGTAGGCCCTTGGTGGTGGATATGTATTTTGTGGAGGTGGATATGTGTTTTGTGGGGGTAGATATGTATGTTGGGGAGCCGGTACATTCCATTGCGGACGAGCCGGAGGCTGGGTGTAAGTTTGGGCGTGATGGACGGAAAAATGTTGTTCTTGTGGTGGGTAGTAGGGTTGTGGGGGGTTGTATGGATTGTGTGGGTAGTTTAGATGATGGGGTCTGGGTTGGTAATGAGGGGAAGGACCTTTAGATCTGGACCAATTGCCTGCCTCTATTGTCGTGACCTCCTCTCTCCTTTTCTTTCCGAGCGCACCTCCCGTGCCGCTCTGAATGGCCTGAGTTGTTGCCTTAATTGCCGAGTAACTCAGGATCTTATTGGACTTAAGTCCCTCTTCTATCATACCTCCCATTTTCACCACTTCATTGAAGGATTTGCCAACTGACGTCACCAAGTGACCGAAGTAAGTCGGCTCTAGAGTTTGTAGAAAGTAATCTACCATTTCTCCCTCTCTCATTGGAGGATCAACTCTGGCTGCCTGTTCTCTCCATCGGAACCCAAATTCCCTGAAGCTCTCTCCGGGTTTCTTCTCAAGCTTTAGCAATGTGAGACGGTCTGGGACTATCTCAAGATTGTATTGGAAGTGTCCTGCGAAAGCCTGTGCCAAGTCATCCCAGGTGTACCACCTGCTCGGATCTTGTCTTGTATACCACTCCAGTGTCGACCCGCTCAAACTCTGGACAAAGTAAGCTATCAGTAGCTCATCTTTTCCTCCTGCTCCCCTCATTTTGCTACAAAAACCCCGTAGATGTACCATAGGATCGCCATGCCCTTCGTACAAATCGAACTTGGGCATCTTGAACCCTGCTGGTAATTGAACGTCAGGGAAAGGGCATAGATCCTTGTAGGCCACGCTGACCTGGTTGCCTAACCCGTGTATGTTCCTGATGGACTGCTCCAGGCTTTTAAATTTCCGCATCACCTAGGCCTGCTCTAGGCTCTTAGCCGGCTTTTCAATCTCCGCCGAGACCTCAAAGTGGGGATTATAGGTATGTGGCTCGGGTGCTTTGAATGTGAGTTTAGAGGGGTAATATTGTGTGTCGTGAGCCTGAAACAGTGGCTCACTGGATGATCTGTGCAATGGGGCTGGGGGAGGTGCCACAAAGACGGGAACATTTGGTGGAGGAGGGTTTTGACTGGGTAATGGAGCTTGGGGATCATAAGCCTCTCTTCCCTGATAGTAGTGATGGCTTGGGAAACTCGTTGAAGGATCGGGAGAGGGGTATTCTGACGTGTGTCCTGGTTGGAGAGTAGGAGTAACAGGTAGTTCCTGCCCCTTTTGGGCTCTAGCTAAGGCTATCTGCATTTCATTCATTTCCAACCTCATCTTTTCCATTTTTTCCATGGCTTCCTTCAGCATCTGATTTGCCGTTTTTCTGACTCAACACTGTCGTCTGATCCAGTCATGCTTTCTGGTATAGGACCTTTCGATCTTGTTTGATAATGGTACGGTGCCAGTACGCCCTAACAATTAACTGATTTTGATTGGAAAAACAACAAACTTGTCAGTGTTAGAGTCTTAACAGATATTGTAATTGCACGTTGGGGGATGCAATGTTCTTGGGCAGTTAACCATTTCTAACATGTTTTTGCTCTGACCGCATGCATCATCCCGACTTATTTTATTTGTGCTTCTTTCGAGCGTTTCAGGGGCCTCTCTTTTCTTCTTCTCTCTCTCTTTTTCCTCTTCTTTTTTTAATTACGGTCGAATCCTATAGAGATTGCCTACGTATCGTGACCCCGCACGAATCAGACCAAGCGTAGTTCGTGCCATAAGTAAAATAAAGACCCAATTTTACTTTTTATTACCCCAATATGTTATTACAAGCTATTATTTTAAAAACAACAAACGAAATACAGACTCCATACTATTAGCAATGTTTGAAGAGAACATAAGGGTAGGCAACAGACTCTGAAAAACAAACAAGTGCAAGATTGAACTAGGGATACATTAAAGCCTTGAATTTTGGTGCCCGCGAGGCATCGTTCGGACTTTCCGCGGGCTTTGGTGTCAGGCCTCTTTGCAAGCTTTTTAGTTATTCCATGATCCGGTGGACATAACCCATGACTGAGGTAAAAAGGATATCACGGGGCATTTCTTCACATGTCAGGCACTTTGTGGTGATGTAGCACCCAATCTCATTGATCCTACCCCTGATTCTATCCCTTTCTATACACAGCTGTTCTATTCATTGATTTTTTAGTCCCAATATTTGAGTATCGTCAATGAGCTGATCTTGGAACCTCTCCATTTGTTCTTCCATTCAGGCTACTGACTCATAGCAGCGTTCCCTATCTGTTCTAGCATCCCGGGATTGTTTAAGGACCCGATCACTGAGAGTGGAATTTATTTCTCTCAATGTTGTAATACTCATTTCGTAATCCCTTTTCACTTGCCATAGGTGCTTTCTCCGTGCTATTGTAACTTTTGCCCACCTGACCCGCATTCTTGCTATACAAGCCTCGGATCTCTCCAAGTCTTCTCGGCTTTTGCTGACTTGATTTCTCAATTCTGCTATCAACCTTTCATCAGAGCGACGTTTCTGTCGGTCGCTATTACTCTTACTGACTTGGCGAATTCGGGCTTTCAGTGCCTGGTTTTCTTTGGCTAATTTGTTCTTTTCACCCTGCTCCGAGGCTACTTGCACGTTGTTTTCAAACATAAGCCTTTCAACTTGTCGCTTCAGCTTTCCGATTTCAGCCCGGTAGCCTTCCTCTCTCACTAACCAGCCCCACTGTTCCTGCGAATCATCCGTAAATTGTTGGACGTGAGCTCTTTTAGCGGGTCTCTGATGAATCTGGAACCTTTTCCCGAACCAAACATCGTACTTTGGGTCTACCTCACCCTTAGCCAGTTCTCGAACCATAGTCTTGGGCTCAAGGAATCTACATTCATGCCACATCTTTCTAATTTTTCCTTCGGGGAACACGACTCCTGGACTCAACTCAATGGCGTGCTTGCTTAGATCCTCATCAGTGGGAATTACCTGAAATCTTCCTAGTTGGCGCAGTACCTGATGAGGAGCATATGGTTGGATACTGCGAACTCCCATCAAAAGAATATGACATTCCTCGACCGCCATGTATATTACCTCAGTATCAGGCAACCACGCAAATGCCCATTCAATTTGGTCAGTTGTTGTTGTCCTTAATCGTGCAAGCCACGCTTCGACACCTTCAGGGAATACAACGCCTGTCATCCGTTTCTCAAAACCACTGATACAATTTTGTTCGATCAACCCGTGATTCATGTATCCTACTCGGTGACAAAGGTGTTCTTGCATCCACAGCTAGAGTAACAGATTGCATCCTTGGAAGAAATTGCCTCCTTCTCGGCATATAGTTAAGGCTCGGTAGATTTTGGACAAAACCAAAGGGACCACATTACTGTTAGTTTTCTTGATTGCAACATCAGCCATCCCTACAAGGCCTGTCTCTATTTTCTTATCTTTGCGTGGACAAACCACGACCCCCAGAAATGCTGTTATGAATGCCAAAGTACGTCTCGCCTCCCACTTGTTCCTGTTTCCAGCATGAGTTAATCCGAGATTCGGCTCTTCAAAACCTCGAGGAACACCATACCGTTGATATAAGAATTGGAGAGCACAACACCCTTTCGACAAGTCCTCATTTTGTACCTTCCGACTAATATTTAGCAAATCCAAAAACCCATGCGGAGATACCGGTCTTGGTGAAAGCAAATATTGCCCCCTTAATTTTCCATTCATTCCCGCATATCCTGCGATTTCTTCTAGCGTAGGTGAAAGTTCAAAGTCGACAAAACGAAATACATTGTGGGTTGGGTCCCAGAACGGTATTAGAGCCTCGATGATATCTATCCTTGGCTTGATATTCAACAGATCGACAAAACCTCCCAAAACTCTTTCCACTATCTTTTTACTATCATTTCCCATATCATTCCACCACATGTGGAGTTGCAAAGGGACCTCGCTACAGACTGAGAACGGTTCATTTTGACTTGTGCTCATCCTGCACATTTATTATGGTGATTAAAGAAGGAAAAACTTTTATTTGACTCAAAAACTATCTATATTCCAAATGACTCGGCTTTCAAATACGGCCTTTGAGGACGAAGATTTTTTTTTTTTGAAAAGTAAGACGTCTAAAGAAATATTTTTGAATTTTAACTTCTTCTTTTTTTTTTTTTTGAAAACAAAGCAAATTAAAATAAAAGACTCATTCCTACACACTTTCCGTTTTTAAAACAAAAAATTTTAAAAGTAAAAATATATATATATTTTTCAAAATTTCGGCAGTGTGCCGACAGTACTTGGACACTGGTTTTTTTCTAAATTAATCATCTAATTCTCCACTTGCTATTTTTCTTATTTTTTTTTATTTTATTTTTTATTTTATTATTACTTCTTTTTTTTTTTACATTCCCGAGATTCAGAAGCCGGTCAACATGCAAGACCGAGCAAATAAATGCACATAAAACAAATAAGATGAATCATGATGGTCTTTATTTCAGGTTGCTAGCCCTAGACGGACCCAACCCCTGTGTTGAGTCCCCTAAGTCAAAATGCACATGATGCAAATAAGTGTTCCTATTAGGGATCCGGCATGAGGCTGAGTTATTCTAGGTTCAGAACCTGGGTGTTTGTTCTAGACCTGGCTTACCCGAGCAGACAGCTCGAGCCGAGGGGGAGGCAGTGTACCGGGAATACAGAAGCTTCACCGGCTTTGCAACTTATCCAACCTCGTTCTAAATTGGGAATTAGACACTATACAGAAAAGAAGTCACACGAAGTGCACCCTTCTTCATGATTTAGAAGACTCAGAGAGGAGATGGATTTCAGCACAGTTTATATACAGTTCACATTATATCAAAGCAGTAAAAGCAGTCAATTAGCACATTAAGCACAGATCATGTAACAAAATCAAACAAAGCCAAATACAACAATTATTCCAAGCTCGAATTCTGAATCTTGAACCAGAGATTATGGGTTCGATTCCCCAGCAGAGTCGCCAGAGCTGTCACACCTCCTTTTTCCGCCCCCGCGAGGGGCGTAGGAGTTTTTTCCAATTAAAGGATAATCGAAACAGGATTTATTTATTTATTTCAGAGTCACCACTTGGGAGATTTAGGGTGTCCCAAGTCACCAATTTAATCCCGAATCGAGGAAAAGAATGACTCTGTATTACAGTCCGCGAACCAGAAATCCGGATAAGGAATTCTGTTAACCCGGGAGAAGGTGTTAGGCATTCCCGAGTTCCGTGGTTCTAGCACGGTCGCTCAACTGTCATATTAGGCTTGTTTATCTGATTTTATACAATTATGAGCTCGTGTGCAAATTTTAACTCTTTACCGCTTTTATTATATTTTTAAAGGAATGTGAACATCGTTTAAAATACATGTCTTTGGATTGCGTCACATGAAATGGACCCGCGATCCGGAACACATTTTTATTCAATATTTTGGGATTTGGATTTGGGTCACATGAAATGAACACCCTAGTTTAAGAAGGTAATTTATTAACTGACGTGCCTAAAACAACTAGCATAATATTATTTTGGGGAAGGCCGTAAAATTTACTAAACAACCCGTCCCGAATTCTTAGTATTTTAATATATATACATTTAACGAGGGCCCCGTAATTTGTGTGTTATATTGATGAGGCTCATCTCATTTTTAGTTTAAAGATCGTCCTATAATGACTATGTTTTCTATTTCGTTTGTCTCTATAATAAATAAATAAAAAAGTCCTACTTTATTTACATACTTACGTGTATTATAGTCAAGTTTCGAACATGGTTTGTTAAAGCAGAAATGAGCTTGATAGGGGGGAAGTAGTCCGTTTGACAGTTATGGGCTCAGGCCCAGCGTGTATGGTGTAAAACTGGACCTGGGCCATCCTTAATCCTAGATGGGCCTAATTAACTTATTTTACACAGGTTTGTCATCTACAAGGTGGCTGAATTGTAAAGTACTATTTGTCTAATTAAGCAATAGTCCTACTAATTTGAAAACAGGCCATTTTAAAAAAAAAATAACCATTGAGTATCTAACATGCTTTTTAACCAACAATCAACGAACTAATAGAACGTGGTTACTACAACATCAGTCCCTTTTAACTAAGCATACGCGGAGGATTTGTTAGCTAAACTACTACAAAAATGTTCAGTTATACATAACCAATCACTTACATGATTCTAGTACAGGGAATAAACTAATGTATGTACAATTAAGCTTTAGAATACAACTTAAAATGAATTCCAGAGCAATCAACTCTTCATTTTTGTATTTCATGCTTCAATATTTTTCAGCTTACAAGATGTGCCAGTTGTGTACCTGATATTGGAAAGGCAAAGAAGGAGTGGAAGATCAGTAGTACAGCAGTAAACAACAGCAACAACAATAGTAGGTTCAGCAGTATCCAGCAATACAACCAGTAAAACCAATAACAGATAAACCAGTAGCAGATTGAAAAACCAACAGCAAACTTAAGAATATCCAATAGTAGCTTCAGGAAAAATCAACAGCAACGCCAAATGAATCCCAGTAATACCAAAATGCAACCACAGTCAAAGCAGAAGAGAAATAGATGCAAAGCAACAATAGTTGCCTTACTTTGAACACTCAGACGAAACAAACTGAGACTATTGAAATAAACCTCAGCCTTATCCCTCTTGAAAATACAATGGTCTTTTAAATTAAGAAGTATAGCCTAATGTCACTCTTTTTTCGAAAATTTTCTTCCTCTTCTGTCTAGACCCTCCCCTCTCTTTATACAAGTTTGTCCTCTCTCCTTAAGTGCTGCCCGACTCCTTTTCTTTTCAACAAAATCAGACTTTCCACTAAAAATCTGCTCTTTTTACTTTAAATCCCACTAAGGAAGTCTTTTTCCTGATTTTCAGCCTCTCCAATCCTTTTGTCCCCCATTTGTTCATTAATTAATTCATACTAATATCTCATTAACAAAGCACTAACATTAAAATACTATCCTAACTGTTTCATTCTCATAATACCCCTAAAAACTCTTAATATTACTGCCCTCATAACACAGACACTGCTTCATTACAGCTTTTAAATCTGAAATTCTGTTTTAATCTAACAGTTATCTAAGATTACTTCTGGCCAACAGCTATAATCAATTCAGTTTATTCAACTCAAACAACATTTCACACTAGGACTCAAATCAGATTGAATAGCATCAGAATAGGGATCAAGAAATAGCTATATTGGATTAACTAGAATAACAATTGTCATATATATACAAATCCTAGATACAGAACATTGTAAACACTTTGAATGGAAATATATGCAAAAAATGGTGAATAATTAAGAGAAAAGGGATCAAACACAACACACATGAGACCACTCGGACACTATTATCAACAGGATGCCAAGTGACTCAAATTATATGAACGACCTATTCAATTAATCGATTATATATTACAATTGACACTTAAACAAATCAGTAACAAAGCAACAATGTTATTGACGAACTTATAGACTAACAGGGAATTAATTAAGCAACACAATTCAGGACTCGATTTCACAATTTATAACACATACAGTTAAGGCGACTATAAATAATAGACAGAATCGGACCAAATAAAAGGTCCCTTGAAAATGAATAGAGTCAATTTGACTAAAAGCAATCAAAATCAACACAGTAAATAAACAGATACGTAAATAATGAAACAAACACGAAGGAAAGAAAGAAAATACCTCATAATACCCAGACTATACGGACTTAGTCATCGAAATTGTGGTTCGGACAATTTGAAGTCGAACAGACCTTAGTCGAAGTGTTCTCAACTGAAAACACTTCGATTAAGGTCGATTAGACCCCAACCTTCTATTTAATTTGGGCAGATTCCATGATTTGGAATTTTAGGGTTCCTTTTTTTCAGATTTAGGGCTCGAACACTTCTAGGCATATTCGAAGGGAATCAATGGTGGTTTAGGGGTGAGGGAGGCCTGGGGGTCACCTGGTATGAATTTGAAATGGATCTGGGCAGTTCATGTTTGGCTCGAATCTTCAGATGAAGATTCGAGCAGTTCCAGAAGATTCGACCTAAGCTATTACCGGATCTATGACGAGGATAGTCAGGAGAAACCATGGTGTTGATTTGGAAGCCATCGGAGAAAGTTGGGTTTTCAGACCAAACTTTGATCGAAGATTCGAGATGTTGGGGCCTGATTCGAGGGAAACTAACATCAGATCTGGAAAGAGGATGTCGTGGGGAAGCTATGGTGTTAAGATGGGGTCATTTGGACCACTGGAACCGCCGTGAGGCGATTTCCGATGGGCAGTGCACGGTGGCTAACGGTGGAGATTCATCTGGTCTCTAAACCTTAGAGATGAAGGTGGAATGAGGGGTATGGCCTAGGGGGTGTGGGGGTGATGGGTTAGGCTTATATACGAGGGGAAAAATTAAATCCTGGTTGTTTGATCAATTGAGATCAATGGTCTGGATTAATTCATTTAAACAAACGGTGTCATTTGGTCTCTTTTGAGAGACTGGGTTCACCGGGTAAAGTGGACCGGGTTTTGGAATCGGGTTTGGTCAAAGCTCTGGGAGCCCTTGGATCAGAAACAACGAACGGCCCCGATCAAATTCAACCATACGGCGTCGTATGGTTTGTCTTTGAAATTAACTGACTGAGCACCATCAAACGGCGTAGTATTTGCCTTATACTACGTCGTTTGATGGTCTTTGGGTTGACAGACCTGGGCCGGGTAAATGCTTTGTTGTGGGCCTAATTTTTTTGTCAATTAAAATGGCCCAGTCCAATTTTCTTCCTATTTTTGTTCTTTTCTTCATTTTTACTAATTAATAAAACCAATTAAAAATTAATTAAAATGCTCATTAATTCCTGATAAGTATTATCACATAATATTAAACACTAATTAGAAGTAATCTCACACAATTAGACATTAAACGCCGAAGAAATTATATAAAAATATAAAAATCCTAAATGTATTTTTGTATATATATTTTTTTTCATTTTTATTTTATATAAGCCCATGATTAATTAATTCTAAAACGCCACATTAATTCCTAGCTGCATATGCACCTACATTACTATTTTTTGTATTTTTCCTATTTAAAATAAAATAAACATGCACAAATAAAATGCCACAAAAAATTCAAAATTGCATACAAAGAAAAATTATTTATGATTTCTTTTGGAGTAATTCTTGTGAGGCAAAAATCACGTGCTCACAAGTATGATGATCCTCAATTGTGTGTCCTTAGAGACACAGTACAGCACAGAGATACCAAGCAAGTTACCTTAGGTGATGATGGAATTTTGAGATTGCAGGGTTGAATTTATGTGCCTAACGTGGATGGACTCCGAGAGTTGATTTTAGAGGAGGCCCATAGTTCTCGGTACTCTATTCATCTGGGCGCCCAAAAATATGTCAGGATTTGCGGCAGCATTATTGGTGGATGAGAATGAAGAAGGATATCGTTGCATATGTGGCTCGGTGTTTGAATTGTCAGCAGGTTAAGTATGAGCATTAGAGGCCCGGTGGTTTATTCCAGAAGATCGAGATTCCTGAGTGGAAGTGGGAGTGTATCGTTATGGACTTCGTTGTTGGACTCCCACGGACTTAGAGGAAGTTCGATGCAGCGTGGGTTATTTTTGATAGGCTGACCAAGTCAGCACATTTCATTCATGTAGCAGTCTCCTACTCTTCCGAGAGGTTAGCTGAGATCTATATCCGGAAGATTGTTCGTCTTCATGGTATGCCCAAGTCTATCATTTTGGATCGAGGTACACAGTTTACCTGCCATTTTTGGAGAGCAGTTCAGCGAGAATTGGGCATACGGGTTGAGTTGAGCACAGTGTTTCATCCTCAGACGGACGGGCAGTCCGAGCAGACTATTCAAATTTTGGAGGATATGCTTCGAGCTTGTGTCATTGACTTTGGAGGCTCGTAGGATCAGTTTTTGCCTTTAGCAGAGTTTGCCTACAATAATAGCTACCAGTCGAGTATCCAGATGGCTCTGTATGAGGCTTTGTATGGTAGCCAGTGTCGGTCACCGGTTGGATGGTTTGAGCCGGGGGAGACTCGGTTGTTGGGTACGGATTTGGTTTAGGATGCCTTGGACAAGGTCAGGATTATTCAGGATAGACTTCGTACAACTCAATCCAGGCAAAAGAGTTACGCCGACCGCAAGGTTCGTGATTTGGCATTCATGGTCGGTGAGCGGGTATTGAAGGGCGTGATGAGATTTGGGAAGAAGGACAAGCTTAGCCCTAGGTTCATTGGCCCATTTGAGATTCTTGATCGAGTGGGAGAGGTGGCTTATAGACTTGCACTGCCGCCGAGCTTATCAGCCGTGCATCCAGTATTTCATGTATTCATGCTTTGGAAGTATCACGACGATCCATCCCACGTATTAGATTTCAGCACTGTCCCGTTGGACAAGGACTTGTCTTATGAGGAGGAGCCGGTAGCTATTCTAGACCGGCAGGTTTGTCAGTTGAGATCGAAGAGTTTTCCTTCTATTCGTGTTCAGTGGAGAGGTCATCCCGCTGAGGCATCGACCTAGGAGTCCGAGTCTGATATGCGGAGCCGTTATCCCCATCTTTTCCTCGACTCAGGTACTTCCTTCTTCTGTTCGTTCGAGGACAAATGGTTGTTTTTGAGGTGGGGGATGGTCATCACTTGTTTTAAAAGTGAATTCTGCGTTTCGAGGCCTTAAGAACCTCTTTCGGCATCACCTCGATTTGCGTGCGCAGTCCGATCGCGTAGCCGAAAAGCCATTTTGTGAAAATCTGTGAAAAATGATAAATTTTGACTATAAAATGAATTAATTTGACTTCGGTCAACATTTTGGATAAACGGACCCGGACACGTGATTTGACGATTTCGGAGAGTCCGTAGGAAAATATGGGACTTGGGCGTATGCATGGAATCGAATTCCGAGGTCCCAAGCCCGAGAAATGAATTTTTAAAGAAAATTATTTTCTGAAATTGTTTATGAGTTTTAGAAATGAATTGTGATTAAAACTTGATGGTATCGGGCCCGTATTTTGGTTCCTGCACCCGATACAGGACTTATATGTGATTTAAGATAAGTCTATGAAATTTTGTAAAAAAACGGACTTGAAACAACGTGAATCAGATCATTTTTGAGAAAATTGAAAATTTGAAGCTCTTAAGAAAACTTTCATGATTTTGATGCTAAATTCCTAGTTGTTGATGTTATTTTAGTGATTTGAATGCACAAGCGAGTCCGTATGATATTTTAGGTTGGTGTGCATGTTTGGTTTGGAGCCCGAGGGCTCGGGTGAGTTTTGGATAAGCCACGAAGTGGAATTTTGACTTAGAATGTTGCAGATTTTGAACTGATGCATTGCAGGCCTGCAGGCTTCGCATTTGCGAAGCCTGACTCGCAAATGTGAGATCGCAATTGCGAGAGGCCTGTCGCAAATGCAAAAGAAGCCCAGGCCAATTGCGAGGATTACATCGCAAATGTGATGCCTCCCTTCCTAGCCAGTAGTCGTAAATGCGACTCTACCTTCGTAATTCCCAACTCACATTTGTGAGAGGTTGTTCGCAATTCCCAACTTAGCAGAGGTCGGGGTTTCGCAATTGCGAACCTTGTTCGCATTTTCCATACCTGCGACCTGCAACTTTTATACTTAGCCGAAAAATAACCATTTTTCACATCTTTTCAAAACACAAACTCCCTAGGGCGATTTTTCAAGAAGAACTCTTCTTCCAAATCGATTGTAAGTCAATTTTAACTCATTTCCTTCAATCATTAACCTCTTTTAACATGATTTCAACTCAAAATCAATGATTTTCATGGTGAAAATTGGGTGTTTTGGGTAGAACCTAAGTTTTTCAAAAATTGGGGATTTGGACCTCGATTTAAGGTCCGATTTCAAAACAAATTATATATTTGGGTTCGTGGTGGAATGGATAATCAGGTTTTGGTTCGACCTCGGGTTTTGACCATGTGGGCCCAGGGGCAATTTTTGACTTTTTGGGCAAAACTTTGGAAAACTCATTTTCATGCATTAGAATTTATTCATTTAGCGTTTATTAATGTAATTAAGTAACTTGTGACTAGATACGAGTGAATTGGTGGTGAAATCAAGGGGTAAAGCGATAATTGAGACTTGAATTATGTTTGTGGCATCGAGGTAAGTGTTTGGTCTAACCTTAGCTTGAGGGATTAGGAGTCGAGTCCTATTTGCTATGTGTTATTTGTCGAGTACGACGTATAGGCATGATGATGAGTATCTATACGTTGGTGTCAAGCATGCCCGTGAGTCTTATATTGTGATTATTATGGCTTCGTTGTATTATTCATGCTTTGATGATGATTTCTATTGTTGGGCAAAGTTTGTGGAAGTAATTGTGACATTTGAGTATTGAGAAGCGTTGGCTCAAGTTGTACAATGAAATGTGAAAGTATAAGTGGAAATTGAACCTTTTAGAGCATTGGTTCAAAGTTGTGAAGTGAGTTGTGAAGTAAAAGTGAAAAAGAGAAGAGAATCATTATATTATCTCCCTTTCTGGGAATTTGTTATTTTTGATGATTATCTCCCTAGCCGGGATGTTGATTCTTCTTTTGATGTTATTCCCTTGCCGGGATTCTTATTGTAATCTCATTTATTCCCTTTCCCTATTATTTGTGATTGTTGTTTAGGTAAGGAAGAGTGTTAAAGCACAAAGGGTGATGTCGTGTATTATTTTGGTGAGAGAGTGCTAAAGCACAAAGGGTGATGCCGTGTATGATTTGTGAGGAAAGAGTGTAAAGCATGAAGGGTGATGATGTGCCACACGATGTACCATTCCATGTTGATTATATTGATTATATGGTGAGGACGAGAGTAAAAGCACGAAAGGTGATACCGTGCACATTTTCATTACTTGATTGCTTTGGTGAGGATGAGAGTAAAAACACAAAGGGTGATGTCGTGCACTTATTGATTTCTGATTCTTTGTTGACATCCGAGATTTACTATTTCGTTCAATTAACTGTTGTCCTTAAATTCTGAATTGATATCTCTGCCGCAGCAAGCTACCCCTCCCATATTTGACTATTTATTTTTTGTTCTTCCTTTCCGTTGTATATAGTTGAATTGCACAAGTTTATATGGTAGTCTGGTCCTAGCCTCGTCACTACTTCGCCGAGGTTAGGCTACGCACTTACCAACATATGGGGTCGGTTGTGCTGATACTACACTCTGCACTATGTGCAGATCCCGGAGCAGCTTTTGGACCGTAGATTGGGTGGCTACCTTCCGTCAACGCGGAGATCCAAGGTAGACCTGCAGGCGTCCGCGGGCCCTGGCGTCTCCTTTATCCTTATTTCCTGTTTCATCTCTTTGATTTAGAAACAGTGTGTCTTTTACTTTCAGACTTTGTATTTAGCACTCTTAGATCGTTTGTGATACTGTGACACCAGTTCTGGGTGGTTAAGGATTAATCAGTTGTAATAGTTACATGTTCATATGTTTTGTTGCTTTCTTCCGCTTATTCCAAATTTTTTGTTGTTTACACGTTATTGTTTTATAAATGTTAATGAGTATAAAATGGGTAAAAAGGTAGTTAGTTCAATAATTGTCTTGCCTAGCTTACATTAGTAAGCGCCATCACGACTCCCGAGGGTGTGAAATCTAGGTCGTGACACCTCCTCAAGGAACAGAGAAGGCACACAGAACTCAACCCCCCACCAAGCCAATAACCCTAATGAATTACGCCATATGGAATGTTAGTATTGGTAATAATACTGAGTTCAAGAGACACCGCCTTGGTATGGTTCAAATGCATAAACCATCAATGTTGGTACTGTTATAAACCAGAATGGCCGATCATAAGAAGCTGACTGAGGAATTGTAGTTTGACATGCTCATTTCAGTCACCAGTTGTGGGTCTCTCCGATGGGATTGTCATGATATAGAAAGCTAACAGTGTGCAAGTGGAGGATGTGTCCACTAGTCCACAAGGTATTCATACCATGGTTATGGTACTACCTAATCCCTAGTTATTTTCGGCCATTTATGCTAGCACCATATTAGCTGATAGGAAACTATTATGGGATAACTTAGTTACTATCTCTAAGAGTTATGATGAGAACTGGTTTGTAGGTGGTGATTTTAATGAAGTATTAAAAGCTAGGGAGAAGTTTGGGGGCAATACCATTAACCCTAATCAAAGCAACCTCTTTTGGATTTACCTCATTGAATGCAAACTAGTAGACCTAGGAAATGAGGGTATTAAATATACCTGGGCCGATAAAAGATATAAAAATAGAAGCAGTCTAATTTTAGAAAGAATAGACAGATATTTTGCTAATGACTGCTAGATATCTCGGTACCCTAAGCTTGTGTAACCCATCTCCGTAGGACCCACTCTAAACACTGCCCAGTGCAAATAAAACTAAAGGGGGATCTTGTCAATATCACCAACAAGCCCTTTAGGTTTGAATCAATGTGGACTAGCCACCCATCCTTTTCCAATATTATCACTAAGCTTTTCCCCCAAACTCCCTACTAATTCAATCAACTCATGCCTTCAAGAACATAGTCACCTAGTGAAATAGACATACCTTTGGCAATATCGTCCCCCAAAAAAAGAATTCTAACCAAAATAGCTGGAATCCAAAAAAATTCCAGCTACAAGTTTAGTGACTTCCTTTTAAACCTAGAAAGTAGCCTGATTAGGGAGTTGGACTCAATCCTCAAGAATGAGGAAGTTTTATGGAAACTGAAATCAAGGGTCAACTTGCTAACTTAGGGTGATGCCAACACTAGGTTCTTTCACATTTCCACCCTCAATAGGAGAAGGAGGAACAAGATCATGTATATTAAAGATGATAGTGGGAACTGGCTTTATGAACATGGGGACATTAATAATTTCATCCTGAACTTTTTCAGGAACCTCTATACCTCTTCCCACACCCAAGCCCCTCTCCACACAACCAGCCTTTAGGTTTGACCCATATTCTTCCTAACTGTCAAAGAGATAACTTGGACAGACCCTTAGAGGAAAGTGAGATCAAAATGGTCATCTTCTCCCTCAAACCCTTTAAAGCTCCTAGTCTTGATGGGTTACACCCCTTATTCTACCAAAAATACTGGAGCATTGTGGGGCAATAAGTGATTGACTTCTATAGATCATGTTTGGACACCTACTACATGCATGAAACCATGAATGAGACCTTGCTCTGCCTAATTCGTAAGCGACATCATGCTCAGAACTTCAGGCCTATAGGACTTTGTAATATCATCTATAAGACTATCACAAAGGTCATTATTAATAGAATTAAATCACTCTTCCCTGACATCATTGGCCCTAACCGGGCCAGCTTCTTATCCAATAGGAGGGCATCCGACAATGCTATCATTATCCAAGAATACATCACTCACTTTGGCAAGATAAGAGGGAATCAGACTCACATGATCCTCAAAATTGACTTAGAAAAAACCTTTGACGAGCTGGAGTGGTCCTTCTTTAGAGACGCCCTTCAGACTTTCAACTTCCCACCTGGGCTAACTAAGTTAATCCTATCTTGCATTAGCTCTTCCTCCACTCTATTCTAGTAAATGGTGGCAAAACTGACACTTTCATACCTTCAAGGAGAATTAGGAATGGGGACCCATCTCTTCACACCTATTCATCATGTGCATGGAAAGATTCTCTAGACTTATTGACATGGTTGTTTATGACAAGCAATGGTTTTCCATCAGTATTAGTAGGTCTGGACTAAAGATATCTCATCTCTTCTTTGCTGAAGACCTTACCCTATTTGCAAAGGCAAACATCAGAAACTGCAATACAATCTCAATAATCCTGCAGTCCTTCAATGAAGCATCTAGGCAGAAAATTAATCTCACTTAGTCTAGGTTTATTTTCTCTTCTAACCTCAAGCCTGACACCATAGAGAACCTTACAAGTGCTCTTTTCATTCAAGATACAACCTCCTTTAGTAAATACTTGGGCTTCCCAATGTTTTACAAGAGACCCTCCAATAGTGACTTCAAGTTAATAATAGATAATATGCAAACCAAGTTGTCTGGCTGGAAAATAAATTGTTTAAATATGGCTAGAAGAATTATTCTGGCCAAAGCCTCCCTTAGTAGTATATTCAATCATGTCATGAAATACATCAAGCTGCCTATCAAAACTACCAAGCAAATAGATAGAATCCAAACGAACTTTATCTGGGGTACTACTCCAAATAAAAAGAAAGCAGGGGGTATGGGCTTACAGAAAGTTGAATGCAAGAACGAAGCCTCCCATGCAGGCCTTGCTTGGAGGATTTTCCATAACACTTCTAGCTTGTGGCCAAGAGTCCTAATCTCCAAATACTGTAACTGAAACATACTCCAGTGAAGCCTAAATTCTCAATCTGGCAGTGTATCCTCAAAGGCTGGGATACATAAAATAAGGCAGTAGATGGATGGTTCACAAAGATAATAGGGTGAGCTTCCTTAATGATGCTTGGATTCCTAACAATCCATACATAAGGGACATGATTGAGGGTCCCCTCACCCAAAATGACATTATTACCAAAGTGGATACTATCTGCAATCTAGGGGATTGTGATACTTCTTCCATCTCCATGAATCTCCCTGAAGATATTACTAGTCTAATCAAATCTACCTTTATCCCTGCAAACTCTACCAAGGAAGATAGGCAAATTTAGGGACTGACACATAATAGTTCATTTACCATCAAATCAGCCTACTCTTTCCTTAGCAACAACAGTAAGCCTCTGATGAATGGGGAAGGGGGTAAATTCAATTGGATATGGAGGTTAAAGGTTCCTAATAAAATTAAAACATCCATCTGATTGCTTGCTCAGGATAGGCTCCTAACAGAAGCCTTCTTGCACAAAATTGTTATTAATTGTAATCCTACCTAATGTTTCTGCTCCAATATACCAAAGAATAGTGACCACATCTTCTATGAATGCCAAATGCCATTCAGTTCTAGCATGACCTGATCTCAAATAATTCGATTAGAAGCCAACAGATGAACCCAATATTCACAGTCCAGCTTTGGCCAACCACATGGAACAAGCTAAGAAAGTTGCCTTTTAATAATACTATCTCTTAGGAAGTCATACTTCCATTCTATTTTTGGCACATTTGGTTAACTAGGAACCATAACCTATTCAACAATAAGAAATATGTCATTTTAACTGTGAACACCATTGCCAAACACAACTGAGTATCTCACAATATCAGAAACATGAACTATTAGAAAGACATTTCCTACCATGGTTAAGTGAGAGCCTCCCATGAGGGGGCATTACAAACTTAATAATGATGGTGCCGCTAAGGGTAACCCATGCGCAGGGAGAATTTGGAGGGGAGGGGGGATATTTAGGACACACAGTGGTGATTGGGTATCTGGAAAACATACCATACACCATCAACACCCTTGCAAAACTAACTGCCTTACTTAAGGGACTCCAAATTGCATAACAAAATGGCTTAATATCATTGGAAGTAGCCACAGATTTAGTAGAGGTAATAAGAATGCTAATCACAGAAAATATAACTTATGATCCTATTATATGTGAATGCAGGTTGTTGATCCAAAAAATAGCCAAAGTAGTAGTGAAACACAGCTACAGGGAGCAGAATAGAGTGGTCGATGCATTGGCAAAGGAAGGAGCAAAAACAAGTTTTTTGGGAAGAACTATCATGCTACAAGTTCCTCCGGTGTTTGCAAACGAATTATTTTGGACAGACCTCCTAGGAATTGAAGTAACTAGAAATATTTTGGCTTGTAATATTAATACTTTGGAACAAAGCATGTTTGCCTTAGGGGGTTGCAATATCCTCAGGTAATCAGTATTTTGTAGTGTAATTATATATATGAAATTTCCTTTTTTACCAAAAAAAAAAAAATGACGTGTGAAGATAACACTAAAGTATTTTTTGGTGAAAATAAGCTTTTTATAGCACAAGTAAGTCCCCCGTCTTCTTGTTGATATTGATATAAATAGAAAAATATTGAATAAGGTAAGGTTACTTATAAAATTTTAGGAAATGGAATCACATTTCACGGAAGGCCAAAACGGAAGTGAAACTATTATATATTGAATTTTGTTTAACATCACAGAAAAAATAACTATGGCGAAGATAATAAACGTGTAGCTTTATTTGAAGTGTAATATATTTGAAAATATATATTTCATTTAAAAGGTGTATATAATTTTAACAAAATTAAAACGGAAGAAAGGAATGTTCAGCACTTCTTCTATTGGTCAAGTTATATATCACTTTTTCAATAGTCAATCACATCACTTTTAACTAAAATCTTAAAGTAACTTTTTATAATTCAAAATTAATTTTTTTTTGTGCCGTCTACGATTTTCTGTATCGTTATTTTCAGAATCTACTAAAGTCTAGTCTGTATCTATCTATATTATATTAAAAGCACGAAGGCCTTAGCGAAATGTCGTTCGCCTTTTTTGTCCCTTAAAAATAGATTTTATATTAGACAAAATGATCATTTTAAGTTTTATCCCTAATATTTAGGAGTTTTAAATAAACTAAATTAATACATTAAATCTTTCTTTATTTGAAGTATATACACAAAGTCCTAATATTAAATATATCCTTCCTTACTTAATGATGTAACATAACAAAAAAAATAACAAAAAAGTAACGTTTGGAAAAGTTTAAGTAAAAAATGTTTAACACTTAAGACTCCTTTTAAACCACTAAGGACTTCTTTTAGGGTTAGGAGTATTTGGTCTTCGTTAAAAAAATATAACGATTAATTTTAGCAACACAACTAACTCAAAAGTAGAAAACTAATATTGCAAAGAATGTAATCTCAACTGTTCGAGGTACCTATCAATCGTGCAGATTTGTTTTTCAATAATTAAAAAGACTATTGTTTCAATCATCTTATCCATGAAATAATATGAATAGATAAAGATGAGAATGAAGATAGACAAAAAAACTTAGAGCAAACAGAGTTACAAATGGATACTCCACAAAAAAAAGGTAAACGAAAAAAAATAACCACTAAATTACAAATAAACACTAAAGTTTTCCCCCAGAAAATCTCTTAAAGTTTTAAAGGCTATATATTTTTGCTGAAACTAAAAAGGAAGCATATCAATATTCTTTAATTTCAAGAGTTTAAATTTTTATTTATAACTTAAATATAATATTTTATTTATCAATATAGGATACATGCGCAATGCGCTAATGCAGATTTCAAATATTATACAAAAAGTAATTAAAAAAATTATTATATTTTTATATTTTGTAAAAGTACTAAACCTCAATGCAAGAAAATAAAATTATTTTTTTAATATTGAGGACAAATAATTAAGTTTTTAAATTAATTACTCCCTCAGTTTCAGTTTATATAAAACCTTTTAGTTTTTCAAGATTCAAACTATATAAACTTTGGCCAACTTTTTTGAATATTTTTTTTATCATATTGATATGAAAAGATTGCAACTTAATAGTATTGTTCGTATAGTTTCTGAATATCTAAGTTTTAAATTTAAAATATCAAATTAATCTAATTCAATTTAACTTTAAAAATTAATCAAATTAACTCTTGAAAAGTGAAAAGATTCATATAAACCAGAAAGGAAGGAGTAACTACCAAAATAATTATTTTTTAAAATCATCATATAACTAAAATTATTTTTTAAATTGATAAAACTCTTAAGGTACATATATTTATTTTCACAAGAAGAACATTGATGGTTAATAAAAATAAAAAATAGAGTACAATTGATTATGTTAAAGTTTAGCTTGTTATTTGTTTCTCATATTAGGTAACAAAAATAACAAGGATGTTTATAAGATATCCACATATGTCCTAAGAAATTATAATGCATATGTAAGACAAATATTTTTTATTTATTGAACTAGCTAAATTGGATCAATATTTATATATTTTAGGAGCTTGATCCTTTTTTGTTAATTTTTGTTCAATAACTCAAATAAATTATTTAATATAGTTACATATTTTTTTAAAAATTATATGATCATGATATAGGTACACGCGCAAAGCGCTAAGACTAATTTCATTATCAAAAGTGAAAGTGACAAATAATTTTAAATGAACAAAGCTTAAATTGGAAGCTAGTCATTGATGATTTCTTATCGAGATCTCCCATATACAAACTTAAAACTCTCACTAACCACGATATAAGTTTAAAAAGTTGCTTATAACAAAAGAAAAGGTAAACATGCGTTTTAAGTGCTTATGAAGAAAAGGAAAGAAGAAAGAAACATATAACCAGAATTTTCAAAAATTAAACAACACAACCGTAAACATTCTCTTAAGTCTTCTTTTACCAACTCTTTTGTACGAAATTTTCTGTAAATTCATTAAATAAACTCTATTTTCTAGTGAATTTTTTCAAAGAAAGATAAAAAGATTATTATACAAGATATATACCACAGTATTAGCGAATGCAACACATATAAGGGTTTACCCTAAAAAATGAGCAACAATTAAATTTATATGCGATTTAAGGGATATGTGATTTAATTCAATACGAATGATTAAGAACAACAGCTAAATAAGTTAGAGATAAAATACATGCTCAAACCAATCACAATATGATGATCAAGCCTGATCTTAGATTGAACAGTGAAATTTGTCCTCGATCAAACTCTCGATACAAGCTCGACCGCGAATAAATAAGAGAACAAAATGAAAAACACTTGAACAAGTGCTAAAAGATAAAAATAAATTTTTATTGCTTTAATATGCGTGTCACAAAGTGTTAGAATAAAAGAAACCTTCCCTATTATATAGTAGGGAAATTTCAGTCCTGGTACAAATCTAAATAAGGTAAAAAAAAAATCCGATAAATGTCGATTTGCAGTTGATACTGGACGGATTCGCGCTGTAATATCCGGTTGAGGGCGAATATTACGGCTCTCTGCTCATCATGTATAACCGTTCTCCATGTTTCCCCAGGTCCATAGGCTATACTTGGTCCAGGTCCGTTACTTCACCGTGCCCGATCATAGATACATCGTTCATTTCTCCCGGGGTTCGATTCGAGGGGCTCTTGGACCTCGACTATAATCATGTCGAGTCATGCTTCCCCTTTGTTTCCTCATCGGGAAATCGAAGAAAACTCTGCCCCCAATTTTACCCATACACAATAAGAAAGTGAAAAATCTACGTATCATAATTGCCCTTCAAAATACTAGCCAAAAAATATATATTTTTATATATTAACGTATCTTATATACATTTTATATATTAATAATGTATATTATTTATATATTTGACTAGCGACTATATGAAGAAAGTATATCTTTCGCAAGTATAAGTCTATACCCTTAAAATAGCGATAAAATAGAATCAATGCGTTTCTACCCTCTTAATTAGAAGTTTCGAATTCGAGTTTTAATAATAAGACGTTAATACTTCAACTTCAATAAACTTTAAAGTTTAAACCGTGCAAAACCGGATTAACAGGAGCCCAAAACCATATCGAACATAGAGTGAGAAACAATAAAAATACGAGTAGGTATTAAAAAACCCTAAAAGAAGAAGGAACAAAAGGGAAAAGGGGGTGATATATAAATATAAAAGAGATTTCACAAATCTTTTCCTCCTTTCGTTTTCTGGGGTTGGAAGGGGGAAGAACAGAGTCACACCTGTGTTACTCATTTTTCATCCTTCACAAAAAAAACCCCACTTCATTGCATATATCGCCTACAAGATTCTTCAAAGATATTATCAAAATCTCTTCTTCTCCAAAGCATTAATTTTTTAAATCCCCTTTCTTGTTCTATTTATTCCCTTCTAGAAAATCGAATCTTTAGTCATTACCCCCACTTGTCAAGAATGGGTAAAAATCGATTCTTTTCCTTATTTGACACTCCCCAAATTGTGTGCTGACATGAAATCTTAGGATTTGCTTATGTTCTGATTTTTTTTATTATTAAAAAGTAAAAACAAAAAAGGGTTCTTTTTTTTTTGGTGGGGAGATTTAGAGTGATGGATAGAAAGGAAATGCAAGTGTTGGAGTGTAAAAGAGATGGGAATTTGTGTAATTCTCAGTTGGGGTTTCAATGGAGTCTCCAAGATTCAAACTTTGTTCCTGTTGGTGGTTTATTTGCATCAGTTGGTCAGATGGGAAGTATGGGTTTTGGTGTTTCATCACCTAATAATTCGAATTCCCGGGACGAAAATGGTGGATTTAAGTTACCTTATTTTGATTTGTATATGAAGTATTTGTCATTCCCTGAGATTGTAGGCCATGGAGAGGAGGAAGAGGGGGTTTTGAAGAAGAAGAAGAAGAAGAAAGGTGGGCTTAAGATTAAGTTTAAGGTGGCAAATCCTTCATTAAGGAGGTTAATTAGTGGTGCAATTGCCGGGGCGATATCTAGGACAGCTGTAGCTCCATTGGAGACAATAAGGACACATTTGATGGTTGGAAGTAGTGGGCATTCTTCTACTGAGGTGTTCAATAATATTATGAATACTGAAGGATGGACTGGATTGTTTAGGGGTAACTTGGTTAATGTGATCCGAGTTGCGCCTAGCAAAGCTGTAGAGGTAAAATTTAAGTCTTACTTTCTTATATTTTCTATTTGGTACTCATTCGTAAACTTGAGTTTGAGGCTTTTTTTTATGCTACTAATGTTTGTTATTGATATAAATGATCTCATGTGAAGTTGTTATTTGTTAATTAATGGCTTTATTACGCAGCTTATGATCGATCCTTTGAATCCTCAGTAAGTCGAAAATTTACTTTGATTTCAACCTTTATACTGCTGTGACATGAGTTGTCATCATTCAGGCAATGACTTTTCGTTTTAACAGAAAGAAATTGAAGTAGATGTATGGTCCTTGTTTCTCTATTAAGGTTAGGTTGAGGGAGAGAAGTTCCCCTTTTACGCTTCACCAATGTTTCTTGATGTTAATATTTTGTCTTTGCTATTGCTCTTATTTATGGCTGTGGCTGCATTTGCCTATAAGATGACTTATTTGGCCTCCTCCTTTCTCTATGTATATTGGAGTTAACCTGCTTCATGACCACAGCCTTCTGGTTTTGAGAGATTAGCATTATAGGATTAAACATCTCCGGATGCTACTTTCTTTTCTTTTTTTTGATTTGATAACTATTGTATATATTATAAAAATCAGTACATAGGTTGCACTGAAAACCAAATTTACATTGAGAGAATTTGAAGATATTCTAATTCAAAACCTAGCAGGATCCTAGTATGTCTATGATTGTCAATGTATCTTCTGTGTACATCTGTTTGCACCAAAAACAAAATAGAAGAATACAATTGAGTTTGATCTTCTGCAGAGGATTGCTTCTGTCTTCAAAACATCTAGTGTTCCTTTCCCTCCAGACTGTCCACCAAATACATGCCGGAACAGTCCTCCATCTATCTCTGCTAGTTGCTTCAGCTCCAGCTTCTTCCCAACTATAAATGACATCTTTAATCCTGTATGGCATTGACCATGAAATACCCCAAAGATTAATAAAGATTTTCCATAGTTGGTCTGTAATCTTGCAATGTAGAAACAAATGGTTGACAGTCTCAGTATTCTCCCCACACAGAAAACATCTTGAACACAGTGATATTCCCCTTTTTATGAGATTATCCTGGGTTAAAACCGCTTCTTTTGCTAGTAGCCAAGTGAAGCAAGCTACCTTGTATGGAATCTTTGTTTTCCATATATGTTTCCAAGGCCATGTGTCTACCTGTTGATTGTCATGATTCAAAATCTTATATGCATCCTTCACTCGGTAAACCCCTCTGTTGTGCCTCTCCCACCATATTGAATCCAACCCTTCTTGTAATCCTGTAAATGCTTCCAGCTCTTTGTAGAGGTCAGTTAATCTTGTTATCTCCCAGTCATTCAGCTGCCTTCTTAGAGCTATTTCCCATCCTTGACAACTCCTCATTTCAGCTACTGTCTTATGCTGGTTTTGTGCTAACCCGAACATATCTGGGTATCTTTCCTTTAAGCTTCCAATTCCTAACCAGTTATCATTCCAAAATGATGTGTTCCTTCCGTTGTTCACTCTTATGGAGGAGTGATTGTTCATTATTGGCCAAAGTTCTTTGATGGATTTCCACACACTAACTCCCTGTGATGTTCTGACTTTTTTTGACACCCAGTTGCTTTCTTCACCATACTTTGCTTTGATCACTTTGGACCATAAAGATTGGGGTTCTTTAGAGTACTTCCATAACCATTTAATTCTGAGAGCCTTGCTTTGGTTCTTCAAATTCCTTATCCCCATTCCACCTTGTTTTTTCTCCATTGTTATCGTCTTCCAATTGACTAAATGGAAGACCTTTTTCTCCTTATTGCCTTGCCAAAGGAATGTTCTTCGGAGTTTGTCCAATCTCTGTAAAACGCCTGCTGGAATTGGGAACAAAGACATCATGTAAGTAGGTAGAGAGTCTAATACTGAGTTGATTAGAACTAGCCTACCCCCCAATGATAGGTATTGCGATTTCCATCTTGACAACTTCTTCTCACACTTTTCTATGACTGAATTCCAGATTTCTTTTGATTTGGACCTTGCACCAAGAGGCATCCCAAGGTAAACTGTTGGTAGGGACCCAACTTCTCCTCCCAATATCTGAGTCAGTTGCCCCATGTTGTCAACTTCATTAATAGGAAAAATATTGCTCTTCCTCCAGTTAATGTGTAATCCTGATACTCCCTCAAATAGGACCAAAATGATCCTTAAGAATCTAAGTTGTTCTTTTTCAGCATCACAGAAGACTAGAGTGTCATCTGCGTATTGGAGATGTGTGATCTCTAGATTGTTAGCCTCACTCCTGTTTACCTCAAATCCTTTAACCCATCCACTGACTTTAGCCGTTTTGATCATGTTGTTCAATCCTTCCATGGCTATGATGAATAGGAAAGGAGATAAAGGATCACCTTGTCTGTTCTCATTTTTAATCTTTTATTACTATTGGTCCTTTGGTCAGTGGATCAGGTATATAAGGAACAAGATAGGATTTTCTGACACTATATTTGATAACGAACTCTGTGGAAGCAGTGGCGGAGGCAGGATCTCCACGAAGGGGGTTCAAAAAAAATAATTGTACCTAGTGGGAATTGAACTTATGACCTTAGGAAGGTTTTGAACCCCCTTGACCACTAAGCTACACTTTTGGGTTGTGTTAAGGGGGTTCAAAACTTAATATATAAAGGTAAAAAACAGATTTTGCCTTATATACGCAGTGTAATTTTTCGGCGAAGGCGAACCCCCCCCCCCCCCCCCCTTTAAATCCGCCTTTGTCTGGAAGTTATGCAAGTGTTATGTGTCTCGTTGTTTTCCCGACCTGATTGATTGATTAGCTTTGCATGCAAGTAATTGCTTCTTCTAAGAAAACATTAACAATGCTTTTTCGGAGAATTATATGCATTATGGCTTCAGGAACCCTCAATTGGTGCCTTTGATATTACTTGTTTAGCCTCATCTTTTCTTTTTGTATATTGGAGTTGACCTGCTACTCCTCCGTTTCAATTTAGATGATGTTTGACTCGGCACGGAGTTTTAAGGAGAAAAAAAGAAAGACTTTTGAAACTTGTGGTCTTAAAAGTTTAAGGGTAAAAGCTTTGTGGGGCCATGACATTTTTTGTGGTTATAAAAGCTTCTCATTTAGGGTAAAATGGGCAAAAAAAAAAGTTTAAAGTTGAATTATTTTCAATTATAAAAATGTGGCATTCTTTTTGGAACGAACTATTTAGGAAAGTAAAAAGGACAGCCTGGTGCACTAAGCTCCCGCTATGCGCAGGGTCCGGGGAAGGGCCAGACCACAAAGATCTATAGTATGCAGTCTTGCCCTGCATTTTTGCAAGAGACTGTTTCCACAGCTTGAACTCGTGACCTCCTGGTCACATGGCAACAACTTTACCAGTTACGCCAAGGCTCCCCTTCAGATTTTGTGTCATCTAAATTGAAACGAAGGGGTATATCAGATTGCTGGTTCTACATTGAGCAACATGGTTAATGAGGATTTCATATAGTCGGCCCCATATAGCTTGGGATTGAGGCATAGTAATATTAGTAGTTCAGTTGCTGCTGTTGGAGTAAATGTGCTTGTCAAGGGAAAGCCTTTTTCATTTTGAGGGATTGGTGGTTTAGGATAAACAGAGCGGGTAGTCTGCTTTTTTCTTATATTTTTGGTGCTACTGGCCCTTTGGGCGGTAGATCACAAGCCTACGGAACAATATAGGATTAGGTGGCACTTCTTTTGTAGTGAATTGCTGAAAGTTAAAGCAAGTGTTATCTGTTCAATTGTTTTTCTTTTCTGACTGAATCTCTGTGCCAGTAATGCTTTGCTGAGCGACCAGTAACAAGTCAAAATATTATTTGATCTTCTTATTGCTCCTCTGATGTAGTGTTCTACTTTTCTACCCTGTGGAATTTTCACAGTTCTTATTGGTGCATGATATGTATGCATCAGGATACTTGATTTTACTTCAGAGTTTCTATTTTTGATTTCCTTCCTTAGGAGGAAATGGAAATGAGAGATGAGAAAATTATTTTTGTTTAGCTTGTTCTTTAGCAGTTTCTCATTACTTCCAATTTCATATGAAGGTAATTACGGCCTCTCATCTCTTTACCCACCTTAGCGATTTCAGTATATAGGTGACTGTTGAATAGATTTGGGTAAAACCTGCAAGTATTTCCGTCTCTGCTTTCTTGTATAACTGGTTTGACATTCCCTTACCTTCTGTCTTACTTCGTCTGTCTTCTTCTCACCCCAGTTAAATGGTAAAGATGGAATTTTGATCACAAAAATCCATGTGTCGCTGGTTTTTTGGTGAAATTAGCATTACTTAATTACTGAAGTTGAATGGTTGCAACTTGCGTTGGTTTGATTTAGGGCGGTGAAGGATCAGCTCCGAGAAGCTTGAATTGTTTCTAGTGAGCTTTTGCCTAACTTATCTGTACTTTATGATGGATAAAGCTTGAGCAACATAGTAATTCCACTATGCGTGAACATTTGCGGCTTTTCATGTATGAATTAATTGTCAATACTTAACCTTTGAGTCATACCTTTCAGCACGAACAATGGTTTTCTTGCAGCGTTTCTTATCATTGGCTGATATCTTTTTGTATTTTTTTTCTACTGCAGCTTTTTGCATATGATACTGTTAACAAGAACTTGTCACCTAAACTCGGAGAGCAACCCAAAATTCCAATTCCTGCTTCATTAGTTGCAGGAGCCTGTGCCGGAGTCAGCTCTACTTTACTGACATATCCTCTCGAGCTAGTCAAGACTCGATTGACGATTCAGGTAAAAATGAAAGTTGCTGTTGATAGCTTAAAGGTATTCTTCTGGAACTTTATATGAAAATAGTACGTGATTTATTGACCTTTGTTATCTGCAGAGAGAAGTTTACGATGGTTTATTTGATGCATTCGTAAAAATATTGAAAGAGGGTGGGCCTGGTGAGCTCTATAGAGGTCTCACTCCTAGTCTTATTGGAGTCATTCCCTATGCCGCCACAAACTACTTTGCGTATGATACATTGCGGAAAGCTTACAGAAAGATTTTCAAAGAAGAAAAGATCGGAAACATAGAGACACTTCTGATTGGATCAGCAGCAGGTGCTATATCTAGCAGTGCAACGTTTCCTTTAGAGGTGGCTCGTAAGCATATGCAGGTGGGCGCTGTTAGTGGAAGAGTAGTTTACAAGAATGTAATTCATGCTCTTGCCAGTATACTTGAAAAGGAGGGGATTCAGGGGTTGTATAAAGGCCTCGGTCCGAGCTGCATGAAGTTAGTTCCTGCAGCAGGAATATCTTTCATGTGTTATGAAGCATGCAAGAGGATATTGATAGAGGCAGAGAATGAAGAGTAAAGAAGCTCCTTACGCGATAGGGTCATAGAGCATTTCAAGAATAGGGAAAAGGTAGGGGACATCTTCTTTATACAATTGAGTTAATTTATCTTGCTCCTTTTTTCCAGATGCTCGGAATTTTGTTTTGGATTGAGCCTGGTTTGTCAGGTGAGAATTGATAAAATCTCAAGAACAGTGGATACTGGTTTTGGTATATCTTTTTCCGTTATTGAGTCAAGGTAATGAAATGCAGTTTGATGATAAGACATTGCCATTACCATTTGACTGATAAACCTTGACCTTTGTGTGTCAAAGCTGTTTCAGCCAGTATAGAATATATTAGGTGAGAATGAGAATCGTGCTATGCTACTTTCCAGTTGTTTATTACTTTGCTCGTGCACTAATGTTGGATCAAACGTGTTCTCAAATGTACATAGGGTCCAACTTATTTGCCCGCCAAATTGGAAAGTCTATAGCTTTCATTGATGTCAAGATTAAGCCCCACCACTAATACAAACATTGTACTCGATGGTCGAAAATTTCTCTGAGGCGAGAAAACAGCCAATGTGAGCTCTATTAGAATGCGCAATCCTATGTTCACAAGTGAGGTTTCATTGATTATTGGCCAATATTTAATATAATTTTGGACTAAGATGGCGACATCGATAGTTAAGATTCATATAACAAAGATGTATTTTCATAAAACACTATACTTTAGAGTCTAGTAACTATAGTTTGTCTAATTACTATTTGTAGCTACTGTTCAATTGTTACTAGCTTGTACAACGAATATAACATGTGTCAACTGTACTCATTCGCGCAACAAATACAACCTATATCAATTGTATTCATTCGCGCAATTGAAGGATACAAATATGTATCAACTGTATACATGAGTGTATATAAAGGATACAACCTGTATCGACTGTTTTCGTTTGTGCAACGACGAAATACAAAAACAAAATAGAGTCAAACTCAAGACCTCAACTAATTAAGCGCGCCCTCTAACCAACTAAGCTACGGAAGCTTGTTGCTCTCTTGTTTCAGTTCAAAACTATAAATCTCTTGTTTCATGGATTTGCTATAAAATTCAAATATAACTACGAATAGTAAATTTGCTCGGACGGTAAATACAATATAAATGATTGATGTGTCAGAAGAATTTTTCCTATAAAAAGAGGCCGCAATAACAGACTACTTGGCATTTGAACAAAGTTGTTGGCCTTGATTGTAGTTGAATAAACAATGCATTTGTCATGAGAATGTCTCAATTCAATAGCATCAAGACAGATTAACAGTTCCAAAAACAATTCAGAAGCAGGCAGATAAATTTGGATTATAAATTATGATATCATCTCTTTGAAGGTCTACAATATAGCACGATACTGCACAATGACAACAAATTTAAAATTCTTCACATCTAAGTTACAGGACTTGCATGAACATCTGATACATGCCAAAGGGTATACAAAAAACAATGAGGCAGACAAAAATCCAATAAGAGTTCGATGTTTTTCGTGCATCAGACTCCTGACTAACAGTGGTACAACATGACTATAGGCCTTGCGCGTGTTTCAGCGTCTTAGTTTTCTTATATACAATAAGGAAAGCATTGGCTAACATCTTACTTTAAAACAAAATGATGACCATAAGAAGTTTACTAGCAGTTGACGCCACATTGACCTCTTGCAGCAGTCTTTGCAGCATCTGATGTGAAGGGATCGATGCGCACCCAAAGCAATGAGAATATGGATGCAAGGAGAACCGCCCAGACAATGACAATGGTAGGAGTACGATTCTGTCGTCCCAACAAACCTTTGAGGAAAGGATACAAGTGGACAATGACCCAAATGGCAAAGAACAACTTTCCGAATAGAGGACCCCATGATTGATATCCACTGTTTATGGCATATGAAACACCAGCCACGATTCCTACAAGGTTCACAATAAGGATTGTTGTTGGAGGAATGAGCAGAGACGTCCATTTGAACACATAAAGCTCGGCGAAATCTCCATCCTCGTCGGATGCCTTTGACGTGACTGTAAAGTTGGTATCAATCCCAGCAAGCACTTTCAGGAGACCTTGGAAGACTGCAAACAAGTGAGCCGATGTACCACCAATGACCCAGAACTGTTCATTTCTCCACCAGTCCTCAATACTCACACCACTCCACCTAAGCTCCAATATACCGGTGGCAAAAATGGAAAGGAAGAGAAGGATGAACCAAATGCCGGCATAGTTGCTTATCTGCAGGTAATTGAGAATCATTTATTAAACATACACGATACTTCAGATGTATTTGGAAATATACACACAGCCAAGGTGATCTAGACCATAACTACGGGCAAGCTTGATCACAAAGGAACATTATAAATACATCTAGAGGGATGAACACACAATCCTATTCAAAGTAAAGCTAACCATTATATTAAAATCAGAAGAGCAAAATAGTTCTCAGAAAAAAGACACAGAAAATTTGCAACATTGGAAAAATTTTGCAAGCTAAGAGGAGAATTCAAGGAAGAGGAAAAAAATTCTATTAATTACTTTCATTTCCCTATTTTCCACTTTTTGATTCTTTACACCGGTTCCTCCCCACCAAACCAGGGACTCAATTCAATAGCTATCGGAGTGCGAAGTTAGTATACTCAGCCCTTTCTAATTGGACAAGTACTATTTCTGATACGAGTTAAACTTAACGGCATAAAGCAATCTGAATGGAACTTTTGACTTACCTCAGGAATGATAAATTTTCCTGTCAGAAGACAGATGGCAGGAAGGGTACAGTAGGCAAGCAAAGGTAAAGATGTGATAGGATAGACAATGGTGTTGATATATGCTATTCTCTCCAGAAGCATCAATCTGCCGCTGTACCCATACCATATCGGGCAATGCCTACTCAACAGGATTTCAACAGAACCTAAGGCCCACCGAAGCACCTGGTTTAAACGATCAGAAAGATTGATAGGGGCAGACCCTTTAAATGCTGGCCGAGGAGGCATGCAATATAAGGAATACCATCCTCGTGCATGCATCTTAAACCCAGTCAAAATATCTTCAGTGACAGATCCATAGATCCACCCAATCTGATAGGAAAAAAACAAAGCTTAATAAGGGCTTTTGTGCCACAATAAAATCAATAGAGCCACGCAAAACACACATCTTAGAGATAACAGAATGATACGCAGCAGTTCTGTACCTCTTTGCCCCATTCAGTCTTGTCCTCGTAGCCACAGCTAATAACATGGATTGCTTCTTTAAGAAGAGTTGCAGGATTAGTGGATGGAGGAATGCCTCCTTGTTCCATAAAGGTGGCAGCAATAAACACCGGTGATTGACCAAACCGCTTCTCCAAGCTCTTCTGTGACATAAGCAGCGACTTCTCCTCATCATATCCTGCAAACCCAAGGAAAACAGTCAACAAACAACATCATGATGAAGGTGAATATACATCTAGCGACCTCAGCTATGAGACAGGTAACACAGGCTGAGAAGTTGGAATGATTGTAAAAATTGGTTTCTAAGATTTTTTTGGCAAGCATGGTGTCCGCACAACCTTACGATGCACCTGAACTGATTCCAAGGGGTACATGGTACCTCTCACAACCACAGGTACCAGGCAACTTTGTTCATCAAGGCTTGGACAAATGGGAAGACATCACCTAGTGTTTTGCCTCCAAATTTGAACCTAAGACCTCATGGTTGTCCACCCACTTTATTGACCACTACGGCACACCCTTGAGTGTTAGTTAAGATAATCACATAAGTTAAACTTATTTTTTCAAGTCATACTGCTGAATGAAGGATCAATAGAGAAATATCATAAAAAGGTTATCTCAGTTTAGTTCCCATCCCTCCAGATATCTGATAGAAAGAACCTCAGAATATGTCAACGGTCAAAAGTTTAAATATTTCTCCAGTATATCCTGCTTAGTGTATCCCTGAGAAGTTAAGATGTTTTAAAATGACACTGTAGAATACGCAATTTACCACAGAGGAAGGACAGGTTTTTCAGGGATATTGATACTAAGGACGTACCTTCAACACCTTCTTCAATGTCTTCCATATTAAAAATCGGGATGGTGGATTCAGTTCTTTTGGCAGCCCTCTTCTTATCAATGTATTTCTTGTTTCCGCTCCTTCCCTTCTTCCTTGACCCACAACAGCTCTTTACAATGATGTTTGGCTCCAAATCAGCCTCAGTTAAGACAGGATCATACCCATAGAGGGCCTGCCTGTTAAAACAACACCCAGTTCCGACGTACATAGGACCCTGAAGACCATCCAACCCTTTCAAGTTTATCTGCGAAACACAAACATGATGAAATGAGCACGCATTGGAACCAATTTAAACATGACTCACATACCAGAGGTGATTGATAAGCAATCTGGAGAATGTGTACGTGACACTTACATCAAAGAACACAATGTTGCGGTTAGCATATCGATCGTGCAAGTCAATGCCATCAAATCGTTGAGGGAACTGAACATAACATGTCTTCTTTCCAAGAACAGGATCCATGTAGAAACACATAGCTTCTTTAAGTGCTTTGCTGTTGTTGAAGTAGTGATCACAGTCGACATTCAAAATATATGCTCCATTGGTAAGAACTGCAGAAACACGAATCTGCAGAAAAATGAAAGGTATAGCTTAAATAAAATTAAACATCACACAAGCTAAAATATCAGATGGCACAAGGAGAAAAACATGATCAATATGTTAAGTGACATTCTGCATCACAGCAACCATGAGCTGTATAAAAAAGAACTGTTCAACTTGACAGCATGCTCAATAAAAATGGAATATCGCTTATTGTGATTATCAGTGGCCTACCAAAGCATTCATAGCTCCAGCTTTCTTGTGGTGCTGAAAACCTGGTCGCTTCTCACGAGAAACATAAACCAGACGAGGAAGTTCATTTCCATCAGTATCAAGACCCCCGCTGTGCCCCAAAAAAACCTATCATCCAATCCGAACCAAATAATTAAAAATAGGACAAGGTGAATAGTGCATGAACTCTGACATAAATTAGAGACAAAGTGTACCTGGATCATTCCTGGATGATCCCTAGGGTTATTTCCAGGCCAAGGTGTTCCATCTTGCATTGTCCAACCTTCTTCGGGCATCTTTTGTGCTTTTGCAACAAGGATATTGATCCTTATTTTAAATTCTTCATATTCCCTCTGCACAGTCAAAATTGTCAGATTATTATTATTGTTTTGATTGGTGTAAAGGTTCAGGATTATTTCAGAGAAAAAAGAATTTTGGCAGTGGTATCAACATAAATCCTAATAATGGAGAGGCCTGAGGTTCCCAACTCGCAGAACTTTGCAAATGATTTATCGTAAATTACTATGCAGCTAACCAACAAACGTTCAGGTTAAAGTAACCTCCACAACTACTTGTCCCAAAAAAATATGAATGCATTAACTCAGCCTTCCAAAATCTTATAAAAAATGATTGAATTTACCTAATGGAGCATTTGCTGAAATAAAACTAAACTACCATCAAAAGCCTATTTCTAAGATGTGATGCCTAATACCAATACCATCAAGTAAATGAGATGCACACAGTCCCCATTGCTAAATTCAAAACATTTAAAATTCATGTGTACCTTCATTGCCCTGCGCTCTTTCACAAAAGAAGGCTGAACCTTGTCCTTCAAATAATCTATCTTTTGAGCAAAATAAAATTCAGGTGCCCGAGGCTCAATATTGAACTTCTTGCAGAAGGGAACCCATTTCCTTGCAAACTCGGCTGTCTCAGAAAGGGCTTCAAATGTTAGCATTGCTGAACCATCATCTGAAACATAGCAGGAGACCTTGTCGACAGCATAATCCACAGCAAGAATGGACAACACCGTGTTAGCAGTAATGAGTGGAGGTTCTTTCATGGGATCCACTGTACTGACGAAAACATCAACAGGTGCAAGCTGCGAAGGCTCCCCTTCTCTATCATATCTGAAAAAGCAAGAAAGAATTTCAAGACCTTAAACTACACTACATGGATATGAAATCTAGTATTTATCCTAAAAGGACGCAAAAGGAAACCTTTCACTAATCAAAAAGTTTCTTGCCTAAGAGTATCTTAGCAACTAACCTCACGGCCAGTCTGTCAAGGAATGTCTCACGATTGATCGGTGACCATTTCGGAAACTGATCGAGAAGCCAGGACAAGGCAAACCAAACCTCACATATAACTGATACTAGCCACAGAGGATATGCATCATTCACTGGATGAGTTAGCCGGTATTGCAAGAAAAAGCCCAAGATGACCAACCGCAAAATGATTACAACCCGATATGGGGTAAGGTGGGATGAAGGGATAGGCACCACGCGGCTCAGAGGCTGGCGAGCATCATCAGCCCTGTCAATGAGAAAACCATTAAGTAAAACAGATTTGAGTATCTATTTTTCATACAGCATTTTGAACAAAGATGAAACAACAGGAAAGCTGTATTAGATAACCAATAAAGATTGACTAATAAACAAAGAACAGTTCAAGTAAAACAAAAACAAAAATTTTCTAACTTTTCACATCCCAGACTAAGTAATACAAGATTTTAGCAGTGAGAGTGAGATGTATATCAGTGCTGAAGTAAACAGAAATTCTAAAAGACTCAAAATAGCTCACAGTACAAAACTTTCCTACAAAAGGAGTGAAAGTTTGACTAGGTCAACTATCATATATCGTATTGTTCCCTAAAAAAATTCCAATTATACAATAAGATGCTCACATTTGCAGCTCTTCTCCATTTGATCCTGTCCCTTCGATGTCTCCCCCTTTCCCTTCTGTGTATCTGCTTGACGTTTGCACCATATTTTTCTCCTGTTTAAGTTTCCAGCCTTCTACCCTCTCCTTCCAGTCAACACTTCCAAGCCCATAAGAATTCAAGTCCTTTGAGGGGTCCACAATTCTTACAGGAACTGCAAAAAGAATATGAAATCATCAGAAGTTAAAAAGAAAGAACAAAAGTATTTAAATACACCATTACAGTTATATAAAGAATATATTCAAATAGGCCTGTACCAGGCTGCCTTGGATCAACATAAGACAGGGATGCATGCTTATCTCCAGGGCCTAGGGGTCCTGACATACTTCTTACAGATTGCGTATCAGTCATGGACCTAGGAATCTCACCAGAAACCTACGATAAGCAGAAAGAATTTGTTAGACAGAAAAAGTAAAAGTTACTATTTACCGATCAGAAAAAAATCCAATCAACTGCGCTTCAATCCCATATAGGGATGTAACACGAGGACTTCATATGAGGTTCTTTTACAACAGACTAATGAAACAAAAATACACAAAGCAACAAGAATGACAACGTAAACACATATATCACTCACTTGCTGCCCGTTAGTGAGAAGAGGGATTGGTTGCTGAGATTCATGTCTAGAGGATGAAGAGAGACCAGCATCGTCACCCTGCCATTGCTGTCTGGCTTTGCTGTTTCCTTGAGCATAATTGAACTCATTGTCAATGTCATCAACATCTTCCTCATCATCATCTCCATCTACTCGTGGACTCCCTAATACATGGACCAACAAGCAATGATTTAGTTTCACAAGCTCAGTTTTGAAACAAAAATGAAACCAAAAGAAAAAAGATGTCAAACTCACCCATGTGCCTCTTGTATCTGGTCTTGCATTGAGGACATGCTTGATTTCCATCTTTGCGCTCATACTCATAACAAGCCCGGCAAACAGGAAAGGCACACTCATTACAAGCAACGAACAGATCACCACTAGCAGTCAACCCAACAGTATCACCACAAATTTGGCATATTTGATTATCGAGAGGCTTCAAGGCTTTCGGCTGCACCATAGTGTTCACTTTAATTAACAGGAATTTAGATTAACCAACAAAGACACACAAACTTACTCAAGCTTCAATCTAGAAAGGTGCATGAGAGTCAGAAGCGCGGGGGAGGGGGGGGCATTTACTCATTTGGAAGGAGGGTACAGGAAATTAAATTGTGATGTCTTTTTACAGCGCACTAGAGTGAGACTAGCCAGTTAGGAATTAGTCTTAGAATGCCATTGATCAACTACTGATGATGGGCTTTATCTTCTGTGTATTAATACCTTACATCTTTCTCGTATTTCCTATATCTCTTATATTGCTGTTACTTTGTTTTTTATGGTATTTATGTTATGTTATGGATTTTATGGTACTTTATGTTGTTTTATTATGAGTCTATTGATAGTACTAATATAGTGTCTCTTGTTGCCTCTTTGAGCCGAGGGTCTCCTGGAAACAGCCTCTCTGCCTCTCGGGGTAGAGGTAAGGTCTGCGTACATATTACCCTCCCCAGACCCCACTTGTGGGATTACACTGGGTTGTTGTTGTTGTTGTTGTTGCTTCATGCCCTGAAAATTTTGCCTCCTTATATTTGTCAATAAAAGTAATTCTAAGAAATTGCACTTGAGTCCATCCAAAAGCAAATGGATGAAATGTGCAGCTCTAAACCAAACATATCACGAATACTCCTATTTTATTCGATAATCGAGTGCCAATCACATAAGAAAAATCTAAGAAATAATTCATAATCATAGTCTTGAATTGAATATGTGGATCTAACAGAAGTTCAGAATTGAATATCTTTCTCCAAAAAGCAACTATCAAATTACTACATTAGGATGACACCAGAATTGACAGCAATAGGCAAACCCCTGAGATCTGTTGTACCAATGAAGTACATCTTTAAAGAACAGAATCCAGACCAAATAAACATCAACTTCATATATGAAGGGGAACTGTCAAAAAACATGTATATTATAGAGCCAATACTGTCAACATAAAAATCACACCCCAAAAGAAAGCAATATATAGAAGCATATCAAGAAATTAAAAGCAATATTCACATCGATCTACTTCCAAGTCCATGAGAACAAACCCAGTCTTGGACTAATAACTCACTCTACTTTCAAGTCTTCAACCAAGACCTAATGCAAAATACAAACTTCAACCAAATTTACAAACCCAATTACTTAAATAACTAAATCCGTCACTTTGAAATCCAAATTAATGAAAAGATCAAAACTTTGTCAGAAATCTCAATACACACTATCACAGAGTCAGATCTAAGAACCCACATTGAATTAAAACTGAAACACAAGGCCAAAGAACTCACTCCACTTCAATGAAGACCTGATGCAAAGCACAAACTCCAAGCAAATTTACAACCCGAAATGCTCAAAACAAACCAAATTGGGCACTTTGAAGTCCAGATTGATGAAAAGATTCAAACTTTATCAGAAATCTTACTAAACTTGAACACATAAGTCCAGATTGATAAAAAGATCTACACTTTATCAGAAATCTCACTATCACATTATCACCAATCAGATCTAAACACCCAAACTGAATTAAATAATTGAATACAAAAAAAAAATTAATTTTAGGAGTGATAAGGTACAAGGGTAATATTCAAGAACCATACCCCACTATCAGAATCATGGCGAATCCGAACCAATTCATTCCTCTTGTGAGATCCAGCTACCATACCAGCACTTGCCTCCATTTCTCTTCCTCAAGAAACAGAGGGGTACTACAACTATAGCACAATTTACACCCCACTACAGCTTGATGAATCTTGATTCACTTTGGGGTATTGAAAAGATTAGCAGAAATGAAAAAGGGGTTATGGAAATGTGAATTAGCAGTGCATTTTCTTAGCTTCTTTAGCCAAAATCAACTGGCCATCACTGTCTGCACCCCCTCTACTTCTCCTTCCTTGTGTGGTATGCTTTGTCTTTTTATCATTTCCTTGGGAAATTTGTTTCTATTCAATTAACTATTTTTTAATATTCATTATTAGGATTTTTAACTTGCTTGACCGGTTACCAAGAATCAGCTTTAGATAGCTGGCTGATTCTAAAGTCTAAACAGAAAGTTAATAAAATGTGGAGTTTTTCTTTCACATCTTTACTATTTCGAATTTAGAGTCACTTCTAAGTACTAACTTGAACTATTTATTCGGTTTTAATTCATGTGTTTTATTTCCCTTTCCAATATGTTCTTAAAAAATATTATTTTTTATATTTTATAAATTTAAAGTTTTAAATTTTTTATTTTATCATTAATGATACTCTCGTGTAAGAATAATATGTTATATTTAAAATCACAAAATTAAAAAAAAAAAAAAATCGGTATGTTATAGGTATATTTAGTGGCCGTTTGGACATAATAATTGTGAAATTTTGGGAAAAAGTAAAAAAAATCATATAAAATGGTATTTGAAAACTAGAGTTGTGTTTGGACATGAATATGATTTGGAGCTGTTTTTGAATTTTTATGAGTTATTTGAAGTAAAAATTTTGAAAATAGTTTTTTGGAGTTTTTCAAAATTTTGAAATTTTTTGAAATTCAACTTCAAGTGAAAGTTGAAATTGTCATGGCCAAACATTGATTCCGAAAACAGTAAAAAAATTCAAAAAAAAAAGTAAAAACATATTTATAGCCAAATAGGCCCTTAGTTTAATGTCACAAGATTCAAAAAAATTCTTTATATTCTTAAACTTCTTCGATCAAATTCAGATACAATAAATTGATGATTAACACTTATCCACTAGTCGATATTGTAACAACTAAATTTCGCTCCTGAAAAATAATAATCAAGACAAGAAATATAGCGACAAATATTATATTCAATTTCAAGTGATGGGGTTACAATTTCTAAAATATCTCTAAATCTAAAGAGATGTAGTCCTCTTATTCTTCTCCTCGCGGATGATGGTTCAAGAGCTTGAGAGGTTGATTTTGAACTTAACGGATTTCAGATTTGTAGTACGTCACGAACAATTTGAAGCTCGTCACGAACCAGGATTTGATGTTGGGTTATCACGAACGGAAGATTTGAAGTCGTCCGCCTATGACGTGAGTTCGCCTTGGAATTTGACCACAGACGACGATTGCAGATATGGATGAAGACCTTGATGCTATTATTCAGAGCTTCTTTAGCCTTTCCTTCTGCTTACTTGCTTGTTTTTTAGTCTTCTCCTTTGACCCTTTTATATAGGTGTGGGGTGGAGTAATCTCCAAGAAAACCCTAGTGGATCATTGGGCTTGAGGCTTATGGGCCGACCCATTTGATAGAAGACCAATTTGCGGGCTAGCCTAATAATATATTGGATTTTTAATTAAATCAATTCATTTTAGATTTAAATAATCGATCAGATTATACTAGCCCATAGTATCATTTGGACAAATATATATTTAATACATGATTAAATCCAAAGTACTTGTGGATTTAAATTTAATAAAATTTTATTTGTCTACAGATATTTAAACCAAATCAAGTATTTTAACCTTAGCAGTTAAAATATCCATGAAAAAACACATGTCTTATGCTTATTTATTTGATAAAAAATCGAGTGCGACTAAGTTTACCTGAAATAAAATAGAGGAGTAATTCTTTAATAATACTTTTATGTAACCATTATAAAATTAGAATATATACAACTTAAAAACATACTCCATGGAAAATAAATGTCTTGTCGCGCTTTTAAATGATGACTACTTCGATAAGAATATTTATTTTATTTTAAACTTCAAAGCTACACGTGTCAAATAGTGTAAAACGGTATCCTGAATCATTTCATCTCATGATTAAAGTTAAAATAGAATTATACTTTAATTTACTGATGTGGCATAAGTTCATTTGTTTTATCCAAAGGTTGTAATGAGGTTGGTTTTTTCACTTTTTCACTGACAACTTGTTGAGAAATATAGTGAGGTGTGGAGTAGATTTTTTGAGGCAATTAGATAGATTGTGGAACAGGTGGAAGTGAGACTCCTTGGCTGTGAACAGGCTGTACTTTGTAGTTTACCGGCTACTCCCGGTTTCCCTCCCCCGACAACCAAAGTAGCTGTCGGTGGCAACTGTCCATTTTCACTCTGTTTCAGCATTTGCTGGTTTTCACAACATAAAATAAAAGAATTTATGTCATATTTGTGTCTAATTACATATGCACCCTTGCTCCTCACACCGACAGCCTCAAATTATTACATTATTATTTTGTTGCAATTTCTGTTAAATTATGTATATACCAAAATTTGATGTTAAACTCATTTTAATTTATTATCTTTCAAATAAGCCTTTATATCAAAGTCAAATACATTGAGAGCTTTTTTGTTTAAACTGAATATTTACTTTTATTTGGAATCCGTCTCAAAATATATTACTTTGAGGGACAGGACTAATATTTTAAGAATTCGAATAATGATATGTGACTGGATAAGTATTTGAAGTCTTTTTCTTATTTAGGCACTCTTCTTTCTTGGTTAACAAAGAAAAGTTTCTTGTCACTAATAAGCTTTCTAGAAATTAGAATATGCTTAATTAAATGCAACTGTTCAAACATAGAATTAGAACCAAATAATATCAACAACAACAACAACAACAATATATTCGTAAATTCCATAAATGGGGTTTAAGAAGGTAATATGTATCCAGAGCTTACCCCTATCTACTGAAGGTATAATCAAATAATTTTTAGAAAACGCAAGAGGCGTATGTAAAAAATATATTTAGATTGATAATGCATATACACTATATATGACAAATATTTTTTTCTTATTATGTGATAAAAACATATACAAGATATTGCTTGTCTTAATTGATGTCATGCAATGCACTTATGAAACATTTATTGTTACGTACAGTTTCTAATTTTTCACTGGTTCATTTGTTTTTATTTTTTCATAACAATATTAGGTAACGTGAAAGTATATTGAATTCTCCATGACATGCATGAAAGTAGTTAAATTCTTTGAAAAAGGTAGATACAAAGTTTGACTCAAAAATGTGTTAGGTCCTTTGTCAAATCTTGTAGCCCTTGAGATTTTTATCAACTTCCCTCGTCATGAGATTAACTAAACTAAAATTAAATCAGTAGATAGGGCATCGCCATCACATTTATATTTTCTGAGTATAATTAGTTGGAATTTTGAATCGAGTGGTTATTGTAGTGGTTCACTATCTTTCTGGAAAACGTCAAATATAACGTACGTACTAGACAATAGAGGTAAACTAAAAAAAGAATAGACTTGCAATTTTGAACAGAATCGGACAGTATCATATGGTATTAAATTATATATTTGAAAAAAAAAACTAAAGAGATGAAGATATAATGGTAAAAAGATACTTCCCGTCCACTTTAAGTATTTTTTTTGGCTTTTTTTTATGGTTCACAATATTTAATTTTTTCAAATATAAAGACGAAATTAACTTCTTCTTTCCAAAGTTGCCGTTGGAGACAGGGACGGAGCTAGCATGTTGTGATGAGCCGATAGGTCATCTTATGATTTAAAATCAAATTCTGTGTTTCAAGGCCTTTAAAACCTCATTTTATCCCTCCTCGATTTGCGTTCGCAATCCGCACGTATTTTTGGAAAGCTTTTATGTTGAAAGTTGATGAAAATAAAAAAAATTTGCCTTTAAAAGTTGATTTAGCTTGCTTCGGTCAACATTTTGAGTAAACGGACTCAGACTCGTATGTTGACAGTCCCGGTGGGTCCGAATCGAAATATGGGACTTGGGCGTATCGAATTCAGATTCGGAGGTCCCTAGCCCGAGTTATGAATTTTTGTTAAAAATTGTAAGTTTAAAAATTTAATGGTTTTTAAGAAATTGTTAATGTTTGATCTTGTTGGCATCGGTTCCGTATTTTAATTTTGGAGCCCGGTACAGGTTTAATATAATATTTAAGTCATGTTTGTGAAATTTGGTGAGAAACGGAGTTGGTTTAACGTGACTCGGACGTCCGGTTGAGAAAATAGAAATTTCAAAGTGTTCTTGAGAATTTCATTTGATTTGGTGCTAAATTCATAGTTCTAGGTGTTATTTTGTCGATTTGAGCGCGCGAGTAAGTTCGTATGATGTTTTAAGACTTGTGTGCATGTTTGGTTTGGAGCCTCGAGGGCTCGGGTGAGTTTCGGATAGGCTACGGAGTGAAATGGAAATTTGAACACTGCTGATTTTGTTCCAGGCCTCAGACCTCACAAATGCGAGGTCAATCATCGCATTTGCGATCTCTGAAGAGTTCACATTTGCGAGCTTCTCATCGCAAATGCGAAGAGAAGATGAGCCAGCTTATGTTCGCAAATGCGACCATTCCTTCGCATTTGCGATGGGGACATGGGGGAGGCAACCTTCGCAATTGCGATCATCTAATCGCATTTGCAACCGGCTTAGTTCGCATTTGCGGACTTTTCTTCACATTCTCGCACATTGTCAAACATTGGGGCCTGCCCAAACACATTGTTAGTAGGCGCGACTCACGCTTCACTAGCAACTTTTGGACCCATCTCTTCAGGTGCTTTGGGTTAACATTGAGTCACAACTCAGACATCCATCCACCATCGGATGGCCAGACAGACCGGTTCGATGACATGCTGGAGGAATATCTCCGCAACTTCGCAACCGGATCACAGAAGCATTGGGTGAAGCTCCTGGATGCTGCTCAACTGTGTTTCAATTCTCAAAAGGGCCATCATACAAACAAGAGCCCTTTTGAAATTGTTACCGGACAGCAACCGCTTCTCCCGCAGACGGTGAATACATCAACCATGCCGAAATCTCCTCGAGCTGCCAACTTCTCGAGCGAATGGGAGCGCAACATGGAGATAGTGCGGAGCTATCTCATCAGGGCCCAAGAGCGGGCAAAAAGGTTCACCGAACAAAAGCGTTGCTTTTCCCAACATCAACCAGGGGATAAAGTAATGCTACGAATCCCAAAGCAGTACTTGTTTGCAGAAAGGACCCATGACCCTCGCCTGCAACAAAAATACATCGGGCCCCTGTCCATTGAAAAACGCATTGGGGAGTCCACATACCAGGTGAAAACTCCATCCTGGTGGAAGATCCATCCAGTCTTCCATGTCAGCCGCATGAAATCATTGCTTCGCTACAACAGCAAGCTCAGACAACAGAGGGGCGCAGACCTCCCATCCAACAACCATCAGAAACATCATCATCATCATCATCATCATCATAAGGCTCCGAGGACGGCGCCAACTCAGGTGGGGGAGAATGTCATGGGCTGCTTTCCAGACATGCCCCATGACCCCTTGGCCGCGCCCCATGGCGGCCTAGCAAGCCTCACAATGCCTAGCGCCATGGTCGGCCCCGTGGTCTTGGCTGCGCCAAGTGACAAGCGCGCATGTGCCTCTGTCGCCCCACCGATGCCTCTCGCCAGCGCCCAAGGGCTGGCCATTGACAACAGCGCCGCGTGCCCTGACAATGCCGCGCGCGCAGATCCTGATGCCTCGCCAGCGCCCAGCTGCAGGCCCATTCCAACAGCGCCTCGCGCACAGACCCTGATGCCAAGCACCAGTGCCCAGCCTCAGGCCAGCACATCAAGTGTCGCGCGCGCCCACAGCAACGCGCGCGCAGACCCGCAAGACAAAGATGCTGCCATCGGACTTAGTTTTTCCTTGTAATAATCTAAGTCCTTTTCATTGTAATCATAGGCTAGTTTACATCATTTTCATTTCAGTGTGCTTCTACAGCTTTATTAGGACTAGTCTTGTAATGTTGGTTTATTTTTTTTAAGCATTATTAAGGGGGACCAAACAATCAAACATTTCAATCAGCATTTTCTGGTGTCTCTCCCCCTCGACACCACATCATTGTAATCATCATTTTCAGTCATCAATAAAATCATCATCAGCATTCAAAACCCAATTCTCTCTCAAGCTTCCGCAATTGCCCACGACATTGGTTTTCCCGCACGGCACTGACAATCTAGTCTAGCGTGCGGCGAGGACCTCATTGGCGGACAGCAACCGCACTGACATCGGTTGCTTAGCCTTACGTTGCCCTTCCAAAGATCATCAGGAAGGCGTTGCGTAACAGTTGGTATCAGAGCCTAGGCTCGACATCGGACGAGGGAAAACATTTGCCATCATCACCATTTCTGACCATGGTGAATCATGGGGAGCGTCTAGCATCCCTAGAAGAGACGGTTGAACGATTACGACCCATCGTAGAAACGGTGCCTGATCAAAGCAACAACCTAGTGCAAAGGTTGGACGACCTGGACCGCCGAATGCGGCAGGCCGAAAATGACATTGCAAACATCAGTCGTGACTCCGACGAGGACCGACAAACGGCAGCCATTGAAACTGCCAACATCCATGGCAAATTTGAGGACCTCCAACAGGAGCGTGCCGACGATTTAGCCCATCAGCAACATGAGGCAGACAGACTAACTGCCATGCAGCAAACCATAAACGACTTGACTGACAAGCTCAACGTTGTCAATGCTGCCTTACAGAGCCTACTTCGAGAAGGCGACCATCACATCAGGGGTGCAGCAAACCTCACCCCCATTCCACAAAAGCTTAAGATACCGGAGCCAAAGCCATACGACGGATCCCGGGATGCTAAAGAAGTGGAAAATTTCATCTTCGACATCGAACAATACTTCGATGCCGTGGGCCATTTGGAGGAATCCAAAAAGGTAGCGACTGCTGCCATGTATCTTCAGGGCGATGCCAAACTTTGGTGGCGGGTCAAACACGAAGCCATCAAGGCCGGTGAAGATACTCTTCAGACATGGGACGAATTGAAGGTAGCCATACGCCTGCAGTTCTTTCCCGAAAATGTGGAATACAACGCAAGGAGAAAGCTACGGGACCTCCGCCACACCAGATCAGTGAGGGAGTACGTGCGCGAATTCTCCGCACTCATGCTAAACATACGCGACATGGGGGACAAAGACAAACTCTTCGCATTCATAGAAGGTTTGAAACCTCATGCCCGTATGGAACTACAGCGACAACGGGTAGACACCCTGCCCAAGGCCATTCAAGCTGCAGAATGCCTTGGCGACTATCATTTGGGAACTCAGAATGACAGGCCCCAGCCGTCTGTCCGAGGGGGATCCAACGGGCACCATCCCAGCAATGGTGGCCCAAGCAAAAGTGGGGAGATCGGAGTGCATCCAAAACTAAGACTCCTCCCTCCAACAGCAACAGTGCTGCATCCATCAACAACAATCAGGGGAGAAAGCCTCCCTCAGAATGCCGTCATTGCGGTGGGGCACATTGGAACAATGAATGCCCAAACATCAAGGTCAATGCTCATCAGACGGTCGAGGATGAGTTAGACACATCAGACTCATCAGACGACGACCAGGTAGGCGCCTTCAATGCAATTGTTGGCTCTATCCCTCATGCCTTAGCGGGGACCAGTGCATGTCCTCCTAAGAAAACATCAGTCCCGATCACCAGGAAAGGGAAAGAAAAGATGGACGAAGGACCTCCTAAGCAAGCGAGGACCCTAATGTTCGTCGAATTGAAAGTGAACGGCAAGCCCCTTCACGCATTGATAGACACGGGTGCCACCCATAACTACTTGTCATCAACGCAAGTAGAGCGCCTAGGTCTTGTGGTACAAAAGAGCAAAGGCCGCGTCAAGGCTATCAACTCACCACCTCAGACATTAGGTGGAACAGCTACAAATGTCCCAGTGAAACTTGGCCCATACAAAGGAAGCATCGACCTGCGCATCGCAATCATAGATGACTTCGACATCATAGTGGGTCTGGAGTTCATGAGGCAGACCAACACCATTCCAGTACCATTTGCCAACATGCTCCTGATGATGGGAGAAAACGGGGCCAAGCCCTGCACCATACCATGCTTTCCCATAAAGATGGCCGCTGAAAACATCTCGGCCATGCAGTTGGAGAAGGTAGTCAACAGACATGAACCTCAGGTTCAGGCTACCCTTCGCAGCAACAATCAGTCATCATGTCATCGGCCTCAAAAGACTGGTGACGCTCATCATCGTGTGAAGACTTGTCAGCCATGCCACAAGGACAAGTCGGATCACTCATCACAGCCGGGACCCTCGCAGCCATTACATGTCCCTCAGAGACCATGGGAAAGTGTTTCCCTCAGATTCATCACGGGATTGCCCCAAGTCGGCAATCTTGCATCCATCATGGTTGTCATAGATCAGTTCTCAGACTATGCAACTTTCATAGCAGCCCCGCAAAATGCATCAGCGGAAGATACAGCTCGACTCTTCTTCTCGCACATTGTCAAACATTGGGGCCTGCCCAAACACATTGTTAGTAGGCGCGACTCACGCTTCACTAGCAACTTTTGGACCCATCTCTTCAGGTGCTTTGGGTTAACATTGAGTCACAACTCAGACATCCATCCACCATCGGATGGCCAGACAGACCGGTTCGATGACATGCTGGAGGAATATCTCCGCAACTTCGCAACCGGATCACAGAAGCATTGGGTGAAGCTCCTGGATGCTGCTCAACTGTGTTTCAATTCTCAAAAGGGCCATCATACAAACAAGAGCCCTTTTGAAATTGTTACCGGACAGCAACCGCTTCTCCCGCAGACGGTGAATACATCAACCATGCCGAAATCTCCTCGAGCTGCCAACTTCTCGAGCGAATGGGAGCGCAACATGGAGATAGTGCGGAGCTATCTCATCAGGGCCCAAGAGCGGGCAAAAAGGTTCACCGAACAAAAGCGTTGCTTTTCCCAACATCAACCAGGGGATAAAGTAATGCTACGAATCCCAAAGCAGTACTTGTTTGCAGAAAGGACCCATGACCCTCGCCTGCAACAAAAATACATCGGGCCCCTGTCCATTGAAAAACGCATTGGGGAGTCCACATACCAGGTGAAAACTCCATCCTGGTGGAAGATCCATCCAGTCTTCCATGTCAGCCGCATGAAATCATTGCTTCGCTACAACAGCAAGCTCAGACAACAGAGGGGCGCAGACCTCCCATCCAACAACCATCAGAAACATCATCATCATCATCATCATCATCATCATCATAAGGCTCCGAGGACGGCGCCAACTCAGGTGGGGGAGAATGTCATGGGCTGCTTTCCAGACATGCCCCATGACCCCTTGGCCGCGCCCCATGGCGGCCTAGCAAGCCTCACAATGCCTAGCGCCATGGTCGGCCCCGTGGTCTTGGCTGCGCCAAGTGACAAGCGCGCATGTGCCTCTGTCGCCCCACCGATGCCTCTCGCCAGCGCCCAAGGGCTGGCCATTGACAACAGCGCCGCGTGCCCTGACAATGCCGCGCGCGCAGATCCTGATGCCTCGCCAGCGCCCAGCTGCAGGCCCATTCCAACAGCGCCTCGCGCACAGACCCTGATGCCAAGCACCAGTGCCCAGCCTCAGGCCAGCACATCAAGTGTCGCGCGCGCCCACAGCAACGCGCGCGCAGACCCGCAAGACAAAGATGCTGCCATCGGACTTAGTTTTTCCTTGTAATAATCTAAGTCCTTTTCATTGTAATCATAGGCTAGTTTACATCATTTTCATTTCAGTGTGCTTCTACAGCTTTATTAGGACTAGTCTTGTAATGTTGGTTTATTTTTTTTAAGCATTATTAAGGGGGACCAAACAATCAAACATTTCAATCAGCATTTTCTGGTGTCTCTCCCCTCGACACCACATCATTGTAATCATCATTTTCAGTCATCAATAAAATCATCATCAGCATTCAAAACCCAATTCTCTCTCAAGCTTCCGCAATTGCCCACGACATTGGTTTTCCCGCACGGCACTGACAATCTAGTCTAGCGTGCGGCGAGGACCTCATTGGCGGACAGCAACCGCACTGACATCGGTTGCTTAGCCTTACGTTGCCCTTCCAAAGATCATCAGGAAGGCGTTGCGTAACAGTAAGTTCGTATGATGTTTTAAGACTTGTGTGCATGTTTGGTTTGGAGCCTCGAGGGCTCGGGTGAGTTTCGGATAGGCTACGGAGTGAAATGGAAATTTGAACACTGCTGATTTTGTTCCAGGCCTCAGACCTCACAAATGCGAGGTCAATCATCGCATTTGCGATCTCTGAAGAGTTCACATTTGCGAGCTTCTCATCGCAAATGCGAAGAGAAGATGAGCCAGCTTATGTTCGCAAATGCGACCATTCCTTCGCATTTGCGATGGGGACATGGGGGAGGCAACCTTCGCAATTGCGATCATCTAATCGCATTTGCAACCGGCTTAGTTCGCATTTGCGGACTTTTCTTCACATTTGCGAAGAAGGCAGGACTGTGGGAATCTTCGCACATGAGATGGATCTTTCGCATTTGCGAAGCCCAGGTCGCATTTGCGACATTTGCAACTCGTAAAACTTGACTTAGACGGGATGTTTGCTCATTTTTCAAAACATTCAAAACAAGAAACCCTCTAGGCGATTTTTCAAAGACCAATTCTTTCCCAAATCATAGGTAATTGATTCTTAACTCATTTCTATCAATTTTTGCTTCATTTTACAAGATTTCAACCTAGAATCTAAGATTTTCATGGTGGAATTGGGGATTTTTGGGTAGAAATTAGGGATTTCGATATTTGGGGATTTAGACCTCAAATTGATGTTGGATTCCAAAACCAATTATATATCCGAGCTTGGGGTGAATGGATAATCGGGTTTTGGTTCAAATTTTGGGTTTGAACCAAGCGAGCCCGGTGTTGACTTTCAAAAATGGCCTAAATTGAATTTCTTGCAATCGTGGGTAGTTCCTACGGCTTAAATTGAATTGTTTGATTGGTAATTTGCTAGATTCTATTTGTCCGGAGGCTTGTGTAAAAGAAAAAGCGGTGATTGAGCTTTGAGTTTGGCCGTTGGAGCGAGGTAAGTGTCGTGGTTAATATTGGCTTGAGGGATTAAGTATTATTTGCCTACTTGCTACGTGTTTGGATGTTGAGTGCAATGTATATGCGAGGTGACAAGTATCTATGCGTTGTTGCCGAGTCATAACATGTGAGTGAGTCTTATTCTTGTAAATGTTGTATTCTTTGATCATATTGTTCATGCTTAGACTAGCTATTCGATGTGTTAAGCAATTTCTTATCATGTTTTACTGAATTTGGTATTGATTGAGTATTGACTCTAAGTTGAGGTTGGTATTGTGGAACTAAATGTTGAAGTAAGATTTATTCTTGATATTCCTATCTCCTCGTTATTATTGTTCATTGTTTTGACGAGGGAGAGTGTTAAAGCACGAAGGGTGATGCCGTGCAATATTTTGTGAGTGAGTGATAAAGCACGAAGAGTGATGTCGTGCACGTTCTTATTATTTATTATGGTGAGGTTGAGTGTAAAAGCACGAAGGGTGATGCCGTGCACGTTTCTATTACTTCCTTTGTTCCAGTTTATGTGAACCTATTTTCTTTTTGGTCCGTTCTAAAAAGAATGATCCTTTTCTAAATTTGGAAACAATTTAGCTTAAATTTACAATTGTATCCTTAATGAGAAGCTTTTATAACCACACAAATACTCTGGGCCCCTTTTTGACTTGTTTAGGACCATAAATTTCAAAAATCTTTATTTTTTCTTAAACTTCGTGTCCAGCCAAACATGTTCACATAAATTGGAACGGAGGGAGTATTTTATCAGGTAAAGTTGAGAGTAAAAGTACGAAGAGTGATGCAGTGCACTTTCTTTTACTGTGTTTATTCGTTTCTATGTGTTTAAGGTATAGTGATTGTTCATGTTCTCAATTGTGTTGTATTTCTTTGTCTTGAAATCCCCTCAGCATGCTCCCTTCCCAATATTTCTTGCCTTGCTTCTTTAGTTGTTGTTATTAGTGTATATGTATTGATAAACTGCACAAGTTTTGTTTGGGAGTGTCTTGTCCTAGTCTCGTCACTACTTCGCCGAGGTTAGACTCGACACTTACCAGTACATGAGGTCGGTTGTACTGATACTGCACTTTGCACTTTCTGTGCAGATTTTGGTACTGGACCGTGTTGACCCCACTTGAGCTGCTGACTTCAATTCCACAAGAGACCCAAGGTAGATCTGCCGGCATTCGCAGACCCTAGAGTCCCCTTCCAGTTATTTCAATTTACTGTTTCTTTTAACTCGAAAACAGTTGCACTTCCCTTCACCCAGTTATTTGTGGTGACTCTTCGAAGTTCGTGAATTGTGACACCAAATTCTGGGTAGTTGTATATAATTACTTGGGTTATTATAAAGTTCTGCACTCCTTTGAAGCTGTTATGGTTTAATTGTTCTTATTTACTGAATTGTTTAAGAGTTAGCGTATTAATTTCTAATTGTTGGCTTGCCTAGCAACTGAAAGGTTAGGCGCCATTACGGTCCCGTCGGTGGGAAATCCGGGTCGTGACACATGCGAGATACGGGTTCGGCCGAACCCAGTAGCTTTTATCTAAACCATGTATTTGTTTTAAAAAATTCATTGCCCTTGGAGTAAAGATCCTAAGAGTATTTGTTGATTCCAATGAACAAATTAAGGTTAATATGGTCAATTTTATTGTTAATTAATGCTAAAAGATAAATTTCTTACTACATGTGAAAAAGCCAAAAAAATAACTTAAAGTGGATCGGAGGGAATAGTAGATTTTGCCTAGTCAAAATGAAACTGGTGAACTAGTTTATGATCTTCTTAACATCTGTCATGTGCTTTAATTTAATCATTGATCCAAAATCCCGTGCACTTTCTTCATTATTCAGTGAGCACTTAATTATTGTACCAGTTTACAAGAACTTTTTCAGTGTTCTGCCATCAATGGGCAGTAGATGAGATGACTTATCCTTTAATTGTCACTGAAGGAAGCGCCGAACCTCCATTTCTGGTTAAAAAGTAAAATATAGTTTAAGAACATGAAATGTTCCTTCAATTTAAAGGAATAGTTCTCTTTCTGTTAGTATTTTTTTTTTCCTTGGACCGGCCGAAGGAGAAAGGAGGACTTAGCTAGAGTTTGGATATAGATTTGCTTGAAATTTTAAAAAAATAATTTTTAAAATTGTGTTAAAAATAATTTTTGGAAGTTGAAGTTGTATTTGGACATGTATTTTATTTGAGGAAAAAGTTAAATTTTGTGAGCGAAAGAAAAAATTTCACCAAAAATCTGCCCTAAATCAGTTTTTGGAAACTTAACTTTTTTTCAAAATTTTCTCAAAAACTAATTATATCTATGAACAAACAATGTTTTCAAAAAAAAAAAAAAAAAAAATCTATGGCCAAACGAGAGTTCAATTAGTTGGTGTAGTCACTTTTTGGCATTTGTTATTAGAGCTTGGCCACCTTTTACATTGTAATGGTAAAGTAATTACTAATCCGATTAAATTAACGTGTTTTTCCCCAACTGAAATACAGAATAAAACTCTAATAATCGGTACTGGAGTTCGAAGCTTTGACAAGTGAAACCCCAATAAAAAACTATGCTGTAATTTTAAAATCCAGCAATTTTGAACATTTACTAGTACAAAATTCAAACTCCATAAACGATCCCTGGTTTTTTTAACCTTTACCAGTGCAATATCCCGAAACAATTCATGGTTTTTGAATTAACATTATACTTTAGTAATTTTTAATTTCTAAATAAAAATTTCAAAAAAAAATTTACTGATTTTTGAACCATTACTAGTGCAAATTTAAAAAAATTCAGGAACGATTCATGAGTTTTTTCAAAATAATTCAAAATCCAGGAACAATTACTAAATTATGAACTTGTAAATATACTAAGTACAATAATCATTCATGTACTTGTTCCGTATTTCAGATAGGGATATTTTTGTGCAGACTTGTACGCCCGCATTAATAAGTAGTAACTATTTTTCCACGATAATTTAAAATAAAGCTAAATTCTAATAGCCGACCTAAAAAGTAATTATTTACCAATTTTTCACGGAGGTAAGATTGAAAAAATGACACTGTATAGCCACTCTCAAAATAATAGTCGAAAAAATGTATAATTTTTGTATATATATACATTTTGTATGTTATATACAAAAATTATATAAATTTGATATACTTTTTTGGCTACCAAATGTAAATAGTTTATAGCACGGGCAAAAAGTAATAATACGGTAAGATTCAACTAGACAAACGTAACCTTTGGATATAAGAGATTGGGACAAATTAAATAGAGAAAATCTCACTTTATACCCATTAATTTCAAAATTATTTGCCCTTTAATGCCCAGACCCAAACTATTTACTACTCCTACCCATGCTGCCCAAACTATTTATCCGGTTATTTCCCAATAATATGAGGGAGTACTAATTGGAATCACGTGCAGCTTGCCCCCCAGCTCAACTGTTTCTCCAACTCTTACTCTACTCTGCTCTTTTTTCATTTGAAGCAAAACGACAATCCCAATTTTAATAATCAAAATTCTAATCCAAATCTCGTATCATCTCTCTAAAAAGCACACATATGTGACCAAAAACTACTAATCTTCTCTTATTGTAGTATTCTGGGGTTCATCATCAATGACATTTCACACTTATTTCTCACTAATACTTTCTTCTTTCTCTTCACCCAAACTGTTTTTTGGAGATTTATTGTACAAAAATTCAAATTCAGCATTGAAAAACCTTGAAGCTTGAAACTCATAACTTGGTTTGTTTGAGTTTTTAATTATTTTAATCTGATCCTATATGGGTTTGTTTGGAAAGTTGATTGGAGGTTGTAGATAAAGTTTTAGTCAATCTGGTGGAGATTTTGTAATAGATTTTAGAAGTTTGGGTTGAAATATAGTTGAACAAGAAAAGAAGACGAATTTGTATTGTATACTCAAATATACTATTTTGGTATACAATTCATTCCAACTATATACCCTATTAGTATAGCTATATACCATATTGGTATCATATTCTAGTTGAATCATTTGTTGGTTGTGTTAGCTGCATTTATTAGTGCAATATTTGATTTTCTTTTAATAATAGTAATATAGTACAATATCTTGAAATATTTTATATATTAATATGTGGTACACTATTTTTTTATTTTTTTCTTTATGCATGTGTGTTATGTAATAGTATTATAGTCATATAGTTGCTGGAAATTAACCAGTAAAACTGTATACCATGTTGGTATAGTTATATGCCATATTAGTATCATATGGTAGTTTGAACATTTGTTTGGTTGTTTTAGCTGCATTTTAAGTGAATTATATTCTGAAATTATTTATATGAACGTGATTTGCAGTGTTGGAATTTTTTTGTGCTGATGGATATAGATTATGTGTATTATGTAATAGTTTTTATAATTATAGGCAATTGTTGGAACGATTCATACAACTATATACCCTGTTAGTATATGGAATGAGCAAGTTGCCTTGCGAATATTTAGCTTGCAATGCGAGCAAGTAATTTTCTCATACTCTTATTGTATCCTTTAATGTTTTGGTACAGTAGTATAGTCACAGATAGTTGTAGCAATATTCAAGAGCAATCATATACTCTGTTGGTATACATGTATACCATATTGGTATCATACGGTACTAGAAGTCTTTTTTGCTACTTATATTTTTATTGCATTTTCCAATATTTTATTATCATTTCTATTCTAACTAGTGCATATGGAGATTTAGTGGCCGTAGATTATGTTTTCTTGCTCCATCACTGGTTGGTGTTACTGCTAATGATAGAGTATATACTGATATTTGTAGGGAAGGAGATCAAGGTGGGCATGACAATCACGTGGAATTAGAAAAGGAACAAGAAATAAAGAAAATAAAATAAAAAAAATAAAATAAAGGAGTCAAATTTAAGTGTGAAATAAGTTATGGTAAAAATAACAATAATACGATTTGGGGGCAAAAATAAATGAATAAAAGAGAAAAATAAAAAATAGGAAGAAAATGAGAAAAAAGAAAAAGGAGAAAAGAAAGAAAAAAAAGGAAAAAAGAAAAGAAGCATAGAAATAAAAAAGAATTGGAGAATAAAGAAAAAATTCCCCGCAAAACTACTATGGGTAGGAAATGTAATTAGTTTATAGGTAGAAAAACAAATGAAATAGTTTTGTTTTTGTGAGTAACTGTGTCAAAACCCCAATTAAATAGGCTATTCCCATGCCACTATTTAAGTTTTAACTCCGTTTAAATAAATTCCGTAAAATTAATTTGCGGATGAGAAGTTGAAGCTTGTGAATTAGAACGAATCGCCAAGAAGTCAAATTCATGGGCAAATGGACTATTAGAATGATAATAAACATTTATATCATCATGTTCGGATAAATTGTACAAAAATATTGACGGATCGCCAAAGTTCCGACGGATGAGCGCAATCTTACCTATAGGCTATAGCAAATCCACACTTGGCTCAAACTACTCATTTTGCTGCTGTTCAAGCGATTTCTTGTTTTACAAACCAGATATCGTTATAACGTTCTTTTTATGTCGATTGATGTTTTACTGAGGAAAGAATGCCATGTTGTATAAATAACAGAAAAAACTGATTCCGACTTGCACATACTTTCTAAAAACCAGATTGTCTTTATTTTCCCCCCAATCAACACATCAATTTTAAGGGAAACCTTTGCCTGATCGAGATGTGATTCAACGGTTAATCTTCACAGATATAGCTATAATCCTTCAATTTCAGCTAATATAATATAGAACACCTAAGAGTAGACTAAATAATCAAATCAGAACAAGACAATCCACCCACAAAACATGCATATATTGTCAAATCCAGGATTAAGAGATTCTCTCTACAATGCCCGCATAGGATCAAAACAACAATGATCGCATTTCCAGTCTTTGTAATGGATGATTCTACCTATCATATTTTATTTCCTCCCTTCTTGCGCACCTGCTGTTGTGTTCTTCAATATCTGCAGATTTAACAAAACAAGTCAAAACCCCCAAAAATATAGACCATTTTCTTTTTCTCCTATTGAAACTTAAGTTTAGTAATAGAAGTAAGGTTGTGTGGTATCAGACAAGCACAACCATGAAACTTAACAGGAGATTTGACTTAGGTAGCAATATCAAAGAGAATGACTGAGATGGGCTTACATGAAGCAACATAGACAGTTAAAATTCACATAGCCGACCTCAACTTGCACGGGATTGAGACGTATGTTGTTGCACCAAAGAGTATATAACTGGCCTTAACATCCCTATGTGGTCTGAGTGGATTTCCTTCCGTTGTTGGCTTTATTACCTGGCTAAAGGCAATTTTTTCTCTTAACAAGAAACTAACTACTCACCTAGACAAGAGAGTGGATCTAGAAAACTGAACTTAACCCAGTATTGGTGAATTGATTTTAGAATTAAACAAGACATACATCAGTATGGAACGTTACAAAGACAAAGGAACTTCTCCCTATTCCATGCCTCATCCTCCAGGATTTATAGACTAACCTAGACCGAGGGTAAGTGACATCCTACCCTAATTCAGACCAGCACAACCTATGAGATAAGACAATAGGTTAATGGTGAAAAAGATAAAACTTACGAGATCAGACACTAGGTTAATGCTGAAAAAGGAACCGATGAGATTAGACAATAGGATAGTGGTCACACCAATGAAACCAGGTGAGACCAGATCCTGGAATAATAAGGTAAAGATTTAAGAGCGGAGGGCCAATGCTTCAGATAATATCTCACTGACCAACTGTCATACTCCTATAGAACAATTTGAATTTCTCCTAACCAGCAATCTTACTGGTGGAATGATTAAGCAGCATTTGAAGCGTTTTTGCCTGGTCGTAGGAAGTTCCTATGTTAGTTAGAGGCATCTGCTACTAGAAACAGTTAAGTCAGCGTTTTAATCGTGATAAACCTAAGACTAACAGTTACATAGCATTGCATTCCCTAAGATGTCTTTATTGATATTCACAGCAAGAGCTAGACTTAATTCATTCTTGTTTTAAGTCTGAAACCCCAGCTAACTTGAAAGGGGAGATGGCAGAAGTAAGTCCAGAAGAACAAGCACCAACCTCACTGGCAAGATACAGAAAGTATTAAGAAAGGGTGAGTATGAAATGACTATGCCATTTAAGAAAAGAATAGGCTGAAGAATGTGTATGGATTCAAGAGATGACATTAGCTCAAATTTTTTAAAAATAACTAGTGTTATCGGTTCATGCAACAGTGACAAGCTTTAATAGCTGAAGGTAATATCTGCAGTTTCCAAGTGACATGAATTGGTTTCCGAGATTTACTAAAAGGCAATAACTAAGAATAAGAAGCTGGCATCACATCGCATGGATGATTAAGCAATTCCTCACATTTCTTGCAAGCATATATACTACTATTAAAGAACTCCAGAAAATTGAGCTAACAAAGAGAGGAATCTACAGGAGCACTTTACTCATCAATTATTTGTTGAGCTTACGTGCTACTAATTAAATTTGCATTTGATGGTTAACAAAAAGGGATATTTTGAGCATTTAGATGGGTACAAAGCTGCAGTGCTTTAGTTCATGTCCAGAAGCTGACACATTGATATTGCTCTGGGATTACATCATACCAAATGTAATTTCAGGATGCTGAAATCATAGCATAGTATTAATATGATAGTCATACTTTAACTCCTCCAGAATGTTGCCCCCCTCCCTCCCCCGACCCCCGAAAAAAAAAAAAAAAACTGAACCGGACGAATGGCAGGGATTAACTGCTTAAGATAAACCTTTTTTTGGGTCAAAATTAGCAGCTGCTTTGAGATAATCTTATTATTAACGTAAATCTGCTCGTAAACAAACGAATCTCAAGAATATTATTTATTCAACAGGGTCGTTGTTGTTGTTGTTGAAAGACAAGAAAGGCTACTTAACCTTATAACAATGGCTCAAGATCTATCATTGCTGCACAGTTAAGAGTGTATCTTTCTAATTCTACCTATTACAGGCTACATTTGCTAATACTGACAGTTTTGTACTTACACTTCTTTAAAAAAAAAGAGAATACCCAAAAATACATTTAATATGAGCAAAAGAAAGAAAAGCAGAACCACATGATATGTCAATATAACTCAACCTTTTAAGGAATGGGACATGACACACATGTCAAAGGAATGAAATGATGGTATACTACTTAACTAGAGAATGATATTGTTGGTTGGTGAAAGTTGAAAATGGCATAGCAAGCAATTAAAAGGAAGCAACAAGTAGTAAGAGTAACAAGAAAATTTACATGTCTAAGCATCTGGTTCTCATTTTGCAAAGTGGATAACCTCTCTTCAAGTTCTGCATTCTTTGTTTCCAATTCTTTCACCCTTGCTTCTAAATCTATCAAGTATGCTTTCTTCCTCTCCCTTGCTTGCTGTGCTGACACTCTATTTCTCAGCAACCTTGTCTCCCCCAACATTGTCCACACAAAAATACAAGATTAACCAAAAGTACTAAAATACACTTACACTTAAAAAAAATTTGACACTGTCAATATACTTTAACCTGTTAAATTGTAATCAACATGCAACATGCCATTTATCAGAAAACATTGAAAGAGATAGGTATGAGTATGGAAGCCCATAACAGCGTCAAGTGGGTTCAAAATTGACAAGTGGACACATCTACGTGGCATGACATGATTGGATGAAAGGATTAAAAAGAACCACGTTTGGTTTTTACCTTTTTAGCCTCTTGTTTTCTTTGTCAGCTGGACTTCTTCCTCTCTTCCTTTGAGTACCAGCTGACGGCTGAACTTGACCGGTGGCGGAAGTGCCATCTCTTCCAGAAGCTGAGGTGGTTCCGGTGGCTTCTCCGCCCATCTCCGGCACTCTTCTGATCTCATCATCACTCTCCATACCTTCACAAAACACTAAACAACCTCAAAAAAAAAAAAAAAAAAAATTACTAACATTCTTTCATCCCCAAGAACCTAACTTTCTCAAAATCTCGACCTTACCCACAATCCAAAATCACACATTCTTCTAAAACCCACCGTAAAAACTCCAAAATTGACTCAAAAGGCTGAGTTTTTCTTTCCAAAAGTATAACATCACAAGTTCAAGTTCAACACTTCAAAAATTGAGTTGGATGAGTAAATGGGAAAAAATGAACCTTCTTTGACTTCAGACACACTTCACTCCAACATTATTCCTCCCCAAGAACCCACCTTTCTCGAAATAAATGACACCCAAAATCCAAAATCACACATTTCTCAAAAACTCAACCCAGGAACTCCAAATTTTAATGGTTTATCAGCAAGAAATTTTATAAAACCAGCTAAAGATTGAATTTTGAATTAAAAAAATAAGAGGGGAAGAATTGAACCTTCTTTGACTTCAAGAGGGAGAGCAGAGCTAGAAGATCTCTCACTACTTGAAGGTATAGAACTAGCAGCAATGGAACTGGTAGCTTGTTCTTGCATTTTCAAAGACAAAAATGTAAATAAAAACAAGTTTAGAATTTAGATAGTCTGAAGAGTTAAGGGGCTTATGAATATTCAGTTATTTATCTGACACTGTCGAGGAAAAAAAAATAGCGGGACATGAATGTTACAGTACTAAGGCAAAGAAGAGTGGGGAGTGAGGAAGCAAGTTGATCGAACAAAGACCGTTGGATCAGTTTAGATCGGACGGATATAAAGAGGTAATCGTGGATGGTTTGGAGCCATAAGGTGTTTGCTTAATCAAAGGTTGATATGTGAGTATCGTGGAAGACTTTTAGCCTTTGGATTTGGATATGATTAAAGGTTTGGATTAATTGATTGAATTAGGTACAATGGATTGGGACCAGCTATTTGCTGGCTAAAATAAAAGTGCTATTGGTTTCTGGACTTTCGAGCCAAAGTTGCTTTTACTTTTTTGCCCACAATAGATATTTCTCCACTCCACGTATTCAAAAATAATAATATTGAATTTAAGTTTTATTCACATTTGGTTCATGGAATATCTTTGGAGAAATTATAATGCAAGGTTTATTTGGTGAAAAATATATAGAATTTTTTTTTCAATAGTTAATAATCATGTGAAGAAGATTGTTACACGGAAAGTATTGATCATAATAAACAGAGTTGCTAAGCAAAGATTACCTAATTTAAGGGTAATTTTTACTTTAATTATTTTTATTCATACATTGTTAATATGCATATTTTTATTATTCCGCATAAAATGTATATAGATTCATTTATAAATTATACGAGTGTTAATATGAGGAGCACAATATCACTAACTAAATGCTTCATTAGTTATGCATAGTTTTATACAACTAATCAAATGTCCCATCAGTATATGGAAATTTTATTTTGGGATTACACTTGTTCATGCTATCAACCAAAATCTTAACGCAGAAAGAATTTTCAATATCAAACTACGTAAAAGTCAATTACATATATTTCCACCGTTTACTTTTACTTATCTACTATATTAAAAATATATTTTTACTTCTATTTGTCCACTATACTAAATCAAGAGAAAGATAATTTTTTTTTTTAGTTTTATCCTTATCATTAACTACTCATTCCCCAAAGCATTTTCCAAGACTTTTGGAAATACTGTTAAAATTATAAAATAAATACTTTATTTTTTTTAAAGTGAGTGCAAAATTAAAAGTGGACAACTAATAGTGAACGGGTGAAGTAATATTCACAGTAAATGTGGATTAATAACTTACAAAATAAGTGACATACTACAACTTGTTAAACCATGTAGATATTGTCAAAATATATTCATTAATGTAAGTGTAAAAAACATAGCTATTCATTGTAAGTTGATCAAGGTCCTTATGACAAAGTGGCTATATATCTCCTTTTTTTGGTCGATGTGGCAGAAAGTAACATATATCTACAGAAGAATCCACCCAGACGAGGGGCTGAAGAAATAGCACCATACCTAGTTGTTTTTACATACCATCTAAAGGCGTTCTTACGAGATATTGTATTGTCTGCACTTGTGGTGTGCAAGGTTCTATCTCGCAAAGATATCTTTTACGGTACTCACATGGACTGAACCGACCTGTTTTTAAGGGAAATTACTGATTAAGAGAAGTTACCTAGGGAAGCTTTAACTCCTAAAATAAAACCACCGTACTTTGAGAAGTAAGGGGGGCGTGGGGATCAACGTGGGTCAGTTTCACTGTAGTTTTTTATCTGACAAGTTCCCTTCACTATATAATCAACGCTCCCCTTCTTCAGAAAGATATACTCTGAGAAATCCTCCCTACAAAGATAGAAACACACTAAAAGCAAGAAAAGAAGGTATTTAGTTCGTGAGTAAGAATTTTATTTCCAAGAGAGACAAAATCGGATTCGGACAATTGATTGGAACAGATTCTGCAAAAATCTTCCGTTGTTGTTAACAGGTACACAGATTCGATGTCCCTGTTACTCGATTTTAATTCACAATGTCAGAGCCTACGTTGTTTGCTCCTAATTGTTGCCCCATATTCTGGAAATTTACAATGGTAATGTTCCCGTTATTACAAGTTATCCCAAACCAGTATCATGATTAAATAACACAATCATCAGGTACTGGTAAACAAAACTATTGGTATATTTTATCAAATCCATAGAAACTGAATCTTTGATCTGGAGAACTGGTCCTTGAAACAAATTATTAATCAAGTTAACAACTTTCAGATTCTTGATTCACCAAAGAAGTCAACATTGGTCCCGTAACAGAATTATCTCTAACACTCAAGAAAGTTTCTGCTTGTTTCAAAGTAATTCCCTTTGCAGTTTTTTGTTTTGTTTTTGTTTATATTGGTTTCACGCCAAATTATTATAACAGTATTTTGATAAATTACTGTCTCCTAAAAGTTAAAGTAAGTAAGACTTTAACTTTACAATATATGAAATTGTGATCTGATTTTGTCATGTATTGTTCAAGTTAACAGTTAATAGAATAGAAAATGATATGGCTTCCTGAATCTTTGCCCCTAAAACAACGAGAAAAGGGAAAAAGACAATAGTATTCATTGTAGCCACTATGTGAGCCTATTTGTTTTAAGAATAGTGAGAAAGATAGAAATAGAAAATGCCATTAAAGTTGCAGATTTTCAATGGTCCCATGTAACTAATGTTGGTTTGTTGTTGGTAGACAAGTGAGTGATATTAATACCATCGGTTGTGGCTCCAAAGTTGAAGAATAGAATCAGATTTAATTTCTATTAACAAATTTAGTCTAAATCCCTAAGGTTGTCTCTTAATGTTAAAATAAATTTAGTCGTAATCCCTTAATTAATATCCTTCTACAAGTAATTGTGATATATGTTGTCACATTGGATGGTTGTAGCCATTCTTATTGTTTTCTTGGTCCTATTTCAGATATGTCTGAACATGGACAAGTTCGAATTATTCTACATGGGAGTTCTCGAAGTCAAGGAAGGGGACAATGTAGAAGGGTACGTCGTCGCAGGACTTATTTCTATAATGATTCAGACTCGGAGCCTAAAGTCATTAAGAATGTCCCAAGGGCGAGACAAAATGAGTTAAGAGATCGAATGGCTGAACGAAGGGAAAGAGAAAAGAAATTTAGGGAGTTTAAGGAATTTAAAATGGCCCTGATGTTTCCATTCCTGAACATGTACACTTTTTTCAGTTAAAAAGAGCTGAATTGGCTAATTACGTAGAAATTACTGATTGGGAAGCATTAACTATTTTAGCGGACTCTCTTCGAGAGCCTTGGGGTAAAATTTTAACTGAGATTTATCATGATATTTGGCCCAGTGCACCTTTTAGCGTGTATGTGCAAGAGTTAGTGTTCGATTGGTACATGTATGTCCTAGAAAATATGTAAATTGTTAATTATGTGTTTTATCTTAATGAAATTTAAATTATGTTACTTGTCTCGCCGGTTACATATATTGTATATCATTTTTTTTGGATTGAGACTTGAAATAAAGTACACACTAAGAAGTGATTTTGATATTAATCAGAATATTTAGATATAGACGATGAATGAAAATATAGTGACCGTTCAATTCTATACTAAATGTAGAATTAATATTATAATTAATTTACCTGAGTGTGTAATCACATGCATAACTTGACTGAAGTAAATATTGATGAGTTAAACTTGTAATATTGTCTCTAATAACAAATATGGCATCGAAAAGTATCATTGTTGACTTGAACAAGGGTGACAAATTGAATGGTGAAAATTACGACATTTGGAGTCGTAAGATGTGGTATGTACTCGAAGAACAAGATGCTCTTGAAAGTATTAACCATACTACACCTAGAGGAGGATAACACTGCCCAACACAGGAGGGATCTAAAAACTTACAATATTTGGAAGAAGAAAGATTCCACTACACGTGGAATTATTGTGAGTTCAGTTGCTGATGATCTCATCCACGAATGTGAACAATATCCTACTGCTCAAGCCATGTGGGCACATTTAAGAGAGGCATATGGGGGTACAACTGTGACTCGCCTTCGACAGCTGACAATCAAGTTTGACACGTATAAAAAACGTCATGATCACAGTGTCAAACAACATCTAAGGGTAATGTCAAATATGATTGCTCAACTCAAAAGTGATGGGTATGTTCTCTCTGATGAGCAGCAGGCCCAGGCAGTGATTCGGTCTCTTACCAATAATTGGGAACATTTGAAGGTTAACTTGACCCACAATGATAACATCAAAACTTTTGCTGATGTTGCCCGTCATGTGAAGCTTGAAGACGAACGACTTGGTGCTGCTAAAGCTGTACCTAATGCCTTTGTGACAGAATCAAGTGGTACAAAAAAATCAAGCTTCAAGCGTAAGAGAAACTAGAAAAATGACGGAAAGGGTAAGGAGACCGGAGAAGGATCCTCCAAGAAAAGAAACAAGCCAAATTCCAAGAAAGGAAAACGGTTCTACAAGAAAAAAGACAAGAGTAAGATGAAGTGCTACAATTGCCAAGTTCCAGGGCATTTTGCTCGTGAGTGCACTAAGTCGAAAAAGGTAGCATTTCAAAATGTATTTCTTAGTGCTATATATGTTTCTAGCATTGTTTTGCTAACTCAATCTTATCCTGTGTGGATTGTAGACTCAGGGGCCACCGACCATATGAGTCACGATAGAGAAGCGTTTATAGAGTTTTGTCGAGTTCCACCCGGATCAAAGCATGTATGTGTGGGAAATAATGCAAACTTTGAAGTCAAAGGGATAGGCACTTGCAGAATGGACATGTGTGGTGGCCGATATTTGATATTGCATGACGTCCTGTATGTTCCAGAGATTCGACGAAACTTAGTCTCTGTGTCTGTTCTTCTAGATTTAGATTTCAATTTGAACTTTAGTCGCAGTGGTTTTAGAATTACTCAAGACAGTGTTTTTTTATGGTTTTGGACATCGTTATGATGGTTTCATTGTGTTACATTGTAATCCTTCTACGTATAACTATTATGTTGACCGTTGTTTTATGGCATGTTATTCTAGTAACAATGATGTTAATGTTATTACATGACATGCAAGATTAGGTCACATAGGGTAGGATTGAATGAATAGATTGGCTAAGGAAGGACATTTAGGTTCTTTCTCTAAAATTGAAATACCAACTTGTGAAAATTTCTTGCCGAAAAGATTACACGTAAACCATTTGGAAAGGCTAAGAGAGCTGATTTTCCATTGCAATTAATCCATTCTGATATCTGTGGTCCAATGAATGTGAAGGCTAGGTCTGGTGCTTTATATTTTATTACGTTCATTGATGATTTCACTCTTTGGTTATGTCTATTTGATTTCTCATAAATCTAAAGCACTTGAATGCTTAAAGAAATATTTGAATGAAGTTGAGAATCAATTAGACAAAATGATTAAGACCTTAAAAACCGACAGAGGGCGTGAATATCTTTCAAAAGAATTTGAAGAATTGTGCAATGAAAAGGGAATCACCAGACAGTTAACTATTCCGTACACACCTCAACAAAATAGTATAGCAAAAATGAGGAAAAGAACACTATTGGACATGATAAGGTCCATGATGGCGCAGACAAATTTACCTATCTCCTTTTGGGGAGATGTGTTATTGACTGCAACTTACATATTGAACAAAGTGCCTTCTAAATCAGTTTCTTCCACTCTTTATGAGCTATGGATTGGTCATAAACCAAACTTAAAGGATTTACGACCTTGAAGTTGTGTTGTATATATAAAAGATTCCTTTAGCAAGTTTGATAAATTAGGTTCAAAAGGCAAAAATATATCTTTATAAGATATTCAGAACACTCCAAAGGGTATGTGTTCATTGGTGAATTAGAGGATGGAAGTGTTACTGAGATTGAATCACGAGATGTCACATTTCTGAAAAATAATTTTCCAAAGAAGGGCGAGATAAAGAATGGAGACCCTCTTTATGGAATGTTGAACTCAGATAGTTAGCAAGTGTCTTCTAAAACAGTTGATAATCAAATTGATCAAGATCTTATTCTTGATCCGAGTGGGAGTGGGAACTCCCAATTCCAAAATCCTTCTGATGAACCTAAATTTCAACTACGAAAGAGTTCCAGGAAAAATATACCCAAACGTTTTTATGAAATTGAAGATTATATTTTCTTGGTATCTCCCACAGAAATGGATGAGCCAAAGTTTGTGACTGAGGCTTTATCGAGCCCTAAAAAAGATGAGTGGATGAAAGTAATGAAAGAAGAATTAGAGTCCATGAAAACCAATAAAGTCTGGGATCTAGTTGACCTTCTGCCTGGGTGTAGAGCCATTGGGAACAATTTGGTTGTCAAAGTTAAACGCAAAGCGGATGGGTCAATAGAAAGATACAAGGCACGATTGGTGGCAAAAGGCTTTACTCAAGAAGCTGGAATAGATTACGAGGAAACATTTTCACCAGTTGTGAAGTTTACCTCAATTCGCTTACTTTTGGCTATTGTTGCACGCTTGGATCTGGAATTACATCAAATGGACGTGAAGATAGCTTTTCTCAATGGAGAACTAAACGAAGAAATCTACATGGAACAACCTGGAGGCTTTATCGTTAAAGGCCAAGAAAAGAAGGTCTGTAAATTGAAAAGATCTATTTATGGCATGAAGCAATCTTCAAGGCAATGGTATTTGAGATTTCACAAGGAGGTGATCTCATATGATTTCACCATGATCAATGAATACCATTGCATTTATGTGAAGAAGTCCAATGGGATATTTGTAATTCTTTCTCATTATGTGGACGATATTTTATTGGCCGGAAACAATTTGAAGTATTTGAAAACTATCAAGTCATGGCTTTCAAAGTCATTTGACATGAAAGATATGGGCGAGGCAGATCCTTGGAGTTAAGATCCAAAGAGACCATTCCAAAAAGTTATTGAGTCTATCTCAAGAAACTTATATAAAGAAAATTTTGGAGTGTTTTCGCATGAATAGTTGCAAATCCATGGATACTACTATAGCGAGAGGTGAAACTTTAAGTCGTGAAATGTGTCCCAAGACAGAAAATGAAAAGGAAGACATGTCTCGACTTCAATATTCAAGTGTTGTCGGGAGCTTGATGTACGCTATGGTGTGTACTCGTCCAGACATTTGTTACGTCGTAGGTCTGGTTAGCATCTATTAATCCAATCCTGGAAGAGATCATTGGAAAGTTGTGAAGAGAATTTTCAGATACCTGAAGGGAACTACAGATTATTCACTATGTTATAGTGGAAATGATTTATACTTGAGAGGATATACAGATGCTGATTGGGCTGGTGATCGGAATGATAGAAAAGCAACATCCGATTATGCCTTATTACTTAATGGTGGTGCTATATCATGGAAAAGTAAGAAACAAACCTTTACACCCCTTTCAATAAGCTGAGTTCGTGGCTTGTGCGTCTACAGTACAAGAAACTGTTTGGTTGAAGAGATTCTTTGAGCATTTGGATATTACAAAGAACTCTCAAGGTCTCATGACTCTACATTATGATAGTCAAGTGGCTATTGCATATACAAAAGATCCTAGTAAAACCAAACACATTGACATCAAGTATAACTTTGTAAGAGACATGGTAGCAAGTGGAGAGATAAATTTACAATACATTCCTACGCGAAGCATGATAGCTGATCCTTTTACAAAGGCAATATCTAGAGACCTGTTTGAGAAACATGTTATGGCTCTAGGTTTGCGAAGGATATGAACATATTTATGTATTGTAAAATTACTTAAGTATTATAATATGCTCATCAATATTTGACTCTTGAATTATGCTTATATCTCGTATGTATGTGATGAATGTTTTGTTGATAAAGTGTGTCGAATAAGCCGCGAGATTGGATTGCTCACACGAGCAATCGCCTTTTACGTTAAGAATCGTGAAGAGATGAAACCTTATGGAACCTTGAATAATGTGAGGTTATATTTACTTGTAGAGGTCGGTCTTGACAACTAATCAGACTTACGGATTTAACTATTCGATTATGACTCATTTTGTAAGCCAAATGGAAGTTTCTCTGAGAAGATGGTTTAAGGATTATTGAACTGATAAACTCGGGTTAGACATTTGGAGGTGTCTAGACCAAGATCTGTACAGTGTTGAATGATTAAAAGAATAAGGCACGCGCGCCAATATAAGGTGAGAACACTGTAACATGTGTTTCAGACCACGTGTGCTATCGACCATGGGATAATGGAAGAATGAATCCCTGCTTCTTCATTGTGTGAGATCCCAAAGAAGTTATATCAGCTTTTATTAGAATACCCTTTGACCTTTTACTGTCTCTTGAAGTGCCAATCAATGTTGCTACTTTAGCATGTCACTAATAGCCATGAGTGATTCGGCAATGCAGTGCATGTCTAGGAAAGCAGTTGATTTGAAATGCAAAGATTCGAGTAAAAAGGGAAGACGACTAGAATTTAGTAATTTAACATGTATTCATAGGTCGACCATTATACTTACCATGATGGTGTTGGATGTAATTGTGGATACAAAGTTAAACATGAACTCGAGTTCGCCTTTTTCGAGGATGAGGGATCGGATAACTAGCTACTAGAATAGCTAACAATGTCTGGGGTATTGCGAGTAATAATAAGATCCTCATGGTAGTAGTGAATCCTTTTCGCATGCGATTGAATTTCTACATAGAGCTATTAAACAACCTTAAAGGGTGTAAGAATAATGTAGCTCTTAATGCTCGCAGGTCGCACCATTTATTTACCAGTATGAATTACGTGGGTTTTTTTCATATAGCACTGGTTTGGGTCTAGCCCATCATGTGCGAAGTGAGAGATGTTGGATGTTTGGGTCGCGGGTCGCGCATATGGACTGACCCGACCTGTTTTAAAAGGAGATATGATTAAGGGAAGTTACCTAGGGAAAGTTTAACTCCTAAAGTAAAACTATCGCACGTTGAGAAGTAAGGGGGAGCGTGTGGATCAACGTGGGTCAATTTCACAGTAGTTTTTTCTCTGACAAGTTCCCTTCTCTATATAATCAACGCTCCCCTTCTTCATAAAGATATACTTTGAGAAATCCTCCCTACAAAGATAGAAACACACTAAAAGCAAGAAAAGAAGGTATTTAGTTCGTGAATAAGAATTTCGTTTCCAAGAGAGACGAAATCAGATTCGGGCAATCGATTGGAATAGATTCTACAAAAATCTTCCGCTATTGTTAACAGGTACACAAATTCGATGTCCCTGTTACTCGATTTTAATTTATAGGGGTGGTTATTGAAAGAGCCAATATTTACAAAGGAATTGAAAAGTAACCAGCGTTTTGCGAGGTCATTGAAAAATAACCACTATTTTATTGAAATACGAAAACTTCCAGCATAATATGTTGGATTATGGAACTCGTGTGTACAAACTTCCAGCTTATTATGTTAGAACTCCAACACATTATGTTGGAATCTCATATGTAAAACAATCGAGCTCAGGCATATAATGCTGGAATTTTTCCAAATTTTCATGGGTGTTTTGTTCAGATTTTATTTTACACATGAAAAAGTAGCTAAATTTTAATTACTTTTGAAACTATAGCTAATTTTAAGTACCAGTTACAAATCTGGCTATTTCTAAAAAAATCCCCATAAAATAGTGATCGCTCGTGCTACCTAGTTAGAACTCTCTGAAAATGTTCATAAAGGTAAACCATCATTTCCGTGATAAATTTGTAGCTATGTGACAGATCATCGTGTTCGGTACAAATTCCATTCACATTGATGAATGTCGTAAAATGGTCAAAATCCGTTACAAATTTTTGACGTACTTGTCCATCATAAATATTTCGTCCAAAATTTGTGTTTTCTTATAGTGTGTGTTCTAACAGAATAATAACTAGGGGAGTCATAAGCTTTATACGGTTTCGATTTTAATTTGGCAGATGTCAATAGATAACTATGGGATCTTTGTTTTCTCATTTTACATAATTATTGTTGATTTTAATTTAAAAGTCTTGACGTATTTGACCATTTTATGACTCTGTGTATACATTTTATTATGATCAATATCTTAGATTTAAGATTAAAAGGAAAAGTTACACGCTTGCTTTGGTCAGATTCTAGAAAAATACCATTTCTTTTATTGATTCATAATTTCCAAATTACCCATCATATAAATGGGCAAAACCCATTGAGGAAATTAAAACCTTTTCCAAATCTAAATGGGTTTCCCCGTGGCAGGAAATATTACCAATTTGTAAAACTATTTCCATATCGAAATAGGTTTCCAGAGAAATGTCTATCTCTCGTAGGTTGTTCTTGATTAAGTCGCTAATTTTCTGCCATTGGGCTTGTTGTTTTCAACAACTCAAGCACCCGACTTTATACAACCGTTCATATGCATGGATTTAGAAGCACTGTTTCTAAACCATTTTGCCAATAGAGAAGAAGTCAGATATATTTAAGTTGATTAAGCACCCTACAAAGTTTAAGAAGCACAAAAATGAAATACTGATGATGTTGCTGGATCCGGGAAAACCAGGGTCGTTGAAGGAATCGACAGTGTTGGTGATGAAGAAATCGACAGTACATTATATTATATAGAAGAAGAAGAAGAAGAAGAAGAAGAATAAACAGCGATGAAGTAATCGACAATGTTAGTGGAGTAGACGATGAAGAAATCAACGGTAGTGGTGGTGGTGGTGCTGAGTTCTCTGTTGATGGTCTCCACCAGATGGAGAAGAGTTGTTCTAGGTTTCAATAAGCTGATCAAGAAACACGCCATATTATTGAGCGATAAAGGAACTACAACGTCAGTAAGACAAAATCCAGTGTATCGAGTACATACATTAACGACAAGGTTCAACACAAGCATGTCGATAGTGATAAAGAAAAGACTATAGAACGGGAAAGTGACGATACAGAAAGCAAGAACATGAGTTAGTTATGTCGGCAATCAAGAAATCTCCTGGAGGTTTAAGTAAGATGAACGAGGATATCAACAGTAAAGACCAATGCAAAAAGCAACACGAAGCTCTACAGTAGCAAGACCAACGCAAAAACCAACACAAAGCATCATAGATACGAATAGTTCGAGAATGAAGTTTGAATCAAGTAAAAGTAAATTTGAGGAAAGGGTTGAAGAGAAGGACCGTAATGGTAGACTTTCATGATATGCCTAAGCCTGCCAAAGATCCTTGAGCTCCCAAACGCTGCTGGAAAAGAAGAGGAGATTTTGACCTTTTGGGAATCTTATTTCTTCCGTTTTCTCTTTAAATAAATTGTAGACAATATTATAATTCACTTGACTATTTTACAGTTAGTCCTAGGTATAATGCCCTTTGTATATGTGAATCATTGAAATACTAGTCACAATTTCAAAAATAGTGCTGTTCAAATGCTTGAAGGATCTAGTATTCATTACCTGCTCAGATTATTCAGTTACTAATTAAGGCCAGGATTTCGTTACTGCTTCTACTGCTACTACTATTACTTTACAGACCTCTTTGTTTGGGTTAATGCTTTAAATATAGTATTATTTTTATCTATTAATCATGGTTCTTAGTGGACAATTCAGAATTATTTATTGTGGTTTATCATCTAACTCTTAGTTTTGTCCTGCTTTCACTTACACTGGTGCGTGTAATGAGGATGGGATTTGAATCTGCTAACCTATATAAATTCAAAAGTTCTAGCCTTAAATAGAACAGCTGGGCATACTTCCATAGCACAATATGTGCAAACTTATTTTAGACATACAACACTGAAAAATTCAGGAATTCGTAAAAGCTCTATCCACAAAAGGTAATTAATTAGCTATTAAAATTACGATGAAATATTGACATGCGGGTGAAGATATTAATTTGATGGCATGTCCCAAGGTTAAGTTCAGCATCACATTAGAATTGAAGAACATTATATGTCAAGTGTACCCAGGAGAAATAAAACTAAATTGATTTTCTTACTTGATAGGCCGACTAATGTCCTGGAGTTCATCATGTGTTAAATACTTAAATTCAATATGGAAGGATCCAAAGAATAAACTGATGGCACTAAAAATTGTAGTAATTTTTCACCAATTTTGCAGCATTGTCCAAGTAGCAATTCCAAAATGAACTTAAGTTGAAGCAAATGAATGAAATAAGGTTTATTGTCTGTGCTGCTGTTTGTTGTAGGAAAATCAAGAAGAAGAAAAAAATTCATAGGTTTGTTCATACTACATCTAATAAAGGTGAATCCTTGTTTAAACCTCTTGTAAAGAGTGTGTTCCATTGAGAAATTATTATTACCTACCCTTCTAGTATATAAAAGACTTTTGGAAGACACAAAGTTGCAGTTGGAGAGGAATTTAAACCCCGTCTTACTTTATTGGGAAATTATATTAAACACGTCTTTTTCTTTATAAGGTAAATTGTATTAATCAAAAGGGGGAGAACTCCCGTATACAAGAAGTATACCAAAAAGTAGAGAATTTACATCAGAACATGATTCTCTACAAAAGACGTCAAATCTTCTATACAAATAGGGGCTATATGAGTGCACCAAAAAACGATCAAAGATAAAAGACTATTCTTAAGATGTGAAAAAGGAGACTCAATCCCCTCAAAAGCTCTCCTATTTCTTTCCCCCCAAACTATCCACATGAGAGCTAACGGGGCGAACTTCCACGCCTTTTGCTTTCTTCTTCTATGGAAACCGGCCCAGCTATATAGCATTTCCTTTACAGTGCTTGGCATCACCTATTGAACATCAAAAAGGTTCAGGATCGCCCTCCACAAAGCCGAGGACATAGGGCAATGCAACAAAAGATGATCAACTTCTTCCCCTGAGCTTTTACACATATAGCACCAACTAACAAGTGTAATTCCCCTCTTTCGCAGATTCTCAGCAGTCAAAATCACTCCCCTCGCCGCTAGCCATGCAAAAAAGCACACCTTCGTGGGCGCCTTAGGAATCCAGATCGAGGAATATGGAAAAGAGACCTCCTCTCTCACCAACATACTCTGGTAAAAGGACTTTACGATGAACAGACCATCGCCACGCAAACCCCATCTCCAAGAATCACAAGATGGCTGGGGCCTGTCTTGCCCATATAGCAGTGTCAATAAATCTTGGAGCTCCGCAATCTCCCAATCTTGCATATTCCTTCTAAATGAGAGGTCCCATGCTGCCCCCCCCTACATGCACCTTACGAATCTGTTGGACCATCAATTCCTTCTGGTTTGAAACTCTGAAGACGTGGGGAAGGAGACCCTCAGAGTATCCTCTCCACACCACCTATGATTCCAAAAGCTGATTCTCCTTCCATCCCCGCCCTGTGAGAGATGTTGCTACTGAAGAATTCCCAATTCTTTATGATACTCCTCCACATGCCACACCCGAAAGGTGTTGTGATTGCCTTGGTCCTCCAACCCCCTCCCGTGGAATCGTACTTTTCTACTATGACCTCCCTCCATAGAGCATGCTCTTCTACCCCGAATCTCCACAACCATTTCCCCAACAAAACTCTGTTGAATACCCTAAGATCTTTTACTCCAAGTCCACCCCACTTCTTTGGGGAAGTGACTGTCTGCCAATTCACTAGATGATACTTTCTAGTTCCATCCGCTGCATCCCAAAGAAAATTCCTTTGAAGCCGCTCCAGTTTTTCTGTGATGCTCACAGGAGCTTGCAACAGGGACAAGTAATAGGTGGGCATACTCGATAAAGTGTTTTTAATGAGCACTTCCTTTCCGCCTTTTGACAAGTACCGTTTCTGCCAGCCTGCTAATCTTTTTTCAACTCTTTCAATCACTGAATTCCAAACCGTAGTATCCTTATATGAAGCGCCCAATGGGAGACCCAGGTAACTAGTGGGAAGGGAGCCCACCTTACATCTGAGAACATAAGACAAAGCATCGATGTTAGCAACCTCACCCACCGGGAAAATCTCACACTTGCCGAGGTTGATTTTGAGACCTGATACTATCTGAAACCACTGCAGGACCTGCTTCAGGTAAGTCAACTGATCCATATCGGCATCACAGAAAACCAGGGTGTCATCCGCAAAAAGCAAATGAGAGACTCTTCGGGCACTAGGCACCCCGATCAGAGCTGAGAATCCTCTCAAGAAGCCTCCGCCCGCCGCTCGATCCATCATTTTACTCAAAGCATCCATCACTAGAATGAATAGCATGGGGGATAAGGGGTCTCTCCTTGCTTGAGACCCCTGGAGCTGCTAAAGAAACCACACGGGCTACCATTAACCAAGACAGAGAATCTGACTGAAGAAATGCAGAACTTGATCCATCCCCTCCATCTTGCCCCAGATCCCATCCGCATCATAATGAAATCTAGGAACTCCCAATTGACATGATCGAAAGCCTTCTCAAGGTCCAACTTGCATAGTAAGTCGGGATCGCTATTTTTCCTTCTGGAGTCTACAAGTTCATTTGCCACCAAAGCGGCATCCAGGATCTGCCTACCTTCCACAAACGCGTTCTGGGAGGACGAAACAGACACGTCAAGAATTTTCTTGAGTCTATTGGAAAGCACTTTAGAAATAATCTTGTAAATGCTCCCCACAAGACTAATAGGCCTATAGTCACTGATAGAAGATGCATCTTCTTTCTTAGGCACAATAGTAATAAAAGAAGCATTGATACTTCTCTCGAAAACACCATTCACATGGAAGTATTCAATGGCTCCATCAACTCCCCCTTGATGGTGTCCCAACAGAGCTGGAAGAAGGCCAAGGAGAAACCATCAGGGCCGGGGCCTTATCACTAGCACAACTCGACACAGCTTCGTACACCTCCTCCTCCTCAAAAGCCCTTTCTAGCCACTCACTGTCTCCCTCCCCTATGTGGTTGAACTTTATTCCCCCCAAAGTCGGCCTCCAACTAACTTTCTCTTTGTATAAGTTCTCATAAAACCTCACTATCGCCCCTTTTACCTCCTCCTCTCCCTCAATCCTCACCCCATCTACAGCTAAGGACTCTATGAAGTTTCTTCTTCGATTTGCAACCGCCATCCTGTGGAAAAATTTGGCATTCGAATCCCCTTCCTTCAACCATAGCGCCCTCGATTTTTGCCGCCAACTAGTCTCCTGAGCTATTGCTAACTCGACTATTTCCCTCTTAACCTCCCCCAATCTCTCTTTCTCAGATTCATCTAACTCCCTCGCCCATTCCCCTCTCTCTAGATCCCCTAATTCATGCATAAGCTCCCTCATTTTAACATCTACCCTCCCAAAAACCTCCTTATTCCGCCTAATAATATCTCCCTTGAGCAATTTAAGTTTCTTCGAAAGACGAAATGAAGGTGTCCCTGATACCCCTTAGTTTGTCCACCATTCTTTCACCTTGTCACCAAATCTTGGCACCTTCAACCACATGTTCTCGAATCGGAAGGGAGCATGCACCCCCCTCCCTCTGCATCCATCTAGCAAGATAGGCAAATGATCCGAAGTCAGCCTAGGTAAAGGAATCTGCTTCGGCACCAGCTCATCCCAAGAAGGCGATATTAAAAATCTATCAAGTCTAGACCTTGAGTTGGAATCCTCCGCTCTGGCCCAAGTAAACCTTTCCCCTGACAGAGGAAGATCAATGAGAAAGTGATCATTGATGAAGTCAGAAAACTCCTCTATGGCCCTCGAAATCATACTACACCCTAATCTCTCCTCCAAAAATTAATAGTGTTAAAGTCTCCCTCCAGAACCCATGGAATATCCCATTCCCCCATCATATTGATCAATTCCTCCCAGAAAAACACCTTGGACCCTTCTCCTACCGGTCCGTACACTCCCTCAAATCCCCACTCTACCCCACTCACTCTATCTTTGACAAGAGCTGCTAAAGAAAAAACTCCCTTCTTAATCTCCTTTACCTCCACGCTTCTACCTGGCACTTCCCACTGCTGGAACCCAGTCATATTTTACCCAACTACCTCCCCAGACACTCCTCACAATCACATCCGACAAAACTTCCATTTTTGTCTCCCGAAAGCAAACTAGGTTAGCACCCCACTCTCTAACTCCCACTTTGATGATGACCCTTTTGTTTGGGTCATTCATCCCCCTCACATTCCATGAAAGCATCTTAACTTCCATAAGAAACAATATCCCCCTTCTCCCCACCCCCTCTAACCGAGCTCCCTTCCTCCCTGTCACACACTCGGCCCCTTCTCTAGTACACCACTACATCCCCTAAATTATTTTGCTTAACACCTTGACCCAACTTCCTCCATGCACCATCATAACAAGATTGTTGCTCAATCTCCCTCAACAGTTCTAACACCCTATCTTCCTTCCCTTCAAAAGAAACACCAAAAAACTTCCCAAAGTTTAATCGTTTATCCTCCATCCAGAAAGATATATCCCCTCCTCCAATCCGTGACGAAATTGGACAGGTGTCTTCTATATGAACCCTTTCCTTGACCCTACCGGAGGAATACAAGACCATAGCATTGCTAGCAATAGGAACTTTAGGTGTCGAAAGGATCTCACCATTTCCTTGAGGGGTATCAATCTCTGAAATTAGCACCCCCTGCTACATGAATGACCAAGAACACCAGTAGGGTAGCAAGAAGGAGGAGAGCATGGAGCCCTTGGCGGCATCTTAACTGGAGATACTGGTCCGGCACTAACATCAGATGGGGCATGCTTAACGATTTTCCCAGAAGAAGAAGAAGCTTGAAGTGTAGCCTCAACACAACTAAGTCCAGGAGCAGATGAGGGGGCGATGGAGCTAGGTCCATCAGAGGCGGGAGGTCGTGGAATAACAGCACCATCTATAGCCGGTGCCACCCCTGAAGCAACGGCCATCGAAGAAGGGCAAAGGTCACTAGAGCTCGGTGCAGAAATGCCACTGTGTGTAGCACCATTGGCAGAAGAAGGAAGAATGATTGTTCCCATATGCTTAGGAGCCTTAACAGACGCAACTTGAAATAATCTGGGCCCGGATCAATTCTAATAGAATTGGAAAAAGTTGTTGGGCCCATATGAGGAGGCTCAGGCTTATACTTGCTGAAAACTTGCTTGGCCCTAGGATAATTAGAAGATGACCGGTCCATTCTACCTTTCCAGCCCGCATCACTAACCCATTCACGTCTTTCCCTCCTGTTGAAATTGTGTCTTCTTCTCCCAAATTCAAACCTCTCGTCTCTTCTCGATCTAACATCTAATTCTAGCTTAGACCATTGATCCGGTGAGCCCTCCCCTCCCCTCAGAGACTGATTTCCCCTCCCTCTCCCTTCTATTTGACCTTCCCTTTTCTTCTGCCACTATCACATGCATAAAGATAGGGCTAAATTCAGGGCTCAACCACACCCTATAACTCAAGTAGCCATCTTCCACCACAGTGGAGACAGGGATTTTGCCCCCTTTCCTCACCACAATCCTCACTCACGATACATCATGTAGGCTACAAGTGACATCAATAAAGCCCCCACAGATTTCCCCAATCTTCTTGAAGAGGTCAAGGCACCAAAGATGCACCAGGAGACCCACCATGTTGACCACCAATGTTTCGTCGGTGAAACGATGGTTGAGACACCCATCGTGCTCCACCCATCTGTTTAGATGTAAAAAGTTCCCATCAAACCATCTGTTTCCTCTAACAAGAATTTCTGAAGCTTGAGACTCGTCGAGAAATCAAAAGAGATATTGTGTATCCCCAAGTTGCATTATTTTCAGCCCGTCATTGACGTTCCATGCATCTGCTGCCCAATTCCTAACAGCCTCTGGAGAACCAACCCATTTGGAGAAAGATCCAATCAAACAAGATTTCAAGAAACTCTTGCGCCTGAGAGTGTGCTCCTCGGACAGCGAGAAGTGTGGCTCCTGCCCTACGTCAAGCTTTCGATGACATCTTCCCTCAAGATCTAGGGTTGGCCAAGAGGCAGCTTTGATAAAAGACATTTTTTCCAGTTTTCTAGATTCTAGAGAGAAGTAGGAGTTTCTCTCTGTAGAGCCCATCATTTCTAAAAGGCTGAATGAAGAACAAAATTTGAAATCTGGTCGGAAAAACCTCCCCCCGTCGACGGAAAATAGTGAAAGTTGTCGGATTTTGGAGAAAGATAGATAGGTAGACTCGGAATAGCCTCTCCAGACGAGATCTGGCCGGAAATTGCCTCACGCGCTGGCGCGTGGCATAAAGATCACCGGAAGTGGGTCGCGCGTGAGGGCGCGTAGGAGGCTGTCCGTCGGAGATTTTCCTGGGTTTTGGTCGCAATGGGGGTGGCTATCTGTGGGTGGTGATAGAATCCTAGGATTCATGGTACAGAGATGCCTCGGGAGTAGTGCCTGAGAGCATCTTAGGGTTTCTGTTTTTATAATCTTCTTTAAACACGTCCTATTTTCAATAATATAAAAAGGATAGGTTACTCAAACAAAGAAATAAAAGTATATCCCAAATATTAAACAAGAGAAACTAATAACCAGAAGAAAAGGTTAAACGTTTGATGATAATATAGAAGCAATCACTAAGCAAGGTTCCTTCAGTTGTTGGAATTAAGACTATTGTTAATTAGATAACAGTTATGACCTAATAATATCTTAGTTCAAATTGTGAAAAGATATGCATCAGGCCAGATTAATTTAATTGATTATGTGTATGAACAAGTGAGGCTTGATATTCACCTGTGATGGATAGAGTTCTTTATAAGTGGAGACGACCAACCCCTTTCTCTAATTATCCAAAAAAGCAAAATATCCCTAATTTTTGAAGAGAAATCCAATTTCCATTGTTAGACATAATTCTTTTGCTTCAAATTGGCATTGCAGATTAATGGTGTTTCTGCAAACTAGTATTGACGAGGCAGATTCGCCCGATAGATGTAGTCATAGAGTTCTCAGATATCAGACTCAAGGGACCCAAAGGAAAAAGGAATAGACAAAAGATCCAAATCCCTCTCTAAGGTATTAAGAACTTGCAACTACTACTAAGAATTATATGATCAGGATAGAGTTAATTCAACACAACATAGAAACTAAAGTTGTTCACTTCTTTTTGTTTGTCACCATCTTGCTTTATAGAGGGTATTGCTATTTGCTCCTGTTGTTATAGCTGCACTGAGAAATAAATACCAAAAGGAAGCTGATGGTTGGCATGAAATAATTCTAGCATCTGATTGCACGAGAAACCAGTTTAACATACAAAAATTAATTATTTTAGCTGGTACTTACAAGGATAGAACTATTAAGATTTAGACAATGGTTGGTATGGACGTCGATGATCAGGAACCCCTTCTTCAGACCGTCTGTCTTCGAACCATTTCAGAACTCTTTTGCGAGGCAGATTTGTCACATGCACAATGCTGTTAATCATGGCATTCTGCATCTCCACAGCGGAGAGAGTATAAGGATAACAATGTTCTCTCTTTCATCCTTAGATATAGCACTTAGCAATTGCATGCAACAACATCACCAAGCAAACCACATATCCATTTTCAACCGTACAGTTCGGAGAAACCAGTATGAGGAGTCACGGGTCGCGTAAAAGATGCAATGTTGGACTGATTTAGCAGTGCTTACTAGCTCAGATCGGATTTTCTGAATAAATCATCAGTATCCAGCTTATATCAAGAAATCATACCGCACAAAGTTGAAGAGAAAAAGTACCACGTATGCCTCAGCCCCAAACAAGTTGAGATTTTTTTTTTTTTTTTTAAATTCAATTATGTGATCCAAGTATTTTAAGTTCTAAGTGATCCCTAATGATAGGGGAACTAGCAGGCATTTAAACTATTAATAGAAGGGCACAAAGGTATTGAGTTGGTTGAACAAGAGCTGCCGATTGCAATGGGTTGCCATTCTACGGAGTCATTTCTCAGATTTATCGACCCAGTGCTAAAGTTATTACTATGTCAAATCTCTTGGGGTTTAGTTTACAGCTTGTAGCAACCACTCATTTCACCTTAAAGTTATTGGCAATTTCTAATCAAATGCCAACCCCAAGGATAGTAGATGTAGAGCAAAACAGATAACCTGAAATAGGTCTGTCTAAATTTTCTCATCACATCCATCCTCATCCCGAACAAATAAGGAAAGAAAAGAAAAAAAGATAAACATGAAAACAACAAACAAGATATATTGGGAACACAGATAGGGAGGACAGATGTGTTGAGATTTGGACAACGAGAGCAAGAAAGCAGATTGAATATCCTAGATTAAACTTGACCCCCAAACTCCAATGTCACAAGAGCCACCACTCAACATTGTTGGCCTCAATAACGAACATTTTACATCCCAGACTATTTGATATGTCAGCAGGATCTTTTTCCCGTTTCCCACACCCAAGCCCCATTGTTCAGATGCAGAGTTAAGCAACAATATGCAGAAGCTTTCTATTCAGATATGAAATTTTACCAACATAGACTTAAAAGCATAAAAAACAATAGAGAAGTAATGGGACTCACAGTGGGCCGCTTTGATCGTCTATAAACTTGTTCAAGGGTTTCTAGTTGGACTTTCTTTATCCTCTTTTGAGCAGACCAACTACTTTGCATCACGTGGACTGGTGTTTCCACCTTAGCCTCAAGCCTTGCAACATCACTTATCTCTATGGGAACAGTCTCCTGGGGTTTGCTTTCAGGCTCTATCATTCTGGGGGCAGGTTCATCGGGTAAGGCATCACTCAGCAACAAAAGGTTTGGCGGAGGATTGCGAAGTAATTCAAGAACAATGGCTCTATCAAGGCATAGTTCAGCAGCAAGATTTTTTATCTGGAAGGAAAAAGTGAATTAGAAGTTATAGAGTTAGCAGCACTAGACATATTCTCTTTCAATAGGTAGCAGAGGTTAAAAGAAACATTTCCACATTTTTCTGCGCTTCCAATTCTGCTACAGGTTCCAAAACTTCCAGTCTATACTTATCAATGATATGCTTCATTTGCAAATTAGTATAGTTTTAGCTAATTAACGTCAAGAATATGGTGCAAGCTAAAAGTAGATGTCCAGTTAAATGCTACATAAACAATGGAATCTGAAGAATGGAAGTACACAGGAACAAATGAGATTAACAAGGTAAATTTTGCCCAAGCATTTGAAAACTTTAGACACGTGGATAGATAGCACCAATGTTCTTTGCGTCATGCTTAAAGCTGGAAGACGCAAAGAGCCGAGTGAACCAAAGTGGCCTTAAGGCTCACGAATAATGAGTAGCTGTAACGCCATTGTGGCATCAGATTTGAGAAGACTAGCATTAAGATGACAACTTACATTTGTCTTACGCCGTCCCTTTCTCAAGGCATATCCCAGTTTCTTAAGTTGCCAATTTTTCAATTTCACTGGCAATTCTTCATCTTTATCATCCTCATTATCATCATTTGCTACTACTTCTTCATCTTCATCCTCACTCTCAATTTTCTCATTGGCAATTGAGGCAATTTCTCCTAGTAGTTCATCATCCTTCAGTGCCTCCTCCAATTCACGTTCCAGCTTCGCGAGGTCCTCCTCACTTATATCATCATCGTTCAAAGATAGGTCATCATTTTTCAGATCTTCTTCCAGCAGCTGAAAGAGTGCCTCAAAAGCATCTTCATCTATATCACCATTTTCCTCAGTGTCTATTGTAGGTGGACTCTGACATAGGAAGCAAACAACAAAACCTCAGGTTCAGTAAACAATTAAAAGGTGTGTAATACAAACATCCAGGTGTAAAGAAGAGGTTGTTAATTATATCAAAGTTCATGAGCAAGTCTTCACCAAAAAAGAAAACACAGATATGTTTCTACTGAACTCCTAGTGAAGGCAAATAGTTTGAATATTCAAGTGAAAGATCTCAAAATATCAAACCACGTTAAACATTAAGCTTGTACATAGTAATTAAAACCAGAGACAAATCACATTCCACATCCCAGAAAAGATAAGATAAGAATAGGATTGCTATCAAAACGGGTGAAGAGACAGGGTATCATGATGGATATTTACATGTCCAATAAGAAGTTCAAGGGACAGGGTTCTTTTTTATGGTTATTCACATGCACCAGGAAAAAATAGCTGCATAAAATCTAAACTTGGAGTAGTGGCCTACAAAAATGCACCTCGTCAACCGTAAAAGCTACAGAGTTAGTGTTACACGTATTGATCAGCAGAACGCTATTCTATCTGTCTATCATTTACAATCACACGGAAAAAAATGTCCTGCTATTGACTCCTTATACTAAAAGCAGCAGGCAAGTAGATCAAGTACGTCGAAACAGTTAAGCATGATTACAGAAAGGCATCCAGTGGACAAGTAATTTGAGTGGTGCAACAATTGCCATTAAAATATAAGGTGCAATTTTGTTAAGATGTTAAACAAAAATCATAACAATGTATGATGCTTTCCCATTGCTCTCTTCAACTACATCAATATGGCACATGAAGCCTTATGCTATTTTTGAGAAGGCACGGGAGAAAATATGTTATTGATATTTGATGAACATAGCCCCCCCCCCCCCCACTCCCACCCCCCGGGAGGAGGGGGACCATAAATCATAGGGGCAGAGGTAGCACATAAGCTACGGGTTCGGCAGAACACAATAGCTTTTCGCGCGAACCCTCTGTATATGTTAAAAGATCTACTAAAAATGTGCAAATATTAAATTTCGAACCGAGTAACTCAAATAGCTAGTGGATTTAGTGGCATTTCGAACCCATAAACTTTAAATCCTCACTCCGCCTTTGATCATGTTTGCGAAGCATAAGTATTTACTCATACAAGCACCTTAAAGTCTACAATTATTCAACAGATGAAAGTAAAAGGTAAATTCATAAACAGCAACCTATATCAGTAAAAACAAGAAAATTGCTCAATAGTTACAGGAGTAACATTCATATGCGAATCAAAGTTGTAGAAACAAATAAGCAGCTAACATTTTCTCAACAAAGACCCAATTTTTAATTTGCAAAACTCGAGAAACTGTATAGAAGATAAAATTGGCTATTTACAAAGTATAGTACATAGTATATACCTTTTTCTTTTTCTTGGAAGAAGTGATAGCAGAATTGGCGCTGTTGCTTCGACGGCGGGAGAAAGTGAGAACGGAGGAAGAGGGACGAGAGGACGAAGAGTGAAGTGGCAAAACAACGTTTGTTCTGCTTCTGGGCTGACCCGCAAGAAGATGAAGATCGTTGGTTGAACAGCGGAGTGTAATGGAAATGCGAAGAGTCGTGGAAGCAGAGGCCATTCTCCACTTTCTGAATAGCTTCGAGGCTTATCTGTATTCTGTTTGAAGGGTTTAAGAAGGGGGTAATTGGCGATAATATTATTTGGAAGGGGCCCTTTTTCGCTTTTCTCTTTTTATGTCATTATTATTATTATTATTATTATTATTATTATTGTTGTCGTCGTCGTCATGTTGTTTAATCCAAAAATTAGTTTTCGAATAAATAATTTATTGTATTTGTTGGAAGGATTGAGTTAGCTTTGAAATACTTGTAGAGAAAAATAAAATTGGAATAAATGAATCTCACGTAGTTGTCATTCACTATATACATAGTTATATACGTACATCTGATGACTAATCATAATACCTAGCCATAATTAACCTTTAACTACTAATTCTAGTTAACTAAACCTCACTTACAACTTACTATGTACCATTCTACAATTCACAATACAAGATACAAGTAAAGTCTGCTATTAACACTTTCTACACTCCCGCTCAAGTTGGCTGATGAAGATGATCCCCAACTTGCATAACATTTCACAGTCTAATTGTTTTCCCAAAGCATTGGTTAGAATGTCTGCTACACGCTCCTTGCCTGGCACATGCTCTGTTCTGATTAGTCTTTAATGTAGCCTTTTTCTACTCCTTGCCTGGCACATGCTCTGTTCTGATCAGTCTTTGATGTAGCCTTTTTCTACTGAAATCGCTGGCAATCTCTATATGCTTTTACGCTCATGATACATGTTATCTTGCCAGATGGTGTACTACTCATTAATAATCCATTCAGGTTTATCCTCGATGTATCTTACCGCTCGCAGTGCTGCTTCATAATGGGACTCCTTTGGGGCATGGATAAATTGATTTAGGTGTTGAATAGCAAATGAGATATCTGGTCTTGTAGTGACCAAGTAAAGTGGTCTTCCTATCAGCCTCTGATATACTCCTATGTATTCTAATTCCTTGTCCCTAGAGATATCAAATTTTTGATCATACTCTTGACTTGTTAGCTTTTGACTTTGTTCCAAAGGTGTTGTAACTGGTTCTGGTTTAGCTCCCCCCTAGACCACATTCTCAAATTAGTTCCAATACATATTTCCTTTAGTTCATAGTATACTTCTATCAGATCTGGCGAATTCAATTCCAAGGAAAAATCTCAATTCTCCTAGATCCTTCATTTTAAAGTTGTGATTCAAAATGCCTTTGGCCTCTCGAATCAGTGTGACATTGCTGCCTGCGATTAACAAGACATGAACATACACCAAAATTACAACAATGTCCCCCTTGTGCCTTTTAGTGAACATATAGCAGTCAAGCTTGCTTTGGACATAGCCATAATTGGTCAAGGTTAGCTTCAAATTCCACTGTCTAATTGCTTGTTTTAATTCATACAGTAGCCAAGAAGTGCCTTGAGTCATAGTATAGATTTCACGATGCAATTGATACATTCGTCTGAGATTCCATTTATCGAAACGCTCTTTCAAGTCCATCCACATTGTGCATTAGAAGAGTACATAAGGCTATTTGCAAGCTCTCTTGATACGAATTGGTAATCCATGAAAAAAACAAAAGCATTACATATATCCCACTTATGTATCAAATCATCCTTATACATCGATAAACCCTAACTTGTTTTTAGACAGTAATGCAACTCTCATTGAATTACAACATGTAGTATAGTTTTCAATTCTAGTTAGATGTTGAGGAATTAAGATGCTAACTAGTGAATCGATGGGAGTAAATACAATGGATTTCTAGGATGAATGTCACTGAATTTCTCAATCAAGCCGACAATAATACGCCATTCGGTTGTTGAAGCATTTGGCATGATGAACCGATAGGAGAAATTGAAGATTTGACAACAGCGAAAAAATTTAGGGTTTCTGGACCTCGATTACTCCAGAATTTTTTTGGAAAATGCACAATTTTCGATGAAATCCACCTCACTACGCACTACAATTGCTCGAACTCGTGGTGTTTCAGCTCAAAGGACTATTGATCGATAGCTCTAATACCATGTTGGGAGGATTGAGTGAATTGTGAGATACACCCAGCCGAGAGAGGTGATGCGGAGCAGTTGTAGAGAGAGAAATAAAATTGGAAGAAATGAATCTTACTTAGTTGTCCGTATTTTACCGCCACTAGCAAATTGATTAATCCAAAGTGCATATACTGAAATGAAGAACAATAGCAATAAATAAAATGGAATTGAGGTCAAATAAGAGAAATCTTATTGATCGTCGGCCTTTGATGTGACTATGTTGAAATGGATTACAATCCTTGAAAAAGACAAAAGAGAAAGATATCTTGCAAAAGAATACGAAGAGTACACGATAAATAATCTCAAATGTTATATGTAATCAAATGTGTATGACAAATAAATAAAGTAGGATATTTATAGCCTAGATGAGACGAGGTTGTTCTAAGTTCCTAGCATGCATGCTTGGTATGCGGTTAGTAGTTTTTTTAAAGAAGTTTTAACTTTGTAAGTAAAAAATTATTTTTTCGCACTAAACTACAATATTTTTTCAAGTAAAATATAAGTCTAAATATAATTTCAAATTCTAAATACCCCTTTTCAGTTTAACTTCACATATTATTTTTTCATCAAAAATCATAATTTTTATGTCCAGTTGCCTACTTATTATCTCGCCAACATATATAATAGAGATCCTCTAAAAAATATCTATTCTCGTTAGCTGGACATCACCAGTAAAAGAAGGTTGCTACAAACTAAAACAGGGCTACAACCTGCTGGTAATCCCGTGAAGGGCGAAGTGAACAAATAGTCGACGTTCAATTTTTGCAAGTTTAGCCGCTTTAAATCAACTTCAAACGCACGAGTATGAAGTTTAGAAATAGAGGCCTGAAGTTTGACTTGCCAAAACTCTAAACAATTTGAAATCAAGAAAGCTTCAATATTTTTACATATTTCTCAAATATCCTCGTTCTTTTAGTACAAAATATCAAAGACATTGATAATATGCCCAACTGAGAATAGTTTATATAGAAAGTCTTCATCTTTTCCAATGTTTTCAAAAAAGATTTCAACAATATCCACTTAATTTAAACTCGTTATATTTGAAATTCAAGATCCACTTGTTCAAGCTTTCAATTGTGGCAATATTTTAAAGACACTTGTGACAAATGTCTTAACAAAAAACATGTGGCAAACCTTCTAGAAGGGAAGAGATATATGGCAAGAAGCTTTTGAAAAGTGGCAATTGCATTTGCCACGTTCTTTCCTCTCATCATATGGATCCATGCACATATGCCTATAAATAGGCTCTCAACTAGACAAGAAGATCATCATTAGCAAGACAAAAAAAATTCTTCTTCTTCCAATTTATTTTCTCTCATGATTGCTAATGATTAGTAATCACTACTACAAGCCTTCTCATTTTCAATTACGCCTAGCCTTTTGTGTGTTCCGATTTCTTTTGTAACCTGTGTTTATTTCTCCATTCCAAATATGCTGGTATTATTTAATTTTACTGATTTCTGTATCCTCTAAATAAATAGAGATGTGCTTGTTTAATTCTGGAAAAATATTACACATTGCTGAAATAATTTCTTAGATTGTAGGGGAATGACGACACCGGAAAATAACTTTTTAGAGATGAATTCAAGATTTAAATTTAATAATTTTAGTTTTTATGATATTTAGCATTGAATTTATTATGCTGTTAAAATTATAGGTTCCGATCAAATATTAATTGAAATTTAATTGATTTTTACACATAAATTTATATATGTGTCGAAATTTATGAATTCAATTGAACGCGTAAGCCTAAGGCTACATTCACCTTTGGTAGTAGCAGGCGGGCACTACATGTAGCCGGATGATCCCTCCCTGCAGTGCTAGCTATTCCCATGCTCATTTTTGTAATGGTCATGGCTCAGGTTGTAATTGCCACACCCCAGTTCTGTTGTAGTTCGATTACTACAGTTGTGCGATCAACACACTATCACAATCTTTCTTATACTGATGACTTTAATTAATATTTCCTCCGTTCACTTTTATTTGTCCACTATACTAAAAATACATTTTCACTTTTACTTGTCCACTATACTAAATCAAGAGAAAAATAATTTTTCCCCATGTTTTACCCTTATCATTAACTCCTTATTCCCCAAATCATTTCCCAAGACTTTTTAAAAAGCTATCATTATTATTGGTAAAATTGTCAAATACATACTTCATTTATTTTTTCTTAAAGGGAGTGCAAAGTCAAATGCGGACAACTAAAAATAAACGGAGGGAGTAGGTTTCTTTTTTGGAGGACGAAAAAAACATATGTTGCATATACGGAGTTTTATGAAACACGGTTGATTCCAAAGAGAAGATTATGATAGATAAAGATTTGCACAAAATCAATCTTTTCTTTTCACCCCGGTGCACAAATATTCCGCATTCACGCAAGGTACGGAGGAAAAGCTGCACCTTCACCGGGTATAGACAACCTATTTTAATGCAAAAATTAGTAACTTAATAAATTCTTTGAATAGGTTAAAAAGATGCAGATAAATGATTTCAACTAATGTATGGTTGATATGTAATTAATTGATTAATTGAATAAAGACATTTTTTAACACATAGATACGTCATTATGGAAAAAAATATTGACCATCAATTCATCAAACGATGCCGATAAGTTTCATGACCTCAACAAATCGATCCTAAAGGAGCTCCAGCCATTCAATTGACTAACCTGTGAGCTGTGGATAGGAACTGATCCAATGCTTTAAGTATGTAGGAGTAAAACAGAGTTTTTGACTAAAATTATCCCTTATCTATAGGAGTAGGTCTATTTCTATCTTCCAAATATAACTTAGAGTATCTTTAATCCCTCAACTTTGCTAAACTGGAGCATCTTTGCTCTCACTAACAGATCTATATTAAAAGCTAACAGTGCTATCCATGTGACTCTCACGTGGTGATTGTAGACACCGGATTTTTGACCCTCCCCGAGAATTTTCACATTTTTAGCGTGAATATGTGAAATTGGGTCTAATATAGCCATTTTTACTATTTTTACTTTATTTCGTTGCAAAAAGAAAAATTACAAAAAAATATATATATAAATTTTAGTTTATGTATTTCTCATAAACTTGAAAAAATACAAAAATTGCACTCTATTTTTGTACTTTATATAATTTCGAAAATAACCAAAAATATAGTTCTATTAGTGTTTTGTAGTCATTTTAATTTTTGAAAAATACAAAAAATATTACTTTATATTTTATCCTTATATAAAAACGAAAATTACAAAAAACAATAGTTTTATTAATATTTTCTAGCTATTTTAAATCTTGAAAAATATATTAAAAATATATAGTTTTGTTTAAATATTAGTCTTATTTTTGTAGTTATTTTTGCTTACATAGGATTAGTCGAACAACGTTGTGTTCTTAATCGGGTCCGGGCAAAAGAATAATATTCGGGTTCAAATTACCCGCTTTTAGGCCTAATTTCGGACCTAGCCCATAACAATCCGAGTCCACCACACATGAGGGGACACGCGTGGGGAACACGGACGGAATCCCGTACACGGGGAACCCCACCACGCGTGGGGGACACAAGTCTTGAACCCCACCACGCGTGGGGCTCATTTTCCTAGCAAAGGGATACTAAATAAACGAACAAACATTTTTGGAAGGTGGAACTTTGAAAATTTGGAGGAGGACTGTTCATCGTCTTCCTCCCTTCTTCGTGACGAAAACCCTAAACAAAAACCCTACTGAGACCTACCCAAAACCACCCTCACACCCCATCAACGAACCACGACCACCTCCGATCAGCTGCACCCCTAACGTCCGAACCACCGACGACCATAACCACCAGCTCCCTTCGTCGACCACCTGCCGAACCAACCAGCCCCACGACCACTTCACCTCCCCCGTCGTAACCAAAACCATCGCAACCAGCTTCCACTCCCTCATCGTCCCATCTCGTCCAGCTCCCTATCCGTCTCACAACCACCACCTTCCCACTGAACTCTATCACCACCGTCAACAAACCACCATTGTTACCCATCCAGTAACGCCCCAGCTGACCCAACTCCATCGTCGTCGCTGTCCGTCGACCCTACGTCCAAACGCCATAACCATCACCAACTCCATCGTCTTCCTCACGACGAAAATACCACCACCATTGCTGCCCGCTACCCAGCCTACCACCTTCAATCTCCATCGCGACCACTCGCAGAACCCAACCCCAGCCCGTCAGCTTCCCCGCCATTGCAACCTCATCACCTTGCGTCAACAACCCACCACCAGTCGACCCTCCTCCTGCCTGAACTCCCGTCGTCACTGCACAAACGACCCTCCATAGCCGCGTCGACCACAGCCCCAAGCAGCCCCGCGGCTGTTTCCCCTATCCTCACGCCACTAACTGAACCGGAGTTCATGGAGGTGAGCTGCTCGACCTTGTGTTGAAGTCGAGTTCCAGTCCAAAATCCAAAAGTTGAGTCGAGGTCCAGTTCGTCGAGTTTGTTCCGAGGTTTCGTCTTTGTTCCTCGTTCAGTGAGGTCCGGCTTGAGTTCCGTCGGGGTCGTGTTTGTCGTTCTGAGGTTGTCGAGGTTCAAAGTTAGTAAACCTCAAGTATTAGATAAGGAAATGTTACGTTAAATGTTCGGAGATGCAATATAGAAAATTGTATGATAATTCTCTGTTTATGTTTTCACCGTATGCATTTTGTTCATTTTGCGTTGTGTTATTCTTGTTTATTTCATGCCATTTAATTAAGTTGGGTTAGTTGTTCTATGACACAAGTTTGACGTTAATTTGTTCGTGGTCCTTTGCTTAGTTCGTTCGGACAAAATTAGCATTAGTACTTGTTGTTACCACTTCCGAAACACCCATTCACTAGACTCATTTTATTAAATCTTGACAAGTTATGAGATTTTAGTTGTAAAGAAGCCGTAAGGTTTAGTATTGTTAAATGCGTAAAAATGGCACCCTTTTAAAATATAAAAATAAAAATAAATAATAATAAAAAATAAAAATAAAATGAGACGAGCTTCGCCACATAAAAAATGTACAGATCGCGGAGCCCTCACAAAAAATATGTGTTAAATACTTAGATTCCGGGACGGGCCGTTTAGCGAATTTTACGGCCTTCCCCAAAATAAATGATACGCTAGTCGCTTTAGGCGCGCCTTTAATAATTTAATTTTCCTAAACTCGGGTGCACATTTATGTGACCCAAATCTAAATCTCAACGGAATCGAAATGTGTCTCTAATCACGGGTATATTGATTATGGCGTGGCCCGAGATGCATTTCCATGACGTTGTAAATTCCTTTTAATAATAAATGAGACGAGCCTCGACAAACAAAAATGTAGAAGCTGCGGGGCCCTCTAAATGTGTATATATTAAAAATACTTAGAATTCGGGACATGCCGTTTAGCAAATTTTACGGCCTTCCCCAAAATAACAATACGTTAGTTGCTTTAGGCGCGTCTTAATAATTTATTTTTCTTAATTCGAGTGCACATTTATGTGACCCAAATCCAAATCTCAACCGAGTCGAGATATGTCAATAACCACGGGTGCATTGATGTAACGTGGTTCGAGATGTATTTTCACGACGTTGCAATTCTCGTAAAAAATAATAATAAAAGCGGTCAAGAGTTTAAAACTTGCACATAGGTTTAACATGTACAAAATCAGATAATCAAGCCAAATATAACAGTTGAGCGACCGTGCTAGAACCACGGAACTCGGGAATGCCTAACACCCTTCTCCCGGGTTAACAGAATTCTTTATCCAGATTTCTGGTACGCAGACTGTAATATGGAGTCATTCTTTTCCTCGATTCGGGATTAAAATTGGTGACTTGGGACATCCTAAATCTCCCAAGTGGCGACTCTGAAATAAATAAATAAATCTCGTTTCGATTGTCCTTTAATTGGAAAAACTCCCCTGCACCCTCTCGGGTGCGAAAAAGGAGGTGTGACAGCTCTGGCGACTCCGCTGGGGATTTGGACCTAGAACCACTGGTTCAGGGTTAAGAATTCGAGCTTAAAATAATTGTTATTATTTGGCTTTATTTATTATCTGATTTTTACGTGTTTGAGCCTAATGTGCTAAGTGCTGCTTTTATTGCTTTGATATTTTTTGAACTGTACATATAAACTGTGCCGAAACCCCTCTCTTCTCTCTCTTGAGGAGTGCACGCTGGTTGTGGCTTCTTTCTGTTAGTGTCATATACCAAAATAGAACGAGGATTCGGAGGAGTTGCAAAATCGGATGGCCTTTTGGTTACCGGTACACAGCTCCCATCCTCGGCTCGAGTTGTCCGCTCGGGTAAGCCAGGTCTAGAACAAATACCCAAGTTATGAACTTAGTATAACAAAGCCACATGCCGGATCCCTAGTAGGAACGTTTATTTGCATCATGTGCATTTGACTTAGGGGACTCAACACAGGGGTTGGGTCCGTCTAGGACAAGCAACCTGAAAATAATAGACCATCTTTGGCATCCTATGTGCTACATGTTATTTATTCAAGGGTGAATGGGTCATTTGGCGGACCAATGATATTTGCGGACAAATGATACTCCTTATCATGCTGATCACGTTAAATAAGAAAGTTGCACTATTTTTGATTAAGCACATGGGGAACATTGTGGAATTCAAGAAGCCTTGGTATTCCACATGTCCCCCACGCTTCATTTTTTGGGAAAAGCACATGGGGAACATTTGTGGAATCCAAGAAGTCTTGAAATCCACTATGTCCCCCACGCTTCATTTTTGGGAAAAAACACATGGGGAACATTTGTGGAATCCAAGAAGTCTTGAAATTCCCCATGTCCCCCATGCCACATTTTGAAAATAAAAACAAAATAATAATAAATAAAAAAGAGCATTGGAAAATTCAAAAGATTTTGTATGTTGTCATCATTTTTCCACAAATTAGAAAATTGTGAAAAGATGAGAAAATGAAAGCGTAGAGATATAACTACTTATTTTAGAAGAAAAAAAAACCAATGTCCGAGTAGTATCGAAACTCTGCCGAAATTTTGAGAAAATGAAAAAAATGCCTTATTAGTCTGTTATATTAAAAGCGAAGGAAAAATAGAGAAAAAAATCATCATTGTTCTGTCTTGTTTTTCAGAAAATATAGAAAAGAAAATAGTTTGTTTTGCCATTAAATGGAAATGAAAAAGAGTCTGGTTTTTAAAATATTTTTTTTATTTTTATTTGTCTATGAAAATGCCAAAAAATAATAAGAGTCGGACGTTGAACGTGATTTTATTATTTGTTCCAAAATAAATATATATATATAATCCAAAAAAATTCAAAAGAAAATTCAAAAAATATTTTTTAAGCATTTCTTTTATTAAAGGTAAAAATTCCAAAAAAAAACATTTTTCTTTTTCTTTAGAATAAGAAAAACAAATGAAAAAGAAGGAATGTTTTATGTTTTACGTTAGTTAGTTTGTTTGTTATTAATGAAAAATAATAGTTTGTTTGTTTGTTATATATATAAAAAAAAAAGAATAGAAAATGGAAAAGGGTCCTCTCAAAAATAGTTTATTTGCCCGAACTACGCGGGTTTGATTCTCACCGGATGTGAGATACGTAGGCAACCCTCATCGGGTCCAACCCCCTTTTTGCTAAAAAAGCCAAAAACGAATAAATAATAAAAAACATGTCATAAATAAGTCGGGTGATGTCCAACCCACCTTTTGCTAAAAAACCAAAACAAACAAATAAACAAAAAAAATTGTGTCAAGATTTTTAATTTTGTCATAAATAAGTCGGGTGATGTCCAACTTCCCCTTTTACAAAAAAAAAATAGCAAAATATATGTGTCAAATTTCTAAGAAGTCGGGTGACGCTGTTTTATCAAGACATAGCCGAATGTTCCCGAAGGGGACGCCGGAAGGCTGACTTTGCATAAACAGCCACTTTTGGGTCATATTTAAGATTTGGTCCAGTTGACCCACACAGCCTTAAAAATCTTCGTCCCCGAGACGTTGAAAGGCCGTGTTTGCAATATTGAGTTTTCTAAATTTGAAAAACGATAAAAAGAGTCATGAATAAGTCAGGTGATGCTGTTTTGTCATAAATAGCCGAATGTTCCCGAAAGGAACGCCGGAAGGGTGACTTTGCATAAACAGCCACCTTCGGGTCATTTTTTTAAGATTTGGTCCAGTTGACCCACACAGCCTTAAAAAATCTTCGTCCCCGAGACGTTGAAAGGCCGTGTTTGCAATATTGAATTTTCTATTTTGAAAAAAAACGATAAAAAGAGTCATAAATAAATCAGGTGATGTTGTTTGTCATAAATAGCCGAATGTTCCCGAAAGGGACGCCGGAAGGCTGACTTTGCATAAACAACCACCTTTTGGGTCATGTTTAGGATTTTTTTTGTCCAATTGACCCACACAGCCTTAAAAATTTTCGTCCCCAAGGCGCTGAAGGGCCGTGTTTGCAACACCAGGTTTTATTATAATTTGAAAAGAAAAAATACCGTTTGAATTTTGTCATAATAAGCCGAGCCAGCTTCGGCCGCGTCTTAAACCGTTCTTGCCGAAATAGCCTTAGAGTATCTTTCAGTTGTCGAAAGGTTATTTTCGTAAAAGAACGGACAAGTTTGTAAAGTGTCATAAAATAATCCTCTCCGACCTCAAAATTCATTTGAGATTTGGAAGGGGCCACATTTGTAAAAATAGCCGTTTGAGGTTATAAATCTTTTGACTAGAATATGTGGGTTGCTTGAGTTTCAAGTTTGTAGGTCATCTTCAAACCTTTGAAACTCAGTTTGTTCTAATATGAAAATTGAAAAATGTTTACTATTGTTTATCTTTTATTGGTCCGAACTACGCAAGGTCTGATTCATGCGGGGTCATGATACGTAGGCAATCTCCATAAGATTCGACCACAGCAAAAAAGAAATGAAAAAAAAAAGCAAAATGAAAAAGCAAAAAAGAGAACGAAAAAAGAGAAAGGAAAAAAAAATCGAAAAAGAGAAAGAGAAATGAAAAAGAAAAGAAAAAAAAACGTTGCTAATAATGAGGACCGACTGAGTCCATTCTAACCTGTTTGTTTCACAGAGAAAGTTAAGGTGGTTGGTTTGTGGTAAGCCAGACAATAACACCCAGAATCCTTTACGTGCACCTCATGATACACACTTTGCTCGGATCAGGCCTGATAACAGAAGCACTCGAATCCTATTGGGGACTTGCTGACGGAGGTTGATGATATTGAAGCTGGTAATGGTCTTGGCAGTATTGATGCGAAGTTCAGTGGCTAAGATGCCAGTTTTGATAAAGTGGGAGGACGCTCCGTTCCTTGGTTAGCAAGAGAGAAGCTTGTGGTGGTTTATTTTGTTGTCATTTCTGTTGTTCGGATTATTAGGATTGTAATTCAGATTTTATCTTGTGTCAAACCTTCTTATCTTTCCATTTTTTTGTCATAGCGGTTTGTTTAAGTTTTGTCCAGGTTGTTTAGGATTTTTATTCCGGTTTATTTTTATTTTTTCAAACCATTTCACCAGTAATCTAATACAAAATCAGGTCTTCTATTTATTTCCAGTCATCTTTTGTTTAGTCCTTTTATCATTTTTGTTCAATGCCGATTCTAGGGACATGACATGCGCACACAGTTTGGGTCTAATTTTAAAAGTTAATCATAAGACTCTGGGAATGTGATCAAAAGCATTTAAAGGAAATAAGAACGATTTGAGATTATTTGGGTCCCGAGTCATGTGGAACTGGGGCAAGTTAAACACAAAGAAAACCGTTAAAAAACAAAGATTCGCCAAATTGGCATGAGGGTCGTTCATAATAATGAGAATGAGAGTGTCGCCCAACGGTGCTTTAGAAGTGACAAATGAACAAACAGATGTTGAATATAATTGTCAAGTCAAGCACCATCAGAAGAGACTACAAATTTAAATTGTGTTGTTTGCACTTGGCATGTTTTGAAGACTGGAATGACGAAGGCATTTTGTTCTGCTACCTAAAACACTTTACCCTTCGTTACCCCTTCTGAGCCTTATTTATTTTCTTTCATACCCCTCGTTCGGAATCAGTAGCAACTAAGAAAAAAAAAAGAGAAAAAAGAAAAAACGAACAAAACGACAAAAGAAAAATGAAAAAAAAAGAAGGAAAGAAAAATGATGAAAAAAGAGAAGGAAAAAAAAAGGAAAGTCAAATTAAAAAAAAGGGAGGAATTGGGAACTACGTTTGACCTGATTCCTCAAAGAGGATACGTAGGCGCTTCACGGCTCGGTCATGGTTTTGAAAAATGAAAAAAAAACAATTAGAATATCCCCAAGCAAGAAACTGGGGCAAATGTTGCGTTTGTTGTAAATAAATCTAATTCCGAAGGTTGTAACTAATAACCCAAAATTAATGCATTTTTGAGCCTTTAATACCCTTTCTTTCTAGCCCTATCCAAAACCCACATTACGGTCCAAAGAAAGACCTTCTGATCAGTCTTCAAAAGATGCCAAGTCAGACAAATGAAGAGTCTTACCGGCGCACATAACATTCTGTTCCACAGCAGGAAGGACTCTAATCTCCAATAGAAAGAGTCATATCAGCAACACTCCAAATCCCCAACTGGAGAGAGATATTAAAACGAGAGAGTCTTATTGGTGAAAACCTTCACAGGCGCCATAAAGCGATGATAGTTGAGAGAAAAACCAAAATGAGAGAGGCTTGATAGTGAAAACCCTTCGGGCACTACAAGTCGAATAAGATTGAGAATCAGATGGGGAATTGCCAATTGAAGATCTTGAAAGATGATTGACAGCGGAGGATAGGCCACATATGAATGTCATGACCATTAGAGTCGGTATCTGCATTTGATAGGTTTTTATTTATAGTTTCTTTTGTTAAAGAGTCATTATTCTTTGTCTTTTTATTCTGTTCCCTTTTATCTTTTTCCTTTCAAAGAAAAATCCCCAATAAAGTCTGTTTGGTCAGAACAAGTGTGAATTGACTTCAAAATATGCCATCAGCTTTCCGAATGTGCAAGATGAGATCTGACTAGTACATCCAAGTGGTATTAGTCAGCAAGAAACAAGCGCGAGGCCAGCGTCAAAAAGATATCCCCAGCAAAAGGGAATTGACAAAAGGATTGACGAGCGTCAAGAGGGATATCCTTGCCAAAACCAAGGTTATAAACCTCAAAGCCAAGGCCTATGAACAAAGCAAGGAAAGCAGTGAACATGATGTGGGGAAATTCATGCTAGACTAAAAGGCCTCGGAAATGCCAGTTTCCAAGCTATGCCACAAAAGAAGAGGGATATCCCCAGCAGGAAGGGATTATCCCCAACACATAATATCATCCACAACAAGTCGTGGAGTACATCGCAATGAAGGAGAAAGGGAAATCCATCCCAATAGGAGTATCATAACCAACTACCATGTTTTAAACTAACAAATTTTGTTTGATTTGAAACAGGTAAAGGAAATGGCATTGATGCAGAAACGAATGCCACAAGGGATATTATCAAACTGGGGCAGAAAATTTTCCTTCCATTTAGAAAATTTTCTGGAAGTCAGGTACCCCCAGCTGATAATATTTTACCCCCCAACAGGTAAGTAAATAATTCCCCAACAGTGTTATCCCTAGAAGTTGCGAGGAGTCCAACACAAGGTTGGAAAGTCGGTATCCTCAGCGGTTCCTTTCGGGGAAAGGCAAAACGACTCTCAAATGAGGTAGTCTTCAAAGGAAGAAGCTATGCAAAAAAAAAAAGAATAAAAAAAAAGGAAGAATAAAAAGATAATAATGAAAAAAAAAGAAAAAAGGGTAAAAAGTCATCCCCATCTAAATAATCCCCAACAGTTTCGAGGGAGGACAACACAGGTAAGTAAATAATTCAAAAAAAAAAACGAAGGTTTCATTAATAGGAGACACACTTCCTAGTTTGAAATCATTAGAGTTCTACCCATAGGAGATGCATTTCCTCCTAAGTTCGTTTTAGTTTCACCCATAGGAGATGCATTTCCTCCTAAGTTTGAGTTTTACCCATAGGAGATGCATTTCCTCCTAAGTTTGTTTTAGTTTCACCCCATAGGAGATGCATTTCCTCCTAAGGTTGTTTTAGTTTTACCCATAGGAGACGCATTTCCTCCTAGGTTTGTTTTAGTTTCACCCATAGGAGATGCATTTCCTCCTAAGTTTAAGTTTTACCCATAGGAGACGCATTTCCTCCTAAGTTCACTTTTACCCATAGGAGACGCATTTCCTCCTAAGTTTAAGTTTTACCCATAGGAGACGCATTTCCTCCTAAGTTTAAGTTTTACCCCCTAGGAGACGCATTTCCTCCTAAGTTCGTTTTAGTTTCACCCGTAGGAGATGCATTTCCTCCTAAGTGGTTGTTAAAGATAAAAAAAAACAAGACCTAGTCCGATGAACCTTCTCCTAGGATCAAAATCTTAGTCTGACGAATTTTTCTCCTAAGATAGAGACCTAGTCTGACGAACCTTCTCCTAGGATCAAAATCTTAGTCTGATGAATCTTTCTCCTAAGATACCAAAAAAACAAGACCTAGTCTGATGAACCTTCTCCTAGGATCAAAATCTTAGTCTGACGAATTTTTCTCCTAAGATAGAGACCTAGTCTGACGAACCTTCTCCTAGGATCAAAATCTTAGTCCGATGAATCTTTCTCCTAAGATACCAAAAAAACAAGACCTAGTCTGATGAACCTTCTCCTAGGATCAAAATCTTAGTCTGACGAATTTTTCTCCTAAGATAGAGACCTAGTCTGACGAACCTTCTCCTAGGATCAAAATCTTAGTCTGATGAATCTTTCTCCTAAGATACCAAAAAGAAAAGACCTAGTCTGATGAACCTTCTCCTAGGATCAAAATCTTAGTCTGATGAATTTTTCTCCTAAGATAGAGACCTAGTCTGACGAACCTTCTCCTAGGATCAAAATCTTAGTCTGATGAATCTTTCTCCTAAGATACCAAAAAACAAGACCTAGTCTGATGAACCTTCTCCTAGGATCAAAATCTTAGTCTGACGAACTTTTCTCCTAAGATAGAGACCTAGTCTGATGAACCTTCTCCTAGGATCCAAATCTTAGTCTGATGAATCTTTCTCCTAAAATAACCAAAAAACAAAAAAAGACCTAGTCTGATGAACCTTCTCCTAGGATCAAAATCTTAGTCTGATGAATTTTTCTCCTAAGATAGAGACCTAGTCTGACGAACCTTCTCCTAGGATCAAAATCTTAGTCTGATGAATCTTTCTCCTAAGATAACCAAAAAACAAAAAAAGACCTAGTCTGATGAACCTTCTCCTAGGATCAAAATCTTAGTCTGATGAATTTTTCTCCTAAGATAGAGACCTAGTCTGACGAACCTTCTCCTAGGATCAAAATCTTAGTCTGATGAATCTTTCTCCTAAGATACCAAAAAAAAAAAAACAAGACCTAGTCTGATGAACCTTCTCCTAGGATCAAAATCTTAGTCTGACGAATTTTTCTCCTAAGATAGAGACCTAGTCTGACGAACCTTCTCCTAGGATCAAAATCTTAGTCTGATGAATCTTTCTCCTAAGATACTAAAATAACAAGACCTAGTCTGACGAACCTTCTCCTAGGATCAAAATCTTAGTCTGACGAATTTTTCTCCTAAGATAGAGACCTAGTCTAACGAACCTTCTCATAGGATCCAAATCTTAGTCTGATGAATCTTTCTCCTAAGATACCAAAAAAACAAGACATAGTCTGATGAACCTTCTCTTAGGATCAAAATCTTAGTCTGACGAATTTTTCTCCTAAGATAGAGACCTAGTCTGATGAACCTTCTCCTAGGATCCAAATCTTAGTCTGATGAATATTTCTCCTAAGATAACCAAAAAACAAAAAAAGACCTAGTCTGATGAACCTTCTCCTAGGATCAAAATCTTAGTCTGATGAATTTTTCTCCTAAGATAGAGACCTAGTCTGACGAACCTTCTTCTAGGATCAAAATCTTAGTCTGATGAATCTTTCTCCTAAGATACCAAAAAAAAAACAAGACCTAGTCTGATGAACCTTCTCCTAGGATCAAAATCTTAGTCTGACGAATTTTTCTCCTAAGATAGAGACCTAGTCTGACGAACCTTCTCCTAGGATCAAAATCTTAGTCTAATGAATCTTTCTCCTAAGATACCAAAAAAACAAGACCTAGTCTGATGAACCTTCTCCTAGGATCAAAATCTTAGTCTGACGAATTTTTCTCCTAAGATAGAGACCTAGTCTGACGAACCTTCTCCTAGGATCAAAATCTTAGTCCGATGAATCTTTCTCCTAAGATACCAAAAAAACAAGACCTAGTCTGATGAACCTTCTCCTAGGATCAAAATCTTAGTCTGACGAATTTTTCTCCTAAGATAGAGACCTAGTCTGACGAACCTTCTCCTAGGATCAAAATCTTAGTCTGATGAATCTTTCTCCTAAGATACCAAAAAAACAAGACCTAGTCTGACGAACCTTCTCCTAAGATCAAAATCTTAGTCTGACGAATTTTTCTCCTAAGATAGAGACCTAGTCTGACGAACCTTCTCCTAGGATCAAAATCTTAGTCTGATGAATCTTTCTCCTAAGATACCAAAAAAAAAAACAAGACCTAGTCTGACGAACCTTCTCCTAGGATCAAAATCTTAGTATGATGAATCTTTCTCCTAAGATACCAAAAAACAAGACCTAATCTGATGAACCTTCTTCTAGGATCAAAATCTTAGTCCGATGAACTTTTCTCCTAAGATAGAGACCTAGTCTGACGAATCTTCTCCTAGGATCAAAATCTTAGTGTGATGAATCTTTCTCCTAAGATACCAAAAAACAAGACCTAGTCTGACGAATCTTCTCCTAGGATCCAAATCTTAGTCTGATGAATCTTTCTCCTAAGATACCAAAAAACAAGATCTAGTCTGATGAACCTTCTCGTAGGATCAAAATCTTAGTCCGATGAATTTTTCTCCTAAGATAGAGACCTAGTCTGACGAATCTTCTCCTAGGATCAAAATCTTAGTATGATGAAAATCTTTCTCCTAAGATAATAATTAAAAAAAAACATCCTAGTCTGACGAATTTTCTCCTAGGATAAGTTGAAAAAAAACAATGTTTGAATTTGATAAAAAGGAGTCATTTTTAGTTTTCTTAAGATTATCAATGTTTAGTTTTCCTAAAGACAGGCGCCCACCTGAATAACGAGAGGAATACTTTTCAGTCTTTACATTCCATGCCAGGCGCCCACCTGTATAACGAGAGGAATACTTTTCAGTCTTTTTTTGCCAGGCGCCCACCTGTATAACGAGAGGAATACATTCAGTCTTTACTTTTAAGTGTTGAAATTGGGAGCCCGCCCATATAACAGAAGCATACATTTCAGTCTTTACATTTCATGTTTCAGGCGCCCACCTGTATAACAAGAAGAATACTTTTTAGTCTTATACCGCAGATTTTGGAAATCAGTAACCCCACCGGAAGGTAGAAGGTTACAACAAGAATCCCCAGCAGGAAACAATAAAGATCCCCAGCACCGGAAAGCAGAAGGCTACAACAAAAATCCCCAGCATTCAACCAAGTTATAAATAGCAGAAGCTCGCCTCAAGAATGCGAGTCAACAGGTTGAGATGGTCAGATGTGGTCTGCTCCCCGAGGATCCAAAAAAAAAACAAGAAAAGAGAAAAACAAAAAAAGAAGGAGAGAAAAATACGGAAGTGAAGAACAAATATGGTCTGTTCAAGAACTAGCACCTACAACTAGCAAGTATCAAGGTTCAAATCCAAAGTCTGTATGAAGCACCATTCAAGATTCAAGACCAAGTTTCAGAAGACTTGAAGATAGGAATCCTTGTAACTAGTAGCTGATAGGCTTAGTTAGTCTTTTTTCAGTTTTCATTTTTTGTTGTAATGACAAGACCGCGGACCGGAACCTCAACGGAACGGCACCTCGATCGGCTCTTCACCTCGGTACACTCCACCATCTCTCATATCTGAACTACACGTGGCCTGATTCCTGTATAACCAAGGATATGTAGGCAGCTCAGATACCAGAGCTCGGTCACATTCTCTTCCTTATTTTAGTGTAGTCCGTCCAAGTAATGGTCGGGTCAAAAACATGTCTAGTCGTTCTTTGTCGAAAACTCTTCGTGTTTCCAGTCAAAGAGGGGCAGTTGTAGACACCGGATTTTTGACCCTCCCCGAGAATTTTCACATTTTTAGCGTGAATATGTGAAATTGGGTCTAATATAGCCATTTTAACTATTTTTACTTTATTTCGTTGCAAAAAGAAAAATTACAAAAAAATATATATATAAATTTTAGTTTATGTATTTCTCATAAACTTGAAAAAATACAAAAATTGCACTCTATTTTTGTACTTTATATAATTTCGAAAATAACCAAAAATATAGTTCTATTAGTGTTTTGTAGTTATTTTAATTTTTGAAAAATACAAAAAATATTACTTTATATTTTATCCTTATATAAAAACAAAAATTACAAAAAAAAAATAGTTTTATTAATATTTTGTAGCTATTTTAAATCTTGAAAAATATATTAAAAAATATATAGTTTTGTTTAAATATTAGTCTTATTTTTGTAGTTATTTTGCTTACATAGGATTAGTCGAACAACGTTGTGTTCTTAATCGGGTCCGGGCAAAAGAATAATATTCGGGTTCAAATTACCCGCTTTTAGGCCTAATTTCGGACCTAGCCCATAACAATCTGAGTCCACCACACATGAGGGGACACGCGTGGGGAACACGGACGGAATCCCGTACACGGGGAACCCCACCACGCGTGGGGGACACAAGTCTTGAACCCCACCACGCGTGGGGCTCATTTTCCTAGCAAAGGGATACTAAATACACGGACAAACATTTTTGGAAGGTGGAACTTTGAAAATTTTGAGGAGGACTGTTCATCGTCTTCCTCCCTTCTTCCTGACGAAAACCCTAAACAAAACCCCTACTGAGACCTACCCAAAACCACCCTCGCACCCCAGCAACGAACCACGACCACCTCCGATCAGCTGCACCCCAACGTCCGAACCACCGGCGACCATAACCACCAGCTCCCTTCGTCGACCACCTGCCGAACCAACCAGCCCCATGACCACTTCGCCTCCCCCGTCGTAACCAAAACCATCACAACCAGCTTCCACTCCCTCATCGTCCCATCTCGTCCAGCTCTCTCTCCGTCTCACAACCACCACCTTCCCACTGAACTCCATCACCACCGTCAACAAACCATCATTGTTACCCATGCAGCAACGCCCCAGCTAACCCAACTTCATCGTCGTCGCTGTCTGTCGACCCTACGTCCAAACGCCATAACCAGCACCAACTCCATCGTCTTCCTCACGACGAAAATACCACCACCATTGCTGCCCGCTACCCAGCCTACCACCTCCAATCTCCATCGCGACCACTCGCAGAACCCAACCCCAGCCCGTCAGCTTCCCTGCCATTGCAGCCTCATCACATTGCGTCAACAACCCACCACCAGTCGACCCTCCTCCTGCCTGAACTCCCGTTGTCACTGCACAAACGACCCTCCATAGCCGCGTCGACCACAACCCCAAGCAGCCCCGCGGCTGTTTCCCCTATCCTCACGCCACTAGCTGAACCGGAGTTCATGGAGGTGAGCTGCTCGACCTTGTGTTGAAGTCGGGTTCCAGTCCAAAATCCAAAAGTTGAGTCGAGGTCCGGTTCGTCAAGTTTGTTCCGAGGTTTCGTCTTTGTTCCTCGTTCAGCGAGGTCCGGCTTGAGTTCCGTCGGGGTCGTGTTTGTCGTTCTGAGGTTGTCGAGGTTCAAAGGTTAGTAAACCTCAAGTATTAGATAAGGAAATGTTACGTTAAATGTTCGGAGATGCAATATAGAAAATCGTATGATAATTCTCTGTTTATGTTTTCACCGTATGCATTTTGTTCATTTTGCGTCGTGTTATTCTTGTTTATTTGATGCCATTTAATTAAGTTGGGTTAGTTGTTCTATGACACAAGTTTGACGTTAATTTGTTCGTGGTCCTTTGCTTAGTTCGTTCGGACAAAATTAGCATTAGTACTTGTTGTTACCACTTCCGAAACACCCATTCACTAGACTCATTTTATTAAATCTTGACAAGTTATGAGATTTTAGTTGTAAAGAAGCCGTAAGGTTTAGTATTGTTAAAGGCGTAAAAATGGCACCCTTTTAAAATATAAAAATAAAAATAAATAAAAATAAAATGAGACGAGCTTCGCCACATAAAAAATGTACAGATCGCGGAGCCCTCACAAAAAATATGTGTTAAATACTTAGATTCCGGGACGGGCCGTTTAGCGAATTTTACGGCCTTCCCCAAAATAAATGATACGCTAGTCGCTTTAGGCGCGCCTTTAATAATTTAATTTTCCTAAACTCGGGTGCACATTTATGTGACCCAAATCTAAATCTCAACGGAATCGAAATGTGTCTCTAATCACGGGTATATTGATTATGGCGTGGCCCGAGATGCATTTCCATGACGTTGTAAATTTCTTTTAATAATAAATGAGACGAACCTCGACAAACAAAAATGTAGAAGCTGCGGGACCCTCTAAATGTATATATATTAAAAATACTTAGAATTCGGGACATGCCGTTTAGCAAATTTTACGGCCTTCCCCAAAATAACAATACGTTAGTTGCTTTAGGCGCATCTTAATAATTTATTTTTCTTAATTCGGGTGCACATTTATGTGACCCAAATCCAAATCTCAACCGAGTCGAGATATGTCAATAACCACGGGTGCATTGATGTAACGTGGTTCGAGATGTATTTTCACGATGTTGCAATTCTCGTAAAAAAATAATAATAAAAGCGGTCAAGAGTTTAAAACTTGCACATAGGTTTAACATGTACAAAATCAGATAATCAAGCCAAATATAACAGTTGAGCGACCGTGCTAGAACCACGAAACTCGGGAATGCCTAACACCTTCTCCCGGGTTAACAGAATTCCTTATCCAGATTTCTGGTACGCAGACTGTAATATGGAGTCATTCTTTTCCTCGATTCGGGATTAAAATTGGTGACTTGGGACACCCTAAATCTCCCAAGTGGCGACTCTGAAATAAATAAATAAATCTCGTTTCGATTGTCCTTTAATTGGAAAAACTCCCCTGCACCCTCTCGGGTGCGGAAAAAGGAGGTGTGACAGTGATTCCCCTCTAGGTTCTGCCTTCTTCATTTTCTTCATGCCTTATCCATTTTCTTAGGATATGGTCAAGCAAATCATTCAAGTGTATGACTGGTTTTATTATAAGTAGCAATGAATTCAGTTGCATAACTTGTTAGAATCTATAGTCAAGCAAATCATTAGTTGATACAACAAAACCAAAACCAAAATAAAAAGTCGCTAAAATTATCTCCTTCATAAAGAAATATGTTAAAACATCTAAGAAATCATGAAAAGCCTAACAGAAGAAGAGGCAGATCTAAGAAAAGCAATAGTGAGACCAAAACCCAACAGCTGAAATCCTATTTAAAAACCCAATTGCGGTAGCAAAAGTAATGTTAAAAAAATACTCCTCACTGTTTTGTGACCAGAAAAAATAGAGCTGTTAGACAACTATTCTTGCGACTCTTTTACACCAGCCTTCAGCAGCAAAATGAACCCTTTACAGCAACAAGGTTGTTCTTTTATAGCAGCAAAAGAAAACCCTTTCAGACCGACAAAAAATACCAAACTTTAGCAGCATAACTAATCTTTTTCAGCAACACCTTACATACTAAAACCCAAATAGTATTCTTTGCTAAAATCGAATCACAATTGGGTATTCCACTACCATGGGATCAAATAATCATTACTGGAGATGAAGAAATAAGCTTCTTCACTTAAGTTATTTTCTTGTTCCCGTCAATTGAGCTTTTTCCAGAGGGGCTTAGGCTTTTGGTAAAGGGTTTATTTGGGGGGAATCAGGAATGGAGTTAGTCTTTCACCGTGGGTTCAGTGTTTTACAGTCATGAGAGTCACAGGGGATAACACCGTTAGTTTTTAACATGGGTCTGTTACTAAGACCAAAGATGCTCCGCTTTAGCAAAGTTAAGAGATTAAAGATGCTCTGAGTTATATTTGGAGGACAAAAATAAACCTACTCCCATAAATAAGGGACAATTTTAGTCAAAAACTCAAGTAAAATATAATGCATGGCTATTTCTATTTGAAAACAAAAATCTATAAAATTAGTGATTTTAAAAAACCATAATAGGTATGTAATTGAAGAGAAGACAAAGAGTGTACTACACCTGCATAGGGTTGGGCATCGGTCGGTTCAGTTCGGTTGTGAATATTATCGGTTTTGCATATCGGTTATCGGTTTACAAATATGATAAACCGATAACCGAACCGATAAGATATCGCTTATCGGTTATTAACCATTATCGGTTCGGTTATCAGTTTACCTAATAAGATAACTCAATCTAGAGTTAAGGAAAAAAAAGACAATTCACCGGAGTAAAGCAAAAAAGAGAAAAATTCACATATAGTATACTACCCATTTTTGCATTCTGGCCACAACTAATATTTGAAGTTAACAGGAACATAAATAATTATTTTTTGGTTTCCTGCCAAACCATAAATCAGGGGATCAATGTCTTTCTTCAGAGTCTAATTGTAGCAAGAGCAACAAGAGTATTAGTAATTCAATAGTTGTCCAAACACAATTGAAATAGTACTAATTCTTATTGGGTTATCGGTTTACCCGTTAAGAAATTGGGCAAACCGAGGCCCGAACCGATAACCCAATAATGAAAAAATATTAAACCATTAGCGAACTGTTAACCCAATAACCCGATATCGATACCCCAATAAGCTTTTATCGGTTCGGGCTATCGGTTATACCCGATATATGCCCAGCCCTACACCTGCACTTACCAGCGAAATGCACATCCAGCTCTGGTTGCGCAACACAATTGTGTGCGGCATTTCATCAATCAGTTGGTGAGCTTTTATTCTTCACCAAGACACTGAACGCAATCTATAGAACAGATTCTCCGCATCTTTACTTCACAATTAGCGAAACAGTGAAAACGAATCAAATCTTAAATGGATAAAACAAGGAAGGAGACTGGATTTCATAAAGTTCAACTCCCACATCGATAAGAAAGAGTAAATCCAAACATTGTTACAATATAAAATGGGAAGCACGTTCTCTCATAAAACTCACGCAGCCACGCAGTGAGCACAAAGTGAACTATTCTTTCGCCTTTTACTAAAGAATACCGTGGGCACGCGCTGCATTTAGTGGCATACGCCTATTTTTGGAGGGGATCTCTTTATTAAGAAACCCCCTACAATTCTAGTGCCAGTCTTTTTGTATTACATAAATGATGTTTTCCGTGTTTAAATGGTGAAGCAATACAGAGTATAAACTTAAGAATAAATTATGTCTTAAAACTATATTGATAAACTGTTTATATAACTTTAGCTATTCTAACCTTGTGGCTTGTGTGTGTATATATATATATATATATATATATATATATATATATATATATATTAGTACTTAGTACATTCGGTTTTTCATTATCTGATCTTTTGGTTTTCGGTTTTGAAAAATTGCAATCTAATTTGAACTAAAGTAAACCTGGTTTGGTTTGAGTTTTTCTTTTGTTTGATTTTTCAGTTATTTGGTTTTGTTATACACCTTAATAAGGATCTAATACAATCAATTGACAAATTTGGGTAACACGAAAAGAATAAATAGTACAAATGAGGAGTTGTAATGTCAAATCTCTTACATAGTTTTATGAGTAATACATATTTGATGAGATGCTCGCATATAGTTGTAATTTCCTATAAAAGCATTATGCAACAAGTCAACAAAAATAAGCTTCCACACCTAAATATCATTAATCAAAACAAAATGTAGGTATAATTTAGAGTGAATATGTTAAAATTCCCATAAACTATCGCTTTTTTTTGGGGGATTTATATCTAAACTATTGTTATTTCACTGAATCCTCCTAAACTACCATGAAATGAACTCATATTAAAATACCCACCAGAAGAATATAGCCTAGTGCGTAAACATCACGCTCCAAAAACTCTTTCCATCAAGTAGCAGTAAACGTGAAATAAAATCTTGAGTGAATAGGTTAACACCCTCCTAAACTGTCACTATTTTGCGAGTTCATACATAAATTATTGAGTATTCACATAACCACGCCTGTTAGAAATGGCAAGGTGTACTTCTTTTTAAGACTTCTTTCATCTCCCACAAGACTTTCACCAAGTTATCCAAATATTTTATCACATAATCAACTGGGAGGTTTTTAATCTAAAGAGATTTATAGTCTAGGGGTACACGGAATACCAAATAGTTTGTGTATGATACTCGTAAAATGGTGATAGTTTCGAGGGATTTTAACGTATTCACTCTATGACTTAAATACTTAATACTAGTTGATTCCTTTAACGTCCATGTTTCAAGGAATCATCATATATATATATATAGAGAGAGATATATATAACATACATAATTTGATTTTTCGATTTTTCAATTTTTATTTTAAAAAAATTTAAAACCATTTTTTTTTTAAATTTTTAATCCAAAATGAAAGCAAAAACCAAATAACAATTTTTTTGGTGTCTCAATTTGATTTTTTGATTTAATCCGGATAATGCACACCCTGCTAGTAATCCAATCTTCTGATAGATTGTTTTGCATACTTTGTTAATATCTTCTCCATAAATGTCATAAGATGCGAGCACTTTGATTTTCTCTTTTCAGTTAACTACTAATTCAAACACAATTTATTCAAAATCCAGATTAATCTCCATTTAGGTTCATTCTATCTTTCTTTCCTGTTTTACGTATTTTTGTTACTTATCTGCGTGTTTTCTAAAATTGAGGCAAAGAAAGGGAAGCAGTGGTTAAATCTCAAGTAAGCATATCTTAGATTTGAAACAAACAACCACTCTGTAGTAGTAAATGACTTGAAAAAATAGGAGGGAGAGCTTAGGCACAAGATGTCCCATATCGGCTAATACAAAGGAAAACCAGGAGCTGGAGGGATATAAAACCATAGGACAGAGCTTCAAGGAAACATACTTACCTGGACGGGGTCAATGGATGATCAACAAGACCCATGGCCTAGGTTGGTGACCTCCCTTGCACTTTGGAGGGGTGCCCATCTAAGGTCGGCCCAAGTGGCCGAGCCTACGTCATAATTTGTGATAGTGGGGGCTTGCGTTCGCGCGGCCCCTTCCCAATTCTTCAAATTTAAAATTGTTTTTTGTGGAGCTTTATTTTATGTAATGATAAGATAGTAAACTTAGAAGCATCAAACATGTTTATTATCTTTCATATTTGAGCTGACGGTTTCTCGAAAATAGCCCCTTTCCAAATAATCAGGTGCTCTGTTTTCTTATTCTTCCAATTGGGTCCTTTTTGATAACTTTAAAAACTAAGCCTGCATTGTATTGGATTTTCAAGATATGTAGTACAACCCCATTTTAAGGACATTTCAGCAATAAGTTTGTGAGCTTATATATTTCTTCACAGCCACCAAGAAACTGAAGCGAGTTGGAGTTTAAACGAATCAAATGATGAAGGAAAGGAAAGCAAATCAAAGTCGCTTCTACTTGAAACATGCATGTATATTGTCACGTACTCACATATCATTAAGTGAAAGAATGGTGAAGAGACCGAAGAAGAAGAAGGAGAACTAATGCCTCAAAGTTGAATAAAACCTAACGGAGGAAAAGGAGTGAGTCCCACATCGTAAGTGAAAGAGTAATCGAGAACATGCTGTTTTATATAAAAAGAAAGCTACAACAAATGGAGAAATTCACGCAGCCACGCAGTGAGCACAAAGCGAACTATTCTTTCGCCTTTTACTAAAGAATACCGTGTACGCGCTGCATTTAGTGGCATACGCCTATTTTTGGAGGGGTTCTCTTTATTGAGAAACCCCCTACAATTCTAGTTTCAGACTTCTTATGTTTTACTTCTTTTCAGTACTAAAGTGGGACATGGAGCCAGTTTGAATTAGCTGAAATAACTTTTTCAAATTCCGAATGAATCTCCATCTAGTTTCATTTTGGTTTCTTTCTTCTTTTACTTTTTTGCTCTCTTTGTTATTTATTTGCGCGTTTCATTTAATTGAGGGAAAGAAAGGGAAGCTATGGGTTTTACGATTAAGGGAAACTAAATGTGGATATAATAATAGTGTTTATGGATAAAGCATTTATCTTAGATTGAAATAAATAACCAGTCTGCAAGTCACAGTAAATTGTTTCGGATCGGAGAAAATATAGGAGGGATAGATTAAGCACTAGATGTCCTTCATCGGCTGGCACAAAGAACAACGAGTTGAAGGGCAGTAAAATCATGGCAAGGAGCTTCGGTGAAACATACTTACCTGGACGAGGTCATTGAGCAATCAACAAGGCTCGTGGCCGGGGTTGGTGACCTCCATTGCACTTTGGAGGGGTGCCTGCCTAAGGTTGGCCCAAGGGGTCGAGCCTACATACCCAAGTCTTCAACAAAAGAAATTTCTGCTTAAGTGACATTCATTTTTTGTTATATAGTTATCTATTTTTTTCTTAAAAGTCAAGCACTTTTTAAATTTTGCCAAACACTCAAATAAGCTTTAAAAAAGCTTAAAAACTAGTTTGACTAGCTTAAAAAGTCAATCCAAACACCCTCTAAAACAACCCATCTTTTGACTTTTGAGCCCAATGATAAGACGATCACTTCTCCAGCTACACCAAACTGGGCAAATAGAGGAGAACTGTGTTTGTACTACAGGATGACATTTTTCATTGTGGTAGTAAGTATATATAAACACGGCCCTCATTCTGCAGAAGCAGTTACACAAGGATTTAGAGACTGCTTATCCATTCTCAATTGAGAAGACTTAGCTTCTTCAAAATGCGACTCAGCTGAGAAAGACTCTGATCAATTCACCCAATGCATTTATAGAAGCAGAATAGCATTAAATAAGATATTATCTTTCCTTTACTCATTCCACTCTAACGCCTTGAAATTAGATTAATCAAACATGGAAGGATACAGAACAGTAAAGTCGATTCTATAGGATAGTAAGTGAAGGAATGGTGAAGGGAGTGAAGAAGAAGAATGAGTCGCACATCGACAGTAGAAAAAAAGTCAAAACTTGCTGCTACATATAAAAGGCAGCTACAAGGAGTGTGTAATCTCACGCAGCCACGCAGTAAGCACAAAGCGAACTATTCTTTCGCCTTTTACTAAAGAATACCGTGTGCGTGCTGCATTCAGAGGCATACGCTTATTTTTGGAGGTGTTCTCAAATTGAGTTCCCCCAACAATTAAGTTTAAGTCTTTTTATGTTTAATTAGCTCTAGGTAAAATACGAGAAGATCATGGAAAAAAATTAAATGAAGTTTCTAGTTAAGAAAACTACGATGAATTATAACTATCTGTTTTTTGTCTTAAGATTATATGTAATTATTTGCAAGAGTTTAATAATAACCCTATTACAACTGTTAAAGCATACTGATAAACCATAGTATTCTCCTTTCAGTTAACTACTCCTAAACAATTTCTTCAAAACCCAGATGCAGTTTAATTCTTCCTTTCCTTCATCTTCTACGTATTTGTTCTCTTTGTTATTTATATGAGTATTTTCTGAAATTGAAAGAAAGAAAGAAAAACCACTTCATCAGTTACACGTTTATGTAGAATTTCAAGGATGAGAATCAAAAATTTGAAATAATCAAACATCTACTAACAACAAATTTTAAAGAGAAGATGGTTTAGGCACACGATGTCCCATATCGGCTGACACAAAGGAAAACCAAGAGCTGGAGGGATATAAAACCATAGGGAGGAGCTACGAGGAAATATACTTACCTGGACGGGGTCAATGAGCGATCAATAAGACCTATGGCCTAGGTTGGTGACCTACATTGCACTTTGTAGGGGTGCTTGCCTAAGGTCGGCCCAAGTGGCCGAGCCTATGTCATAATTTGTGGTAGCGGGGCCAGCGTTTGCGCGGCCCCTGCCCAATTCATCAACAAAAATTTTTCATTCATAGGAACATTCGTATTGTTGCGAATATGTTGTGTTGTTACCTTTAAGATTCTATGTCAATATATGTAAATTTTATAGTGCTTGTTAAATACATAGTTCAGTGGAAATTTGTTAATTCAGATTTCGCAATGACGTAAATAACTTGAGTTGTTTGCCTTTGTATATTTGGGCGTGCCGACTGTGTCTAATTACTTTTATGACACAACCCAACTCTATGTCTTGTTCATAGGTATGGTGAAACACCACTTAGACAAAATGCCTTTCATTAAAAACTATGATGTCAATAAGACACATTGCTCATCAAATATTTGGTTGACTATGAGGATTTGTACACTATTTTTGTACTCACTATTACATGGATAAGAATGACAACTTTGAGAAATCATCAAGAAAACAAAAAAATTGTTGGAGAGTAACTTTTATGCATCCGGAGATGCTACAACAACATATCAAGTGTAATTTCACAAGTGGATCTAGAAAGGGTAGTGGATGCGCAGTTTACCCCTACCTTATACAGGTAAAGAGGTTTATGCATCTGGAGATTAACAACTATAAACTCAATGATAAAAAACTATTGTTGATCACAATAACAATCTCTCCCAAGCCCTCTTTCCACAAGCCATAGCTATATTTCAATAAGACTGCATATTCAAGTAAGCGTATCCAAAATTTGAATTTATGGGTTCTAGATTCTAAAAAATGCAGTTTAATGGGTTCTGGATAATTATTTATATACATTAATTGGATTTATTAACACAAATACATAATTTGGCGGAAGCTACTGGTTCTGACGAACCGTAACTAGAACTTCAGCTCAGCCTCTGCCAGCATTGATTTGAACCAACATAACTTTAGCACCCACTATTTACATAGATAAGACACTATGACATCCATCTCAATCACATCCTACCATTGATTGTGGCCAGGATCTTCCAATCTGGTAGAGGCTCAATGTCTTACTCAACTTCTTGTGCAATTGCATAAAGTCCTCCACAAACAATATCCCAGATGCTGCCATAAAGATAGTTTAGTAAAGAAGAAGAGTGAACACGCATCGAAACATCCCTAATCTGATAAAGCCCTTCTTTCATGACCTCAAGCTTCTTACTCCCAAGTTATTTTTGTCTCTTCACTCAAGCAAATTACTAAGAAGTGGGTCGCCTTTGGCAGGTGCGAGGCGCATCCATGAAGTGATTCAGGGTCATAAGAAGTGACATTTTAATTTCTTTACTCGGAACTAAGTCCACATGCTTTAGTAAGTGGCTCATTTTTGTTAATTTTGAGAAAGCTTTTTCACACCATTCAGAATGCAGAGACTCGTCATGAACTTCTTCTGGGCAGTGATAAAACCGCATCACTCCACTTTTGTTGGCTATCAATATCTTAGCTCGAGGTATAAGGTTCCTCGTACTATTATTGTAAGGCCAACTTAAAATAAAAATAAACAATGCAATTTAATCGACCAAGAACTGCTCTGTTTCCGAAATTCAAGATATATAGTCCAAATCTTTCTGTGCAGCATTTCGTCTATCCGCTTGTGAGCATATCACCAGTAAACTGACGAGAAATCCGAATCGCATAAGTTTTTATTTATTTTGAAACATGTAAGTTTTCAACCATATAGTAAGTAATTGCAAGACTGCTGAAGAAGGAGAAGAACAAAAGAAGAAACGGAGAGTGAAATATATTTTGAAGCCTCGAGGGGGAAAAGAGTGATGCACGTACCAACTATTTTGAAGCCTGTTTGGATTAGCTGAAAACAACTAATTAAATTACAAATTATCTTCATCCAGCTGCTTTCTAGCTTTCTTTCATCTTTTACGTACTTGCTCTCCTTGTTATCTGCGTTTTTCGTCTAATTGTCTATAGTTTTTACGATTAAGGAAACTTAACTATAAAAATAGTTTACGGGTGTACATTCGACCTATATTGTAAGAGAATCATCTGTACATCCCACACAGCCTTGCGATGAGCAGAGAGCTAACTGTTCTTTTGCCGTTCACTAAAGAATATTGCAGTTTTCCCAGGGGTTTCTTAACTGAGTGTCCCACCAATTTTAGTTTCAGTCTTGTACACGAATTATAAGACACAACATCGCGCATCGTTGAGTGCTGGACTATGAAGACTAGTACTGACTTAAAGAAACATGATAATCAGTCAATTTTTACACGGATAAAAAATCAAAAGATAACTACTCCGGAATAACAATGAAAAAACATTGTTGATGAAACTGCAAACTCACAACTGTACAATGCCAGCCTCACAGCCCTCTTTCCATATGCCATAGCCACATATCAATGCAACTCCTATATTTACGCATCTATTCCATCCAAGAAAAAAGACGTAGGATCTTAGCATTCAGTACTGTTTTTCCCCTAATGAAAATTATAATTTTGTTACAACTGTTAAAGTATATTGATAAACCATGTATTTTGATTGACTGCTTAATTCACTCCAGATTTTGTTTACTTTGTTAATATCAGCTCCGTAGATGCCATCTAGTATATATTGAGCAGTTTGAGTATTCTCCTTTCAGTTTATTACTCCTAAACAATTTCTTCAAAACCCAGATGCAGTTTAATTCTTCCTTTCTTTCATCTTCTACGTCATTTGTTCTCTTTGTTATTTATGTACGTGTTTTCTGAAATTGAAGGAAAGAAAGGAGTTTCATTAATTACACGTGTAGGCATGTAAATTTTATTAGAATTTAAGCCGTAAAATAATTGGGACTATATTTTAAATTCAAAATATATTAGTTTAAATAAATTATTGGGCTAATATAATTGGATTAACGATATAAGTCCAATATATATGGATTAAATAAATAAGTCTTAATCCATTGGGCTAGCTCATTTAATTGGACTAAAATGATGAGTCCACTTCATTAAGCCCAAGATGTCATCTTCCTAGAGGCCCAGTTTGGTGCCACGTGTCAAATGACGTGACACGCCAAGTCAAGCGGAAGAGCCAATAGGACCATGCCACGTGTCAAAATGACAAGGCATGCCCAGTCACACTGAAAGACCAATGAAATCATGCCACTTGTGCAAGTGATATATTCTAGCCAATCAAATGCGGCCATGTCACACTTCAATTTGATTGGTCGGAAAGAGTTTGTTCTTTTCACAACTCCTCCCTTCCACAACTATAAATAGGGGCCTTCATAACTCAGAAAATACACCAGAAATTATAAAAGAAGGAAGAGAGAGCTCGTGGATCAAAGGCCACAAATTTCTCTACAAGTTTCAAGCTTCAAGCAATCAAGTTCAAGTTCAAGAAATCAAGTTTAAGCTCAAGAACGAAGAACAATTCAAGTATTCAAGATTAAGAACGAAGTCAAATTAAATACAAGGCGTTCAAGATCAAGGCTACTTGTTCGTGATACAATTCGTGGCAACAATCAAAGTGTTCGCGACGGATAAATCAAATTCAAATTCAAGGTCAGACTCAAAGCTCCTTGAATTTATATTAGAAAAGTAGAATCAAAGGAATCATAGAGATTGTACACTCAAATATTCGAAATAAAATACTACGATTGTTGCGATATTTTCGGTCTTGATTTTATTTTTTCGATGCAAATTTATTGTATACAAATTCTGGTATGCCCGGTGGGACAATCTCTACCTCTCATCTCACCTTTTCAATCACCAAAGTCCAAGAACATTGAAATGGCTTCAAAGAAAATCAACTCCGGTTCAACTTCCACCAAGGTTGCTAACTCCAGGTTCTATGCTGATGTGGAAAGCATCCTCGATGTTACCTTTGGAAGCTTCGGACCAGTGACGAGGAGCAAAGCAAGCTCTTTAGGACAACACGCACCCCAAGTACCGTCCGTGTCACCCCTATTTTCGGATCTTCATCCTCAAAAGGAGCAAGATCTTCCACAAACGCATCTGAAGGAGGAAGCGATGTTGCTGAAAAGATCAAGAAAACTTGCTCTGCTTGGCCTCTCCGGATCCAAGCACTCTGCTATGAAGGAAGATGATAATGCTTCAAGTGATGGATCCTCCCCACTTAGATCACATAGCGTGAGCCGATCAAGGATCAATTTGTGTGAAAATCCATGCTACTCTCCGTCGTCCACGACAATCATGCAAGCCATGGTGACAAATATTTCATCTGTGGAGGAGCAGTTGGCAAACTTGACGGAAGCAATCGCTGGCTTGACTAAATGCATGCAAAATCAAGAGGCTAGAATCGATAAGCTAACAGATAGGGTGGGAATCTTGATGGAAGAAGAATCTACCCATGCACCCCGCAAGCTCCCAGAAGTTCTAGAGAGTGACTCTCTCCCAAGACAAGCAGCATCCACTAAGGCTATCCCTGTCTCATCTAAAGGGATGATTCCAATCGATCAATTGAAGGAGTTCATTGAAGGAACCATTAAGAACAAATATGAAGTTGCTGCCAAATCCTCCCTTACATATGCAAAGCCATACACTGCAAGGGTCGATATGTTGAAGATGCCTGATGGCTATCGACCTCCAGAAGTTTCAACAGTTTGATGGTAAAGGTAATCCAAAGCAACATATTGCGCACTTCGTGGAGACGTGCAACAATGCTAGGACTTATGGAGATTACCTCATCAAGCAGTTTGTCCGCTCGCTAAAAGGAAATGCTTTAGACTGGTATACAGACCTCGAGGCTGGATCTATCGATAGCTGGGATCAACTAGAGCAAGAATTCCTCAATCGCTTTTATAGTACGAGACGTACTATAAGTATGATAGAACTTACAAATACTCGTCAACGAAAGGGGGAACCAGTTATCGACTTTATCAATCATTGGAGAAATGCAAGCCTCAACTGCAAAGACATGCTTAATGAAGCTTCAGGCATAAAGATGTGCATCCAAGGCATGCATTGGGGTTTACGCTACAACTTGCAAGGTATCAAGCTTGGCACATTTGAAGAACTTGCAACTCGTGCCCATGACATGGAATTGAGCATGGCCTCCGCTGGTAATGAAAGGTTGCCCATCTATGAACCTCGTAAAGGGAATGACAAGCAAGAAGTCAGGAAGTGGGGAAAGTTCGTACCCAAGTCTGAAAGCAAAGAAGCTATGAATGTCAACACGTCACCTATGAAGTTCACGACGAAGGTGAGCAAGAAGCAGGGTATGAAATCCATTTCTTTTCAAGATAAGCCAAGTGGAAAGTTGACTCTAAAAGAAATGCAGGAGAAAGAGTACCCATTCCTGGAATCTGATGTACCAGCCATTTTCGAAGAACTCCTCGAGTTAAATCTCATTGAACTTTTGGAGATGAAGCTACCAAATAAAGCTGGGAAAACGAATGATCCAAATTACTGCAAATATCACCGACTTGTAAGCCACCCTCTGTAGAAGTGCTTTGTCTTCAAAGACAAAGTTATGGACTTGGCCCGTGAAAATAAGATCGTGCTTGAAGATGAAAAAGCAAATGCGAACCAAGTCTCTATAATCTTTGGCTCATTCAGTCTAGATGAGTTATGCAGTTTAAAAGGAATGAAAAATGAAGAATTACTGGTGAACAACAAAGCTGAAGACGATCAACCTGATGATGATGAAGGTTGGACGTTGGTGACTCATCGTAGGCGCCACAAAAGGAGCCCACAAAAGAATCAATAGAACAACCAACAAGGAAGATGATGGTAAAAATACCAACGAAAAAGAATCCAGTTAGGCATTTGAAGAAAGCAAAAGTGGAGATACACCATTCTCAAAAGCCACGAAATCCAGTGATCTTGGAGGAGTTTTTACCAAGTTTGTTCCGCATGAAGATTTTCCATGAGGGTATTTTGGCCTCTTGTTGCAATGTTGATAGAGGGGAAGAAAAGAGTGATATCCTACCGTTGGCACCATCTTTGGAAAAGCTCATCGAGTCCACTTCTCAAGAAGTTAATGTTTGTGAGGAAAAAGTCACGTTCACAAATGACGATCTTCTGCTAGGTGACACTCTTCATAACCGCCCACTGTACTTGATTTGCTATATGTGTGATGAAAAGGTAAATTGAATTTTGGTTGATGGAGGATCCTCAGTGAACATTTTGCCAATTCGCACTGTGAAAGAACTTGGTATTCCCATGAACAAACTCTCAAAAAGTCGTGTGATGATCCAAGGATTCAACCAAGGGGGGCAAAGAGCCATAGGCGCGATCAGGCTGGGAATCACCATTAAAGATATGCAATCAAGTGAATGGCTACATGTGATCAATGCAAAGACTTCATACAACGTCTTGCTTGGAATGCCTTGGATACATGAGAACAAAGTGGTTCCATCTACCTACCACCAATGTTTGAAATACTATGAGGGTAAAGTCGAGAAGAAGATAGTTGCTGATGATGAGCCATTCACCGAGGCTGAGTCACACTTCGCCGATGCAAAGTTCTACTTGAAGAACCGCATTGTGAAGGAGATAAAAATTGATGGTGGCATGAAAAGCAAGAATGACGAGCCCATAACTAAAAGAGCTGAGGTGACTATTGGTAAAGCCAAAACTGTTACTGAGGAGGTACACGCCAACGTGAATAAATCTCATAAAGGTGGTATTGCGTCTTATGGCAAGAAAGTAAGTCATGTGCTCCAATATGTCCCTAAAAGAAAGAAAGATGAGGGAGGATCATCTAATCTCCAAACCAAGATGTTAAAGGAGTTAACTCTTCCGGTAAAACGAATTGAGGCAGTAAAGTTGTCTTTGAAGCCGCTTGCAGGGTTTGTATCCCAAAATCATTGGCAGAATGTGGCACTCCCTACAAAGCGAACAGATGAAGGTTTTAATCCTAACGCTTGCAAGCTGTTTGCAAAAGATAGATACAATCCCAATGAGCTATAAAAGTTAGGGAAGCTCCCATCAGAAGCTGCAACGAGGCAACCACGTGAAGGTTTGGGATACAAGCAACCGTCACTAGTGCGCATCTCAATTAGAAGGGCGAGCAACAATTATATCACTATAGAAGATGAATCAGCCGCTTCTAACAAGCCTTCTGTCTTTGATCGACTTGGAAAATCACCTGTGAAAACCTTCGTGTTTGAAAGATTGGGTCCATTAAAGAAGGGGAACAAGTTCCAAAGAAATTTTCAAAGCATAAGAACACCCGTTTCACCCAAAATCTAGGAGATATCTAAGGATTTTCCAAGTTTGGTTCCTTCTAGAATAAGGCGACAAACAAAATTTGTGGTTTCATGTAAAGAAGTACTGAAGGTAAAGCCATATACTGTGGTCTACACTAAGGAACGCGACAAAGATGAAGAAAGTGTGGGTTCTTCGTATCATGTTACTGTACAAGTCGAGAATGTTGTTCCATCTTAAATAGAGGATAATGCGGAATTGTAGGATGTTTCATCGTGTTACCACATATCTTTCAATGATGGGGACCCTCAAGAAGATGAAGATGCGAAAGATGCTCCACCTGAACTTGAAGAAGGAGTGAAGACGACAGTTGATGCCTTAAAAGAAGTCAACCTTGGCACCGATGAAGAGCCAAGACCCACCTATCTAAGTGTTTTTCTACAAGCTGATGAAGAGAGCACTTATATTGAGTTACTCAAGGAGTTCAGGGACGTCTTCGCTTGGAGTTACAAAGAGATGCCTCTCTTGGACCCGAAAGTAGCAGTCCATCACCATGCAATCAAAATGGTGCTCACCCTGTTAAACAAGCTCAAAGGCGTTTTAGGCCGGACTTGGTTCCCTTGATCGAACAGAAGCTAACAAACTCATCGAAGCTGGCTTTATTCGTGAAGTTAAATTCCCAACATGGGTTTCAAGTATTGTCCCTGTAAGGAAGAAAAATGGCCAAATTCGAGTGTGCGTTGACTTTAGGGATCTTAACAATGCGTGTCCGAAAGATGAGTTCCCGCTTCCCATTCCAAAATTGATGATCGATGCTACTACTGGGTACGAGGCAATGTCATTTATGGACGGTTCATTGGGCTATAACCAAATACGCATGGCACCAAAAGATGAAGAGCTTACTGCATTCCATACTCCAAAGGGTATTTATTGCTACAAGGTAATGCCTTTTGGCTTGAAGAACGCTGGTGCTACTTACCAATGGGCTATGCAGAATATTTTCGATGATCTTCTCTACAAGAATGTCGAATGCTATGTTGACGACTTGGTGGTAAAATCAAGAGAGAAGGGCGACCACTTGAAGGACTTGAGGATGGTATTTGAATTTCTCCGGAGGTACCAACTTAGGATGATCCATTGAAATGTGCCTTTGGAGTTACTTCTGGAAAGTTCCTTGGTTTCATTGTCTGACATCGAGGTATCGAAATTGATCAAGTCAAAGTGGATGCCGTTTTGAAAATGCCTGAGCCTCGGGATATCCATGAATTAAAAAGTCTGCAAGGAAAGTTAGCGTACCTTAGGAGATTCATCTCGAACTTAGTTGGGAGGTGTCAACCATTCAATCGCCTTATGAAGAAAGGTGTCCCTTTCAAATGGGACCAAAAGTGCAATAATGCCTTTGAGAGTATAAGCACGTGATTTTTGCCCTATATGAGAATTACTCCCAAAAAATTCAAAATAAAATGATTTTCCTTGGTGTGCAATTTTGAGAATTTTGGATAATTATTTGTATTTGTCTGTGCATGTTTATTTGTTAAATTAATAAAAAATACAAAAATATGTCACATTTTGTATGTAGGATTTAATTATACAATTGTTAGTAATTAAGTTTGTTTTACAAAAATTGAAAATTACAAAAAATAGGCATCTTTTGCATTTTTAGCATTTAATGTCCAATTGTACAATTTTATGCTTAATTATTACCTAATTGTGTGTTAATTGTTATTGGGAGTTAATTTGCGCTTTTATAACTTAATTTAGTTCTTAATAATAATTTAAGTATTTTTATAATTTAGTTTTAGAAAAATAAAGGAAGAAAAAGGGCAAAAATACAAAGTAAAATCGGATTGGGCCACTTCTTCAATTTCAAGCCACAGGCCCAAAAAATGGCCCAACCTTCCCTATGACTCGGTCCATTCCAAACCGGGTCGACCCAGTCCAGTACCAACAACCCAACTCCCCCTCTTCATTTTCATTTTTCATTTTTACAAAACAAAAACAAAAAAAAGAAAAGAAAACCCTAGACTAAACTCATCCGCCCCCCCTCTCTTTCTCTCTTCTCCTTCTTCTCAAAAAGAGTTCAAAGCCCCTCCCATGGCTGCCCCTCTCTCATTCCCTTCATCCCCACGCCACACACACAACCACGTCGACAACACACACACACACAACCACGACGACGTAACACACACACACCCGCGGCTTCACCAACATGAACGACTCCTCCTTCCTCCTCCTCGCGTCCAGCCGCCGCTGCTGCTGCTCACGCAGCTGCTGCTGCGTTTTCTGCTTCATCTTCCTTCGTACTGCTGCTCATGGCAGCTTCGTGCTGCTGCCCGTTGCATCTTCTCCTTCATATTGCTGCTACTATTTTGTGCTGCTGCTCCTTCATCTTCGTTTTTTTTCGCCATGGCTGCCATCGCAGCTTGTCGCTTCGTCATCTTCAAGTTCGTTTATGTCAAAGTTTCGTTGGTTTCGTTTAAAGTTCGTTCGAGTTCGTCGGTGTTAGTTGTTCTAAGTTTATTTTCGTCCGTAATTTGTTTGATATTCTCAGATTTGGAATTAGTATAAGTTTGCTTTAAAAAAATATTAGTTTAATTATATTGTTATTAGATTTAAGTTGAAGTTCAATTAATTATTAAATTATTTTTCAGTTTGTTTTATTAATTTTAAGAGTATTTAGTTTTAATATAGAAAAGTGTTAGCTTAAATCGTTTGAATCCGTTGTTTGTTGTTAATATAGATTTAATTCGTATTCATTCATTTTTTTTGAAGTTCGTTTTTAGTTCAGTTAATATAGATTGCATTTTATGTGACGCAATCCAAAGATATGTTTTTAAACGATGTTCACATTCTTTTAAAAATATAATAATAAAAGCAGTAAAGAATTAAAAATTGGCACATCGGTTCATAATTGTATTAAAATCAGATAAATAAGCCAAATATGACAGTTGAGCGACCGTGCTAGAACCACGGAACTCGGGAATGCCTAACACCTTTTCCCTGGTTAACAGAATTCCCTATCCAGATTTCTGGTACGCAGACTGTAATATGGAGTCATTCTTTTCCTCGATTCGGGATTAAAATTGGTGACTTGGGACACCCTAGATCTCCCAAGTGGCGACTCTGAAATAAATAAACAAATCCCGTTTAGATTGTCCTTTAATTGGAAAAAACTCCTACGCCCTTCGCGGGGGCGGAAAAAGGAGGTGTGACAGAGAGCATTAAATCCTACTTGATGATGCCTCCAGTTTTAGCAGCCTCTATACCTGGAAAGCCATTGATACTATACATTGCGGCACAAGAAAGGTCTGTTGGAGCACTGTTAGCCCAAGAAAATAGTGAAGGGAAAGAAAACTCGCTTTACTACTTGAGCAGGATGATGATACCGAACGAGCTAAATTATTCGCCAATTGAAAAGTTGTGTTTGGAGCTAGTCTTCTCAATTCAAAATTTGAAGCACTACTTTCAAGCTCATGTTGTCCGTCTTGTTTCAAAGGCAAATCCCATCAAGTTTGTGATGTCAAAACCTATTCTTAGTGATCGACTAGCGAGATGGTACCTCCAATTTTCAACAATTAGAGATTTTGTACATACCTTAAAAGGTTGTAAAAGGACAATCACTGGAAGACTTCTTGGCAGATCATCCGATACCTGATGACTAGGAGCTAACTGACGAACTACCTGATGAGGATGCAATGGTCGTTGGTTCAACCTCCATGGAAGATGTACTTTGATGGTGCTGCACATCGTGGAGGAGCTGGTGCTGGCGTAATATTTGTCACTTCCCAAGGTGAAGTCTTGCCCTACTCCTTCACCTTGGCACAACTCTGTTCCAACAATATTGCTGAGTATTAAGCATTAATACTGGGCCTTGAAATGGCCGTTGATATGAAGCAATTGCAATTGCGACTCTTTGGTGACTCCCAGTTAGTGGTCAATCAGATTTTAGGTAGTTACAAGGTTAAGAACCCTGAACTACGCACATATCATGATTACACTAAAAAGTTAATGGGGTGGCTCGGTGATTTGACTATTTAGCATGTGCCAAGGAAAGAAAATAAGAAGGTTGATGCTTTAGCCGCTCTAGCTTCGTCATTATCCCTACCTGATCAAGCACAAGTTATTGTCTGCAAAAAATGGGTCGTACCGCCGCCAAATGAGGCTGAAGGTGAAGAAAATGAACTCAAGCATCTTATCGCTGTTTCTGAAGTCGAGAAAGGAGAATGGAAACAACCCATTATCGACTGCTTGTGCTATGGAATACTTCCAGAAAATCCGCGGAGAAGAACTGAAATCCGTCATCGTGCACCTCGCTTCCTTTACTACAAATATACCCTATACAGAAGATCATTCGAGGGAGTACTTTTGCGATGCTTAGGGGAAGATGAAACACTCTAAGCTTTGCAAGAAGCGCATTCTGGTGTATGTTGGTCACACCAGTCTGGACCAAAACTCCATTTCCATATAAAAAGGATGAGATATTATGAGCCAACGATGGTAAAAGATTGCTTGAACTACACTCAAAGATGCAAGGCTTGTCAATTCCATGCGAATTTTATTCACCAACCTCCTAAAGTGTTGGACCCGACTATGGCATCCTGGCCGTTTGACGCTTGGTGATTGGATGTTATTGGACCACTGCCAAAGTCCTCTGGTGGGCATCTATACATCTTGGCTGCAACTGACTACATCTAAAAATGGGCTGAAGCTATTGCTCTTAAGGAAGTAAAGAAGGAAAATGTTGCAAGTTTCATCCAAGTAAACATTATTTATTGCTTTAGCATTCCTCTGTACATAATAACGGATAATGGAAAGCCATTCGATAATAGACTGATGAACAAGATTTGTGATCTCTATGGCTTCAAGCAACGTAACTCTTCGATGTACAATGCTGCCGCCAATGGTCTAGCTGAGGCATTCAACAAGAATCTATGCAACTTGTTAAAGAAAGTCGTCTCCAAATCTAAACGAGATTAGAATGACTGTATGGAAGAAGCTCTATGAGCATATAGGACGACTCACCGCACACCAACACATGCGACTCCTTATTCACTCATTTATGGAGTCGAAGCCGTCCTGCCACTTGAGCGCCAGATACCGTCGTTACGACTGGCTATTCAAGAAGGGATCACTGATAAAGAAAATGCTCAACTTCGATTAGCAGAGTTGGAGGCTCTCGATGAGAAAAGGTTGGAAGCTCAACAGAGTCTTGAATGTTATCAAGTTCGATTATCTCGCGCCTTCAATAAAAGAGTTCACTCGAGATCCTTTCAGGTAGGAGATCAAGTCCTTGCCGTACGAAGACCCATAATTACTTCCCATAAACCCGTAGAGAAGTTCACTTGAAAATGGGATGGGCCATATGTCGTACAAGAAGCTTACTCAAGTGGGGATTACAAGTTGATTGATGCAGATGTCATGAGAATCGGCCCTATCAATGGCAAGTTCTTAAAAAAGTATTATCCTTGAAGTTGCAACGCTCCTTGACGCATGAGCCTAAACTGCATGTTACTACACTCCTTGCCCGCATGAGTCTAAACTGTGTACGGCCCCTACAAAAAAAAAGAGTCCGCTAAGTTGGAAACTTCGAAAGAAGCGTCCTAGGAAAACGTTAGGACATATATAAAAAAATTAAAATAAATCACCCATTCTGAACTACGGTATGACTTGATCCTCTTCACCGAGGTACGTAGGCAGCTTAGAGTTTCATTCTAAGTTCAGTCGCATAAGTTCAAAAGATATATATTACCCCAATTATTGTTCAAATGAAGTATGAAGGAATGTAAGATCAAGCTGAAATGCCATCCTCCTGTTGAACTTTGATCTCATTTGATTTAAAGGGGACAACTCTCTAAGGTAAATTTATATTTTCAATGGCCGATTTTTGGAGGATGTCAAGCATTTGTATTGAAGTCCAGGGATTCTCTATGTCTTCAGGTTCACCAAACCTTCAAGTTTGTTGGTCTCCAAGTCCGCCCTCTGCCTTAAAAAAAAAGGGGAAGAGAAAAGTGGCGTCAAAAGGAAACACAAGTATAAGGAAAAGATTGCTTGACACAACGTTTCAGATTCAGTGAGACTTGAACTCAAGATTTTTGTGAGAATATAGCTCTTAAATTTCTATTGATGGCAAGTAAGACATCTTCCGATATCTAGGCTTCCGTACCAAGATATGAATTTTTTGGTGAGACTGCGCAAATCTGGAATTGGTAGCGCGGTGCAATATAAAGTTGATTTCAAAATATTATCTGGGACGATTCTGAAATTTTTTGATTGATAATTTTGGATATGTTCTAGATCTTGAAGGATAGTTTTCAAAAAATCAAACGGTTCAAATTTCGACGTTCCTACACCAAGATATGAATTTTTCGGTGAGATTGCACAAATCTGGAATTAATAGCGTGGTGCAATATAATGTTGATTTCAAAATAATATCTGGGATGATTCTGAAGTTGTTTGATTGAGTATTTTGAATATATTCTAGATTTTGAAGTCTAGTTTTCAAGAAATCAAACGGTTTGCAATTTCGATATTTCTACTCCAAGATATGATTTTTTTGGTGAGACTGCGCAAATCTGAAATTTTCAACGTGGTGAAATCTAAAGTTGGTTTCAAAATATCATCTGGGCCGATTCTGAAGGTGTTTGATTCTAAATTTTGGATATATTTTAGATATTGAAGTCTAAGTTTCGAGAAATCAAATGGTTCATTATTTGAACTCTCCCACGGCAAAATATGAATCTTTTGTTTCAAGCGTTTAAAGCTGAAAATTATGCGACTAAGATAAAAGTCGGACAATGTAAGGCAAAAGAGAAGTCGAAACATTTAAGCCCTCGAAGTCTCCAAGTTGAAATCTTCAAGTTCGTCGGTCTTCAAGTTGAAGTCTCCACGTTCGTCACCCTTCACGTTGAGATATCTAAGCCCTCTAGGTCTCCAAGTTGAGGTTCTTAAACTCGCCAGTCTTCAAGTGGAAGTATTTGAGCCCTCAAATTTTTAGATTGAAACGTCCAAGTCCGCCGAATCTTCAAGTTTGCCGGTCTTCAAGTTGAAGTCTGCAAAATCCGCCGAATTTTCAAAGTTTTCTAAATGTTCAAGTTGGCGTTATCAAGTCCATGAAGTCTTCGAGTTGAAGCTTTATAACTTTCCAATCTTAAGGTGGACATATGAGTCCCTTTGCACCTTAAGTTGGCCCCTTCGTGGGTTTGTCCTTAAAAGGAACTATAATTTTCCAATCTTAAGGTGGACGTATAAGTCCCTTTGCACCTAAAGTGGCCTCTTCGTGATTTTGTCCTTAAGAGGAACTATAACTTTCCAATCTTAAGGTGGACATATGAGTCCCTTTGCACCTTAAGTTGGCCTCTCCGATAGTCGGGTCATTTTGAGAGTAATCTCTCCGATAGTCGGGCCACATTGAGAGTAATTTCTCGGATAGTCAGGCAAAGGAGTTTCGTTAATTACACGTGTAGGCATGTAAATTTTATTAGAATTAAAGCCGTAAAATAATTGGGACTATATTTTAAATTCAAGATATATTAGTTCAAATAAATTATTGGGCTAATATAATTGGATTAACCATATAAGTCCAATATATATGGATTAAATAAATAAGTCTTAATCCATTGGGCTAGCCCATTTAATTGGACTAAAGTGATGAGTCCACTTCATTAAGCCTAAGATGTCATCTTCCTAGAGGCCCAGTTTGACGCCACGTGTCAAATGAAGTGGCGTGCCAAGTCAAGCAGAAGAGCCAATAGGACCATGCCACGTGTCAAAATGACAAGGCATGCCCAGTCACACTGAAAGACCAATGAAATCACTCCACTTGTGCAAGTGACATGTTATGGCCAATCAAATACGGCCATGTCACACTTCAATTTGATTGGTCGGAAAGAGTTTGTTCTTATTGTGAGCACGTGATTTTTGCCCTATAAGAACTACTCTCATAAATTCAAAATAAAATAGTTTTGTGTCGCTTGTGATTTATTTGTACTTGTCTGTGCATGTTTATTTTTACTTTAATTAAATAAATGCTTAGTATTTGTTTTTGCATTATTAGAACAACTGTTTGGATTATATGTTGTATGGACTATTCTGGACTGTCTTAGCTTACTAGTTCATTCAGTATTACCAGGGTAGTATGGTATAGCTTAATTCAATTCCATTAATTCATCTCCAGTAGTTATAAAATCGATCCAAATAGCTTTATATGTTAAAAATAGGTTCGGCGGGTTTTGTTGGGCTGTAGTGGGGTGTGATGCAGCAATTTGCACTAGTTAAATGCAGGATGTGGTTCCATATTTTTCTTGGTAGTTTATGGTAGGCAACAGTTTGAAGTTCATGTCTATTTGTTCTAGGTCCGGATATATTGACAAAAGAAATGCGAGTTTACTTTTAAGAATTTTTAACTTGAGGTGCTATGATTAGGACATTATGTTAAATAATAGGTTGAATCAAGGTTACTCGTTACAGTACTGATAATATTGAAGCATGCCCATTTCAATTTAAAGTTCTGATTAATTAGCTAGTTTCCATTTGCTGAGAATATGGTAGTTAATTAATGTTGGGGTGTCTCTTTATAAACGTCATGTTTCCGGTAAATCAAAAGTTTCTTCAGGAATTTGGGTTCACTCTTAGGCCCAGTTGAGAGATGACCCAGTCTCATCCCTGCATCCCCATTCATTTCAGTTTTGACTCGCCTTATTTGAGTGATGCATTGAGCAGTCAATAGGATTCGATCCCTCTCCGCCATTGGGCTTGTTCTGCTTTTCCAGCACGGGTTGGCTTCAGGCCCAAATGCTGGAATCTAATAAAGCTAATTTGTTTTAATTCAAGAAATTTTTGATATCCTAGTAATGATACATGGACTTGTTAAAATAATTAGGACCTTTTTCTTTTACTTTAGAGACAAACAAAATATATAGAAAATCATAGTCGCTTGTAGGTTTGTCCTTTAAAATAATAGATGAGACGAGCCTCGCTAAATAAAGCTACAAATTGCGGGGCCCTCAATAAATGGTTAAAAATAAAATATTTAGAATTCGGGATGGGCCGTTTAGTGAATTTCACGGCCCTCCCCAAAGATAATAATGCACTAGTCATTCTAGACGCGTTTTTGATAATTTACTTTCTTAAACTCGGGTGCACATTAATGTGACCCAAATCCAAATCTCAGCAGAGTTGAAATGTGTCAATAACCACGGGTGCATTGATGTGACGTGGTTCGAGATGTATTTTCACAACGTTGCAACTCTCGTTAAAAAAAAATAAAAATAATAAAAGCGGTAAAAAGTTAAAATTTGCACATAGGTTCAACATGTATAAAAATCAGATAAATAAGCTGAATATGACAGTTGAGCGACCGTGCCAGAACCACGGAACTCGGGAATGCCTAACACCTTCTCCCGGGTTAACAGAATTCCTTACTCGGATTTCTGGTTCGCGGACTGTAATACAGAGTCAATCTTTTCCTTGATTCGGGATTCAACCAGTAACTTGGGACACCATAAATCTCCCAAGTGGCGACTCTGAATCTTTAAATAAAATCCCGTATCGATTGTCCTTTAATTGGAAAAAATCCATTACGCCCCTGCGGGCGCAGGTAAAAAGGAAGTGTGACACTTATCACAACTCCTTCCTTCCACAACTATAAATAAGGGTCTTCATAACTCAGAAAAGACACCAGAAGTTATAACAAGAAGCAAGAGAGAGCTCGTGGATCAAACGCCGCAAATTTCTCTACAAGTTTCAAACTTCAAGCAATCAAGTTCAAGTTCAAGAAATCAAATTTAAGCTCAAGAACGAAGAACAATTCAAGTATTCAAGATCAAGAACGAGTCAAATTAAATACAAGGCGTTCAAGATCAAGGCTACTTGTTCGTGATACAATTCGTGGCAACAATCAAAGTGTTCGCGACGGATAAATCAAATTCAAATTCAAGATCAAGTTCAAAGCCCCTTGAATTTATATTAGAAAATTAGAATCAGAGGAATCATAGAGATTGTACACTCAAATATTCGAAATAAAATACTACGATTGTTGCGATATTTTCGGTCTTGATTTTACTTTCTCGACGCAAATTTATTGTCTACAACACGTTTATACTGAATTATATGGACAAGAATGAGAAACTTGAAATCATCAAACATCTAATAACAACAAATTTATTTCACAACAGTTATGACACAACCCAACTGTATGTCTTGCTCATAGGTATGGCGAAATACGAGAAAAATGTAAGGTATTAATACACAGGAGATAAAGCCCATCATCAGTAGTTGATCAATAGCATCCTAAGACTACTTCCTAACTGGCTAGTCTCACTCTAGTGCGCTGTAACAAAGACATCACAATTTCCCTAACCTACCACCTTAATGCTCGATCTCCACAATTCCCTGTTTAGGGCCATGTCCTCAGTAACCCTAAGTCGCGTCATATCCTGCCTGATCACCTCTCCCCAATACTTCTTAGGTCTCCCCCTACCTCTCCTCGTACCCACCACCGCCAGTCGTTCACACCTTCTCACCGGTGCATCAGTGTTCCTCCTCTGAATGTGCCCGAACCATCTGAGCCTTGCTTCCCGCATCTTGTCCTCCATGGGGGCCACACCCACCTTCTCTCGAATATCTTCATTTCTAATCTTATCCTTCCTTGTATGCCCGCACATCCACCTCAACATCCTCATCTCTGCAACTTTCATCCTCTGGATGTGTGAGATCTTCACCGGCCAACACTCGGTCCCATACAACATAGCAGGCCTAACCACTGCCCTATAAAATTTACCTTTCAGTAACAGTGGCACTTTCTTGTCACACAGGACTCCCGTCGCTAACCTCCATTTCATCCACCCCACCCCTATACGGTGTGTGACATCCTCGTCGATCTCCCCGGACCCCTGAATAAACGATCCCAGGTACTTGAAACTACCCCTCTTAGGGATGACTTGAGAATCAAGCCTCACTTCCACTCCCGCTTCCGTCGGCTCTGCCCCAAATTTGCACTCAAGGTATTCCGTCTTCGTCCTGCTCAACCTGAAACCTTTGGACTCAAGGGTGTGTCTCCAAACCTCTAACCTCTCGCTGACGCCGCGTCGTGTCTCGTCGATTAGGACTATGTCATCAGCAAATAGCATGCACCATGGCACCTCCCCCTGAATATGATGCGTTATAGCATCCATCACCAGGGCAAATAGGAAAGGGCTGAACGCAGACCCTTGATGCAATCCCGTAATAACCGGAAAATAATCGGAAAACTAAGCTGAGAAAGCCTCCGTTTAATTCCGACCCAATGCATTTAAAGAAGCAGAATAGCTTTTAAATAAGAGATTATATCCTTCCTTTACTCATTCCCTGAAATTGAAGAGAATCAGAGCTTATATGAATCAAACGTGGAAGGATACACAACAGTAAAGTCGATTCTATAAGAAGTATATACTTTGATGTCCCACGGTTCAATAAAACCTGATGGAGGAAGAATGAGTCCCACATCCAAAGTGAAGAAGTAAGTCAAAACTTGCTGCTACATATAAAAAGGCAGCTACAGGAAGTGTTGCTACCCACGCAGCCACGCAGTGAGCACAAAGCGAACTATTCTTTCGCCTTTTACTAAAGAATACCGTGTGCGCGTTGCATTCAGTGGCAACTCTTAAAATATACTGATAAACCATGTATTTTGAAAGACTTTCCCTCCGGATTTTGCTTACTTTGTTAATATCAGCTCCATAAATGCCACCTAGTATTGAACATTTCGAGTATTTGTTCTAATTGTTATTTATCTAGGTGTTTTCTAAAATTGAAGGAAACAAAGGAAAATCATTTCATCAGTTACACGTTTATATAGAATTTCATGGACAAGAATCAGAAATTTGAAATCATCAAACATCTAATAACAACAAATTTATTTCAAAGAGAAGATAGTAGGCACAAAATGTCCCATATCGGATTGACACAAAGGAAAACCAAGAGTGGGATGGATATAAATCCATAGGGCAGAGCTTCGAAGAAACATACTTACCTGGACGGGGTCAATGGGCGATTAACAAGGCCCATGGCCTAGGTTGGTGACCTCCATTGCACTTTGGAGGGGTGCCTGCCTAAGGTCGGCCCAAGTGGCTGAGCCTACGTCATAATTTGTGGTAGTGGGGGCCTGCGTTCGCGCGGTCCCTACCCAATTCTTCAACAAAAGTTTTCACTCGTGGCATGAATATGTGTGCTCGTTGAGTTCCCCTTACAATTCTATGCCAATATTTGTAACTATTAAATAAATGAGAAAGTTCTATTTGCTGTACTAGTTGTTTGCCTTTGAGGATGGAATTACTTGGTCTACTGCTGAAAATTTATTCTAATTACTTTTAGCCTTTTCCTTCACATTATTCTCGTCTTTGAGAGAATCTTTTTTTTTTCTCTTGGACCAAACATTATATATGTCTTGTTCATAGGTATGGTGAAATTCCATTTGGACAAAATGCCTTTAATTAAGAACTATGATGTCAATAAGACACATCACACATCAAATATATGGTTGTCTATGAAGACTAGTACCCGATTTTTGTAATCACTATTACATGGATAAAAATGACAAGTTTGAGAAATTATCAAGAAAACAGAAAACAGTTGGAGAGTAACTTTTATGCATCTGAAGATCGACAGTTATAAACTCAGTGATAACAATGATAAAAAACTATTGTTGATCACATTAACAATCTCTATCCATAGGCCATTGGTATATTTCAACGAGATTGCATATTCAAGTAGGCGGATCCAAAATTTAAATTTATGTATTCTGAATTCTAGAAAAGGCAGCTTAATGGGTTTTGGATAATTGTTTATACATATTAAGTAGATTTCTTAACACACATACATAGTTTTGGCGGAAGCTACTAGTTCTGACAAACCGTAACTAGAACTCCAGCTCCGCCTCTGCCCGAATGATGAGGAGGAATGGCCCCTAAAAAGATGTAGGATCTTTGTGTTGAGCTACACGAATTCCACCAAATACTTTATCCCAAAGTTCCAACAAAATGCAAGATTTCGCATTGAGCCAAGGGAATTCCACCAAGTGCTACAATCTCATAATATTACATCTGGTTGACAAGCGCAAAATACAACACAAAATTATTGCTCGTTCGACAAACATAGCATAGTTTAATTATTGTCTCCACAGAGATTGGATTTAAACAGTGTCCGAATAATCTCAAGTTGATTACTATCCAAGAAAATTAACACTTGACTTGATTGCTATTACTATGATTAACTACTAAAATTTAAACAATTAATAATTGATCACAAAAGACAGCGGATGAGCAACGAAGAAATATCAATGAGAGAAATAACAGTAATTGACTAGACATGTGCAAGATAATTGACTCAGGATCCAATTCTTGATGTAATACACTCTATAATACTGTTGATTCTCACGAGTTCAACAAATAATCAGATTACATTTGAAGTTAAGGTTCCTCTTTCGAGTAATCTTTAATTTCAGTAATAAATCCAATTGAAGCACGTCAAACAATTGCAACAATAAAATGATGGTTATGATCTAAAGGGTAACTTCTCATGAATATTTCTCTATTTTCTAGTTCGATTAATAATTCAAGAGGCTCTTTCGATTACATGTTTGAATCACAAATTTAAACTAGAGCATAAGATGTAAAGAAATTCAATATCAAACTCCTCTTTCGATTAAGCAAAATAATAAATAACACCACAATACAAATTGAAACTCTGTCAATTAATTTCAACAATTATCAAGACTCGAATCCCTAATCAAGGTTTCAAAACATCGTATCTGTCAATAGCCTAATGGAATTTACTCCATAGGTATGGAAAAAATCATCTCAATAAGTTTTAAACACAAAGAAGACATCAACGACAATGATTCGATACAAACTCCCGTATTGCACCGATCGTTGGTTGAAATGTTGATGAATTCTTGAATCTTCTTGCCTTGGTTGGTTCTCCAATCTATCGTAGGTCAAAAGTCCTTCAAAAAACGTGTTTCCAGCGTATTTATACCAAGTAGGAACGAACCCGGACGAAACTAACCTCTTTGAGTCAAAGCAGGAAACCCAACAAACTTTTTGCACTTCACGCGTCGCACAATGCGTCGCAGGTTGCGTCGCACAATGCATCATAGGCTGGGTCGCATCAGTGTAGTTTACTTAGTTGCAAACTCTCTGAACACCACGTGTCTGACAGAATTTTGCCTTAGTGCGTCGCACCATGCGTCGAAGGTCGCGTCGCAATAGTGCATTTTCTTGTCAGACCAAAAATACCGAGTCTATGAACTTGTCAAACTTCTGATGCATATTTGCACTAATGCGTCGCTATCTACTAGGTTTTGTGTGTCGCCTTAGTCCATTTGTTCTGGCCCTTGCACTTTCTTCCCACTTTCGTATGCAATGCCTGTCCAACAGCCCCAAATGCGATCCCTGTTTAATTCTATGGCTTTTACTCAGACTTCAAAGCTCCAATTATTCGATTTAGCTCCAATTTATCCTTTTAACTCAGAATCATTTCCTGCAAGGCATAAAACACGTAATAAGTGTAGATCACCATCATTTAAGCTCAAACATACGTAAAATGCAGTAATTAGTGTGTAAACTATGGCTAAAACACGAGTTTCTAGCCTACCATCACTGGTGAGAATGATTAGCTAGTGCAAATACCTGCAAAGAAGAAGCACCAAAAAATCCAGTTTGACCTGTGGATGGATTGATTAGCAACGCCTCCTTAAAGATAGTAAATTAAAGGAAAGACTCCAATAGGAATGTGGGAAAGTTTTTCTACTCCATTGTTTTAACATCAGAACTTGGAAAAGCTAATTTTGCTAACACACATTTCTAAGCCGCACAACATAGATTCTTTTTACTAAAATCGCCCACATTTTGACTTTGAAGCAAATGATAGGATCGTTACTTCCCTAGCTACACCAAACTTCTTAGATTGGTGGCAGTAGACAATTCTTTTTACTAAAATCTTTGCATTGGAGCACAAGGTTTGCAGCAATATATTGTTATCTGTGCTGCGCCAAGAATGCAGAGAGCAAATTAACGACGTCCAGAAATCACCATAGTTATCCAGCATTGCAAGTGAAAAATGCCCAGTACCCTAAGAAGAAGAAAGCAAGTTATGGGTATCTTATATGATAATGCAGAGGCGAAATGCAACATATGGATGGTGGCTAACTGATTTTCATACCAAAAGTAGTCAGAACAGAACACTTCCAACAAGTCCATAGCTTATAACAAAACAAAAAATTGTGAACTTGAGTTCATCACCAAACTCTGCAGCATCAACCCATTTTTATTGGCTTGCGGAATCTTAGCTCCAGGTATATATTGTTCCTTACACTTCTCAATGCCATACTAATGCCAGCTGCTTTGTTTACTTATTCTGCCAATTGGTCATTGTTATAAGCTTAAAAACTAAACCTGCACTGGAAATTCAATATATAAAGTACAACACCATCCTGTCGACATTTCATCGATAAGATTGTTAGCATGTATTTCTTCAGAATCACTAAAAACTAAAGCGAATCAGAGCTTAGATGAATCCAATGATGAAGGAAATGCAAAAGGCGCTTCTATTTGAAACACGAAGATAGTCACATAACATAAGTGAAGGAATGGTGAAGCAACTGAAGAAGGAGAAGGAGAAGAATATTTTGATGCCTCAAATTTCAATAAAACCTGATGGAGGAAAAGGAGTGAGTTGAGTCCCACATCGAAAGTGGAAGGGTATGCCAGAACTTGCTGTTACATATAAAATGGCAGCTGTGAAGAGCAGTAAAGTTCACGCAGCCACGCAGTGAGCACAGAGCGAACTATTCTTTCGCCTTTTACTAAAGAATACCGTGTGCGCGCTGCATTTAGTGGCATACGCCTATTTTTGGAGGGGTTCTCTTCTTTGAGTTCCCCCTACAATTCTAGTTTTAACCTTTAGTGAGATGTTTGATAGGTGTACTAGTTGAAGAAACAAGTGGAATGATTTGGGGCTCTGCGTAAATTTTTCAGAACGGAAATGAACATAAATTTTTCTGCGTAAAATATGTCGATCCTTTTTCTTCTGCTAATTCTGAATTAACTCCAAACGCAAAATATTGGATTACCCAGTAGCAGGGGGTGCACATTATGTTCCCCCATTAAATTCAGCAACTTTGCAGTAATCTTACGTTTTTGTCATTCTTGCTAACTCAGGTACTAAACAACACCCTTAATCCAAAAGATGATTTGCTCATTTTAGGTTTCAGGCGAATTTTTGGTATTTTACTTTTAAGAGATTCGAAATAATCTGTTTATTATCTACCAGGCGTGCTATATAAATGAAAAAGAAACATATATACCTGGACGGGGTTAATGGGCGATCAATAAGACCCATGGCTTAGGTTGGTGACCTCCATTGCACTTTGGAGGGGTGCTTGGTTAAGGTCGGCCCAAGTGGTCGAGCCTACGTCATAATTTGTGGCAGCGGGGCCTGCGTTTTCGCGGCTCCTATCCAGTTCTTAAACCAAATTTGTTTTCTCAAGCTACTGCTTCTATTTTTTTGCATGACCCAGAGTCAGGCGATCAACTTTTTTGCATTGGGCACTGCTTCCTAGCAGGGGCGGCCTGGCGAATTTTGTGGCCTAAAGCCAAAATTAATGAGGGGCCTTAACTTTTAAATTATTATTTTTGAAGTCTATTTTTTTAAGCTTTCTTATATATAAAGTTGTTAATAATTTTCTTATAAATAACTCCTAATAAGTATTTCTCAATTGACAATATAGCTAATCCATTTAACCTTTCTTGTGACATTGTTGATCTTAGCTAAGATTTGATCAATTTTAATTTTGAAAACTCCTTTCCGTTGAAGCAACGGTAGTATGATTTATTAACATTATTCCATAAGTAATTTAGGTATTTGGAAAAGTATCAATTAAACTGCTATCTTCTAATTGTACTATTTTCCTTAATATTTTTAATTCAGAAAATAAATCTAAAACCATCAAATACGAATTGATTATTATGCTTTAAGGAACATTCAAGATTAAGGCAATATTTTTTCAAATTTCCAACATCTAGTGATCTTAATTTTTACCGCCAAATAGAAAACCAATTATATTTTCACATGCTTCGAATTGTTCAAATCTATTTTGAAGTGAAAAAATAGCATTGTCTATTATGTATAAAAGTAATCAACTCTAAAGGTTTATTCGAAAGATTTTAAGATTTCATTAGCAACATTCGCATCAATTGTTACTTCCTATATATCACATGTTTCTTACGAAATTCGGGTTTGATATTCATTTCAAGCGAAATTTCCTTGATAAAAATCTTAGCAGTTGCAAATCCTTCTTATCTATATTTGTTAAAGAAATAAATCAAACTTTTTCACTATACATAACTTTTTTTAAAACTTATACATAGTTTATTAGATATAACAAAAAATGGGGCCCTCACAGACCGTCTATCAGATGGTGAATTCCACCGGAAAGAGAGGGTAGGGCCGCACCCCAACCGTTTTTGTATATAAAATAGGCGTCACCGAGGAAGCTGTGATTATGTTTTAATTTTCTGAACAAAAATAAGCAAATGTATTACCTCAATTAATTCATTATTTACTCGTTCTATAAAGTAAAAGTTGATTTACTCTAGATCCAGCTTTAGTATTAATGCAATATTATCCTTATTCTAAAAAAAAAAGCTTCAGTAAGATTAAAAAAATTGAAAATACAAATTATTTACTACTGTTAAAAGGACATAGTGTTGACTTTTGTAACATTTCAAAAGTAAGAATACTCTTTTCCCTGAATAAGAGAGTATAATAGGGAAAAGAAGAGAGCATGACGTTATTGGATGTGACATTTAATTTAATACAATTCTACTTAGGAATTATAGTTAATCGATCTACTCTCTTGCGTGGTATTTAGGAATCAATTTTCTTCTTTGTCTTGTCTAAATTTTGACTTTTTACATCAGAACTTATTTCCTGAATTATTAGAATGTAACTAGCTACAATCTTGAAAGGCCAAATACATCGACATCCCCTTAAATTTGAAATCGTTTTTCACTTTACTACTTATTCTTTAATCTGTTCCATTTAAACACTTTAACCAATCCTTTAATGTGCCACTTAAACACTAAAACCATATTAAGAGGGTGTTTGGATTGGCTTTTAAGTTAGTCAAAACAGCTTTTAAGCTCTTTTTAGCTTTTTCAGTGTTTGGCAAAGTCAAAAAGTGCTTAAAATAACTAAAAAACTACTTAAAATAAGCCAAAAGCAATAAGCTGGGCAACCCCAACTTATTACTTTTTGGCTTAAAAGCTATTTCTGTTGAAAAGCCACTTTTTTAAGTCAATCCAAACGAGCTCTAAAACAAAAGAGCGTGTGTGCAAGTGCTATCCATGTGTAATTTCAGCCCAATAAATGTACGCCATGTGGATCTGTTGTCCACGTAATTGACCTGGGTATCGGGTTTACTCGTCACAAAGTTATTATACCTAATGACTAATAACACATCCCCATTTTTTACCTCCATCAGTACGTAAAAAGAAAAAAAGAAAAACCCTAACCCGACGATTTTCATCGGCTGAATCGCTTGTTCATGCTCCCAATTCCATCGGCTTCCATTCGTTTGTCTTCCTTTTGATACTGGTAAGCAACATTTGTTGTTTATCATCAATTATTTTGGGTACATGTTAGTAATTTGGGTTTTGAAATGTCAGACCCCAATTTCGAGTTTTTTCTCTTCTTTTTTGATGAATCTTTCTGACTTGCCTTTGTTTTTTCTTGCTTCGTCTTTGTCAATGTAGGGTAAAGTATGTCTAGGGATCCTTTATTCTTGTACGCTTTCATCATCGTGGAACCTTTACCAATCCTCCAGACGCAAAATATGTCACCAATATAGAGGTGAACGAATTTTCTATTGATCAGGGCCACTTTTCCCCTTTTGAGTTTGGTTATTATACAAGGGAGCTGGGGTACCACACTATTGGATTTTTTTTATTTCTTTAACCTTAATACTAAAGAATTTGTGTTGGTGGAAAATGAAAAAATTATATAATATTGGTTGCCAATGTACTGATGGAAAATTAAATGTGTATATTTTACATGTTATTGATGAGGTTTTTGAGACAGTTGTCCCAACTAGCTATTTATGTAGGCCAGAAATTACTCAAGATAGTAGTGACTCAATAAATAAGTCATCTAGGGCAACAACTCAAGGTGGTCCAGATAATATAAATACAGAAGAGCCTCCACATGAAGAGTCACAGGTTGGTATTTCTATTGGTGATTTTTCTGCCGAAGAACCAACTGCTGCTAAAAAACCAACTGTAGATGATGTTATTGTTGAGAAAGATGGTTTTGTTGTTGCAGAAGATGAAGTTATATGTGGTGAAGAAGGGGTTGAATCAGATGTGGCTAGTAGTGAGTCTGATGTAGATGAAATTTCTGATGAGGATGATAGTGAAATTGATGGAGAGTTGAAAATCATAAGAAATGATAGGGGAAATAAAAAGAAGGCTAGCAGAAGAAAGAAACAACCTGAAACTGCTAGAGTACCAATAGGAGAAACTAGAATTGATAGAGGTTTTGAAGATATAGTGGTGACAAACGCCATAAATATGCTGGCATATTAGGAGGTGATGAGGAATTCATAGATAGTTCAGATGCTGGAAGTGATGACACTAGTGAAGAGTTGGATGTGGACTTTGAGCTAGCTGCTGACATTCCAAGTAAAAGGAAGAGCATAAAGTTTAGATATGACCCCGACTATGTAGTTTCAATATTTGAATTGGGCATGATATTTGAGAATGCTAAGGTATTTAGGAAGGCAGTGACTGATTATGTAGTTGAGTATAAGGTTCAATTGAAACTTAACCCAATGAGAAGCATAGAGTAAGGGTAAGGTGTAAACATAAAAGATGCGGATGAGAGTTGTTTGCTAGTATTGATAGGGATTCTAATGACTTTATGGTGAAAAAATACTACCCTATTTACAAGTGTCAACCATTGAACACAAACAAGTTGTGCAATTCCAAGTACATTGCTAACAAATTCAAAAAAGAACTGTTGCACCTTATATGGGGATCTGGAAAATTCAGGAACTTGTTAGAGAGAATTTGGGATTGTATGTAGGAAGAACAATTGCTTATAAGGCCAAACAAACAGTTCTTAGAAAGTTTATGGGAATTGGAAGTTGGAGTTTGCTAGACTTTGGGACTATGTTGATAGTATTAAAGAAACAAATCCTGGTAGCTCTTGTTGGGTAGAAATTGACAGGGAATCAGAACGTCTTAAGAACTTGTTTAAGTACTTTTATGTTTATTTTGATGCCTTGAAGAAAGTTTGGCTAGAAGGTTGTAGGAAGATCATTGGCTTTGATGGGTGCTTTCTAAAGGACATTGCAGGGGTGAATTATTGGTTGTTGTAGGAAGAAATAGGAACCATAAGATGTTTCCTATTGCACGGGCTGTTGTACACCATGAGACCAAACATTCATGGAACTGGTTCATTGGACACTTAATGGAAGATCTGCAGCTAGGATATGGTCAAGGTTTAACAGTTATGTCAGACATGCAGAAGGTAAATGTTTTGCTATTCTTGCTTGTTAACAGTAATACCTTTTTTGTTTTAATTCTTAATGTTTTATTTTGCCTACATTTTTATGTAGGTATTTTTGGCAACCGGAAAGGACTTGTTTCCTGATGCAGAAGTCAGGATATTTGCAAGGCACATATGATCCAATTGGTCAAAGAAATGGTGGGGTGAAGAAAAAAGAAAGCAATTCTGAAAGGTTTCAAAGGTAAGCTATGTCTTTAAATACAACAAAGAAGTTGAGAACATGAGGAAACTTGGCTCACCGAATATATGTGAAGACATGATGAAGTATCCAATGGAGGCATGGTACAGAGCTTTCTTCCAAGAACATTCCAGGTTTTTGACATGGTAGAGAATAACATGTGTGAGACTTTTAATTTATGGATATTGGTTGTTAGGCACACGAGTATTATTACCATATTAGAAGAAATTAGGCATAAGATCATGGCTAGACATGTTGATATGATTAGGTTTGCTGAGACATGAATTTCAGATATATCGCCTATGGTTAGGTTAATATTAGAAGAGAACAACGAGTTAGCTAGACAATGCATAATTATATGGAATGGCCAGGATGGATTTGAAATCAAACAGAAAGAGTTAAGGTTTGTAGTAAATAATACATTCAAGACTTGCACTTGTAGGTTGTGGAAGTTGAGAGGAGTCCCATGTGAACATGCAGTGTATATATATTATTGCTTACAGCAGGATCCAGATGAACATGTGGAGCACTGGTACAGAAAGGATAAATTCCTACAGGCTTATGAGCATTTCATTCAGCCAATTCCTAACTTAGAAATGTAGCCATTGAGTAACAATCCTCCAATTGAACCACCAACACCAAAGCTAATGCCAGGCAGACCCCAAAATAATAGAAGAAATAGGGCAAACTGTCCAAAAAGGAGTTAAAATGACTTGTTCATAATCTCATCAACTTGGCCACAAAAAAAAAAAGATGTCCAACAAGGGTATGAATGCTGCATTTTCTTGAAATTTCACTGCATGTTAACTTCACTGCATTTTCTTGAACTTCACTATATTTTCTTTATCTTACTGCGTTTCTATAACTTCACTACATGTTCACTGTGCTTTTTTATTTAGAGTGGCCCTGGAGATTCTTCAACTACTGGTGGAAGGGGCAAAGGAGGGGGCAGAGGAAGGGGAAATGCTACACCAACTGGTGCAACTGCTGGAGGAAGTGGCAATGGTACCCAAATAAGTGCAACTACTGGAGGAAGGGGCAAGGGAAGGGGTATAGGAAAGGCAAGTAGTACAACAATTAGTCTAGATGAGTTATGCAGTTTAAAAGGAATGAAAAATGAAGAATTACTGGTGAACAACAAAGTTGAAGACGGTCATCCTGATGATGATGAAGGTTGGACGTTGGTGACTCATCGTAGGCGCCACAAAAGGAGCCCACAAAAAGAATCAATAGAACAACCAACAAGGAAGATAATGGTAAAAAGACCAACGAAAAAGAATCCAGTTAAGCATTTGAAGAAAGCAAAAGTGGAGATGCACCATTCTCAAAAGCCACGAAATCCAGTGACCTTGGAGGAGTTTTTACCAAGTTTGTTCCGCACGAAGATTTTCCATGAGGGTATTGAGGCCTCTTGTTGCAATGCTGATAGAGGGGAAGAAAAGAGTGATGTCCTACCGTTGGCACCATCTTTGGAAAAGCTCACCGAGTCCACTTCTCAAGAAGTTAATGCTTGTGAGGAAAAAGTCACGTTCACAAATGACGATCTTCTGCTAGATGACACTCTTCATAACCGCCCACTATACTTGATTTGCTATATGTGTGATGAAAAGGTAAATTGAATTTTGGTTGATGGAGGATCCTCAATGAACATTTTGCCAATTCGCACTGTGAAAGAACTTGGTATTCCCATGAACGAACTCTCAAAAAGTCGTGTGATGATCCAAGGATTCAACCAAGGGGGCAAAGAGCCATAGGCATGATCAGGCTGAGAATCACCATTGAAGATATGCAATCAAGTGCATGGCTACATGTAATCGATGCAAAGACTTCATACAACGTCTTGCTTGGAATGCCTTGGATACATGAGAACAAAGTGGTTCCATCTACCTACCACCAATGTTTGAAATACTATGAGGGTGAAGTCGAGAAGAAGATAGTTGCTGATGATGAGCCATTCAACGAGGCTGAGTCACACTTCGCCGATGCAAAGTTCTACTTGAAGAACCGCATTGTGAAGGAGATAAAAGCTGATGGTGGCATGAAAAGCAAGAATGACGAGCCCATAACTAAAAGAGCTGAGGTGACTATTGGTAAAGCCAAAGCTGTTACTGAGGAGGTACACGCCAACGTGAATAAATCTCATAAAGGTGGTATTTCGTCTTATGGCAAGAAAGTAAGTCATGTGCTCCAATATGTCCCTAAAAGGAAGAAAGACGAGGGAGGATCATCTAATCTCCAAACCAAGATGCTAAAGGAGTTAACTCTTCTGGTAAAACGAATTGAGGCAGTAAAGTTGTCCTCGAAGCCACTTGCAGGGTTTGTAGCCCAAAATCATTGGCAGAATGTGGCACTCCCTACAAAGATAACAGATGAAGGTTTTAATCCTAACGCTTGCAAGCTGTTTGCAAAAGATAGATACAATCCCAATGAGCCATCAAAGTTAGGGAAGCTCCCATCGGAAGCTGCAACGAGGCAACCACGTGAAGGTTTGGGATACAAGCAACCGTCACCAGTGCGCATCTCAATAAGAATGGCGAGCAATAATTATATCACTATAGAAGATGAATCAGCCGCTTCTAACAAGCCTTCTGTCTTTGATCGACTTGGAAAATCACCTGTGAAAACCTTCGTGTTTGAAAGATTGGGTCCATTAAAGAAGGGGAACAAGTTCCAAAGAAATTTTCAAAGCATAAGAACACCCGTTTCACCCAAAATCTAGGAGATATCTAAGGATTTCCCAAGTTTGGTTCCTTCTAGAATAAGGCGACAAACAAAACTTGTGGTTTCATGTAAAGAAGTACTGAAGGTAAAGCCATATACTGTGGTCTACACTAAGGAACGCGACAAAGATGAAGAAAGTGTGGGTTCTTCGTATCATGTTACTACACAAGTCGAGAATGTTGTTCCATCTTCAATAGAGAATAATGCGGAATTGGAGGATGTTTTATCGTGTTACCACATATCCTTCAACGATGGGGACCCTCAAGAAGATGAAGATGCGAAAGATGCTCCACCTGAACTTGAAGAAGGAGTGAAGACGACAGTTGATGCCTTAAAAGAAGTCAACCCTAGCACCGATGAAGAGCCAAGACCCACCTATCTTAGTGTTTTTCTACAAGCTGATGAAGAGAGCACTTATATTGAGTTACTCAAGGAGTTCAGGGACGTCTTCGCTTGGAGTTACAAAGAGATGCCTGGCTTGGACCCGAAAGTAGCAGTCCATCACCTTGCAGTCAAAATGGTGCTCACCCTATTAAACAAGCTCAAAGGCGTTTTAGGCCGGACTTGGTTCCCTTGATCAAAACAGAAGTTAAGAAACTCATTGAAGCTGGATTTATTCGTGAAGTTAAATACCCAACATGGGTTTTAAGTATTGTCCCTGTAAGGAAGAAAAATGGCCAGATTCGAGTGTGCATTGACTTTAGGGATCTTAACAATGCGTGTCCGAAAGATTAGTTCCCGCTTCCCATTCCAGAATTGATGATCGATGCTGCTACTGGGTACGAGGCAATGTCATTTATGGATGGTTCATTGGGCTATAACCAAATACGCATGGCACCAAAATATGAAGAGCTTACTGCATTTCATACTCCAAAGGGTATTTATTGCTACACGGTAATGCCTTTTGGCTTGAAGAACGCTGGTGCTACTTACCAAAGGGATATGCAGAATATTTCCGATGATCTTCTCTACAAGAATGTCGAATGCTATGTTGACGACTTGGTGGTAAAATCAAGAGAGAAGGGCGACCACTTGAAGGACTTGAGGATGGTATTTGAATTTCTCCGGAGGTACCAACTTAGGATGATCCATTGAAATGTGCCTTTGGAGTTACTTCTGGAAAGTTCCTTGGTTTCATTGTCCGACATCGAGGGATCGAAATTGATCAAGCCAAAGTGGATGCCATTTTGAAAATGCCTGAGCCTCGGGATATCCATGAATTAAAAAGTCTGCAAGGAAAGTTAGCGTACCTTAGGAGATTCATCTCGAACTTAGTTGGGAGGTGTCAACCATTCAATCACCTTATGAAGAAAGGTGTCCCTTTCAAATGGGACCAAGCGTGCAATAATGCCTTTGAGAGCACTAAATCCTACTTGATGAAGCCTCCAGTTTTAGCAGCCCCTATACCTGGAAAGCCATTGATACTATACATTGCGGCACAAGAAAGGTCTGTTGGAGCACTATTAGCCCAAGAAAATAGTAAAGGGAAAGAAAACTCGCTTTACTACTTGAGCAGGATGATGACACCGAACGAGCTAAATTATTCGCCAATTGAAAAGTTGTGTTTGGAGCTAGTCTTCTCAATTCAAAAGTTGAAGCACTACTTTCAAGCTCATGTTGTCCGTCTTGTTTCAAAGGCAAATCCCATCAAGTTCGTGATGTCAAAACCTATTCTTAGTGATCGACTAGCGAGATGGTACCTCAAATTTCAACAATTAGAGGTTTTGTACATCCCTCAAAAGGCTGTAAAAGGACAAGCATTGGCAGACTTCTTGGCAGATCATCCGATACCTGATGACTAGGAGCTAACTGACGAACTACCTGATGAGGATGCAATGGTCATTGAAGTTCAACCTCCATGGAAGATGTACTTTGATGGTGCTGCACATCGTGGAAGAGCTGGTGTTGGCGTAGTATTTGTCACTTCCCAAGGTGAAGTCTTGCCCTACTCCTTCACCTTGGCACAACTCTGTTCCAACAATATTGCTGAGTATCAAGCATTAATACTGGGCCTTGAAATGGCCGTTGATATGAAGCAATTGCAATTGCGAGTCTTTGGTGACTCCCAGTTAGTGGTCAATCAACTTTTAGGTAGTTACAAGGTTAAGAAGCCTGAACTATGCCCATCTCATGATTACACTAAAAAGTTAATGGGGTGGCTCAGTGATGTGACTATTTAGCATGTGCCAAGGAAAGAAAATAAGAAGGTTGATGCTTTAGCCGCTCTAGCTTCGTCATTATCCCTACCTGATCAAGCGCAAGTTATTGTCTGCCAAAAATGGGTAGTACCGCCGCCAAATGAGGCTGAAGGTGAAGAAAATGAACTCAAGCATCTTGTCGCTGTTTTTGAAGTCGAGAAAGGAGAATGGAGACAACCCATTATCGACTACTTGTGCTATGAAATACTTCCAGAAAATTCGCGGAGAAGAACTGAAATCCGTCATTGTGCACCTCGCTTCCTTTACTACAAATATACCCTATACAGAATATCATTCGAGGGAGTACTTTTGCGATGCTTAGGGAAAGATGAAACACTCTAAGCTTTGCAAGAAGCGCATTCTGGTGTATGTTGGTCACACCAGTCTGGACCAAAGCTCCATTTCCATATAAAAAGGATGGGATATTATTAGCCAACGATGGTAAAAGATTGCTTGCACTACACTCAAAGATGCAAGGCTTGTCAATTCCATGCAAATTTTATTCACCAACCTCCTAAAGTGTTGCACCCGACTGTGGCATCCTGGCCTTTTGACGCTTGGTGATTGAATGTTATTGGACCACTGCCAAAGTCCTCTGGTGGGCACCTATACATCTTGGCTGCAACTGACTACTTCTGAAAATGGGCTGAAGCTATTGCTCTTAAGGAAGTAAAGAAGGAAAATGTTGCAAGTTTCATCCGAGTAAACGTTATTTATCGCTTTGGCATTCCTCATTACATAATAATGGATAATGGAAAGTCATTCGATAATAGACTGATGAACAAGATTTGTGATCTCTATGGCTTCAAGCAACGTAACTCTTCGATGTACAATGCTGCCGCCAATGGTCTAGCTGAGGCATTCAACAAGACTCTATGCAGCTTGTAAAAGAAAGTCGTCTCCAAATCCAAAAGAGATTGGAATGACTGTATGTAAGAAGCTCTATGATCATATAGGACGACTCACCGCACACCAACACATGCAACTCCTTATTCATTCATTTATGTAGTCGAAGCCGTCTTGCCACTTGAGCGCCAGATACCTTCGTTACGACTGTCAATTCAAGAAGGGATCACTGATAAAGAAAATGCTCAACTTCGATTAGCAGAGTTGGAGGCTCTCGATGAGAAAAGGTTGGAAGCTCAACAGAGTCTTGAATGTTATCAAGCTCGATTATCTCGCGCCTTCAATAAAAGAGTTCACTCGAGATCTTTTCAGGTAGGAGATCAAGTCCTTGCCGTACGAAGACCCATAATTACTTCCCATAAACCCGTAGAGAAGTTCACTTGAAAATGGGATGGGCCATATGTCATACAAGAAGCTTACTCAAGTGGGGCTTACAAGTTGATTGATGCAGATGGAATGAGAATCGGCCCTATCAATGACAAGTTCTTAAAGAAGTATAATCCTTGAAGTTGCAACGCTCCTTGACGCATGAGCCTAAACTTCATGTTACTACACTCTTGGCCCGCATGAGTCTAAACTATGTACTGCCCCTACAAAAAAAGAGTCCGCTAGGTTGAAAACTTCGAAAGAAGCGGCCTAGGAAAAAGTTAGGACATATATAAAAAAAATTAAAATAAATCACCCAGTCTGAACTACGGTATGACTTGATCCTCTTCACCGAGGTACGTAGGCAGCTTAGAGTTTCATTCTAAGTTCAGTCGCATAAGTTCAAAAGATATATATTACCCCAATTATTGTTCAAATGAAGTATGAAGGAATGTAAGATCAAGCTGAAATGCCATCCTCCTGTTGAACTTTGATCTCATTTGATTTAAAGGGGGCAACCCTCTAAGGTAAATTGATATTTCCAATTGCTGATTTTTGGAGGATGTCAAGTATTTGCATTGAAGTCCAGGGATTCTCTATGTCTTCAGGTTCACAAAACCTTCAAGTTTGTTGGTCTCCAAGTCCGCCCTCTGCCTTAAAAAAAAGGGGAAGAGAAGAGAGGCGTCAAAAGGAAACACAAGCATAAGGAAAAGATTGCTTGACACAACGTTTCAGATTCAGTGAGACTTGAACTCAAGATTTTTGTGAGAATATAGCTCTTAAATTTCGATTGATGGCAAGTAATACATCTTTCGATATCGAGGCTTCCGTACCAAGATATGAATTTTTTGGTGAGACTGCGCAAATCTGGAATTGGTAGCGCGGTGCAATATAAAGTTGATTTCAAAATATTATCTGGGACGATTCTGAAATTTTTTGATAGATAATTTTTGATATGTTCTAGATCTTGAAGGATAGTTTTCAAAAATCAAACGGTTCATAATTTCGACGTTCCTACACCAAGATATGAATTTTTCGGTGAGATTGCACAAATCTGGAATTAATAGCGTAGTGCAATATAAAGTTGATTTCAAAATAATATCTGGGATGATTCTAAAGTCGTTTGGTTGAGTATTTTGAATATATTCTATATTTTGAAGTCTAGTTTTCAAGAAATCAAACGGTTTGCAATTTCGATATTTCTACACCAAGAAATGATTTTTTTTGTGAGACTGCGCAAATCTGAAATTTTCAACGTGGTGGAATCTAAAGTTGGTTTCAAAATATCATCTGGGCCGATTCTGAAGGTGTTTGATTCTAAATTTTGGATATATTTTAGATATTGAAGTCTAAGTTTCGAGAAATCAAATGGTTCATTATTTGGACTCTCCCACGACAAAATATGAATCTTTTGTTTCAAGCGTTTAAAGCTGAAAATTATGCGACTAAGATAAAAGTCTGGACAATGTAAGGCAAAAGAGAAGTCGAAACATTTAAGCCCTCGAAGTCTCCAAGTTGAAATCTTCAAGTTCGTCGGTCTTCAAGTTGAATTCTCCACGTTCTTCACCCTTCACGTTGAGATATCTAAGCCCTCCAGGTCTCCAAGTTGAAGTCTTCAAGTTGAGGTTCTTAAACTCGCCGGTCTTCAAGTGGAAGTATTTGAGCCCTCAAATTTTTTAGATTGAAACGTCCAAGTCCGCCGAATCTTCAAGTTTGCCGGTCTTCAAGTTGAAGTCTGCAAAATCCGCCGAATTTTCAAAGTTTTCTGAATGTTCAAGTTGGCGTTATCAAGTCCATGAAGTCTTCGAGTTGAAGCTTTATAACTTTCCAATCTTAAGGTGGACATATGAGTCCCTTTGCACCTTAAGTTGGCCCCTTCGTGGGTTTGTCCTTAAAAGGAACTATAATTTTTCAATCTTAAGGTGGACGTATAAGTCCTTTTGCACCTTAAGTTGGCCTCTTCGTGGGTTTGTCCTTAAAAGGAACTATAACTTTCCAATATTAAGGTGGACATATGAGTCCCTTTGCACCTTAAGTTGGCCTCTCCGATAGTCGGGTCATTTTGAGAGTAATCTCTCCGATAGTCGGGCCACATTGAGAGTAATTTCTCGGATAGTCAGGCAAAGGAGTTTCGTTAATTACACGTGTAGGCATGTAAATTTTATTAGAATTAAAGCCGTAAAATAATTGGGACTATATTTTAAATTCAAGATATATTAGTTCAAATAAATTATTGGGCTAATATAATTGGATTAACCATATAAGTCCAATATATATGGATTAAATAAATAAGTCTTAATCCATTGGGCTAGCCCATTTAATTGGACTAAAGTGATGAGTCCACTTCATTAAGCCTAAGATGTCATCTTCCTAGAGGCCCAGTTTGACGCCACGTGTCAAATGACGTGGCGCGCCAAGTCAAGCGGAAGAGCCAATAGGACCATGCCACGTGTCAAAATGAAAAGACATGCCCAGTCACACTGAAAGACCAATGAAATCACTCCACTTGTGCAAGTGACATGTTATGGCCAATCAAATACGGCCATGTCACACTTCAATTTGATTGGTCGGAAAGAGTTTGTTCTTATTGTGAGCACGTGATTTTTGCCCTATAAGAACTACTCCCAAAAATTTAAAATAATTTTTTTTTTGTCGCTTGTGATTTATTTGTACTTGTCTGTGCATGTTTATTTTTACTTTAATTAAGAAAAATACAAAAAGCGTTTGCATTTACAATTTAGTGGGAAGATCCTCGAGGTTTTTAATCGACTTGTGATTCGGGTAAGTCTTTTACGTCCAGTTTTGATTGTTCACTCTTGCAGTTCCGTTTGTTTACTCTGTCCCTTCCTCTTCTAACAATTTGCATGAATTTCCTGTTGGAATTATGGTCAGTAGTCTAAGTTCCAATTTGGGCTAGTTTGCGAGTTGAATTTGTCAAGAACTATTCTAATTTGTGTCCAGTTAGTTTGGTTTAAGGTCAGGCTACCAATTACTTTGTCATTGTGATTCCTTAATCAGTGATGTTGGCCTGTACAATAGACCTAATGCTTAGGAAATGGTTCATGATTGTTTGAATCTAGACTTGTGCTATTAATCAGGTTTCTTTTCATGACACTTGCTTTGCCTCATCTCTAATTGCAGGCTCATGTTGAGAGTAGTTGGGTTTAGTCAAAACTGTTGTGAATTAAAACTTGTTCTATAGTGTGTGATTCCCTTTGTTTGCAATTCATACTGTCGATTACCTACCTAGTTGGTCATCAGGAGGTCTACTGGTCTTGCAAATCTGAAGTTTTGTAATCTGTCCAGTTGAGTTAGGAGTCAGTTGTTAGGAATTTGATAGTTTGAATCGGTTATAGCTGAAGGGTTTGGTACAGATTGAAAGGGGTTCATGTAGGAAAATAATTTAGGGCATCAGGGGGTAATTTGGACTTTAAATTTAAGTATTCTGTCCAGTAAGTGCTAAGGTAACATTAAATTAATGCATTTGTTTAAGTGCTAATGAGGAACAAAACATAATGGTAGGGGAAGGCTTAAAAGGGATTGATTAAAATATGTTGTCCATGCCTGTTTGAACATTAAATAAGGAAAAAGACAAGGGATAATGGGAAAACATATTCTAGTGGGGGTACTAAAAGAAGATCATGAGCAGAATTAGTTAAAAAATTCTGCCTAAGTGCTCTTGAGAGCTGGCAAGGTTAGTGTTTGGGTATAAGTGGAGGGACTTAGGACAGAACTTGGGGGGACTTGAGAGGACTAGGAATCAGTTTGAGAAAGTTTTTTTTGGAGAGTTTTTCTAAGGTTTCAGTTCTTAGGGAGCATTTTGAAAACTTTGAGGGCATTCACTTCTAATTTGAAACATACAGAGAATTTGAGATGTCAATTTTAAGAGTTGTTTTTTAGAACTTTCAAATTGCTAGCCACTGGAGTCAGTAGTGTTTTCTACTTGGTTCCAGTAGACTTTTGGTTTCAGTCGAGACATTCTCGGATCAGTTTAAGCGTTTTGTTGTTGTGGTATGTTTCTAGGTCAATTTGAAGGTCATTTGGGTTTATTCGAATCAGTTTTGGGTTAATCTATTCATCTTGTTGGTTCAAAACATTTCTGAACTCTTCCTGGATTGATAAATATATTTCTGGGCTGAACTGGTTGTGTTCGTGGCTGTTTGAACTCCAAATCTGCTGTTACACTTGCTGTTCGCTGCCACTGATTTTCTCCTTCTTCATTGTTATAACTTCCAGGTACACCTTTGGATCACCCTGATGTAACTTTGAGTTGAGTTGAAATAGAAACACTGGCCAGATTCGAGTTTATTTGGATGCTGTCAATTGTTTTATCATTTGATAGTTGCTAGTTAAATGCTTAGTATTTGTTTTTGCATTATTAGAACAACTGTTTGGATTATATGTTGTATGGACTATTCTGGACTGTCTTAGCTTACTAGTTCATTCAGTATTACCAGGGTAGTATGGTATAGCTTAATTCAATTCCATTAATTCATCTCCAGTAGTTATAAAATCGATCAAAATAGCTTTATATGTTAAAAACAGGTTCGGCGGGTTTTGTTGGGCTGTAGTGGGGTGTGATGCAGCAATTTGCACTAGTTAAATGCAACATGTGGTTCCATGTTTTTCTTAGTAGTTAATGGTAGGCAACAATTTGAAGTTCATGTCTATTTGTTCTAGGTCCGGATATATTGACAAAAGAAATGCGAGTTTACTTTTAAGAATTTTTAACTTGAGGTGCTATGATTAGGACATTATATTAAATAATAGGTTGAATCAAGGTTACTCGTTACAGTACTGATAATATTGAAGCATGCCCATTTCAATTTAAAGTTCTGATTAATTAGCTAGTTTCCATTTGCTGAGAATATGGTAGTTAATTAATGCTGGGGTGTCTCTTTATAAACGTCATGTTTCCGGTAAATCAAAAGTTTCTTCAGGAATTTGGGCTCACTCTTAGGCCCAGTTGAGAGATGACCCAGTCTCATCCCTGCATCCCCATTCATTTCAGTTTTGACTCGCCTTATTTGAGTGCTGCATTGAGCAGTCAATGGGATTCGATCCCTCTCCGCCATTGGGCTTGTTCTGCTTTTCCAGCACGGGTTGGCTTCAGGCCCAAATGCTGGAATCTAATAAAGCTAATTTGTTTTAATTCAAGAAATTTTTGATATCGTAGTAATGATACATGGACTTGTTAAAATAATTAGGACCTTTTTCTTTTACTTTAGAGACAAACAAAATATATAGAAAATCATAGTCGCTTATAGGTTTGTCCTTTAAAATAATAGATGAGACGAGCCTCGCTAAATAAAGCTACAAATTGCGGGGCCCTCAATAAATGGTTAAAAATGAAACATTTAGAATTCGGGATGGACCGTTTAGTGAATTTCAAGGCCCTCTCCAAAGATAATAATGCGCTAGTCATTCTAGACGCGCTTTTGATAATTTACTTTATTAAACTCGGGTGCACATTTATGTGACCCAAATCCAAATCTCAGCAGAGTTGAAATGTGTCAATAACCACGGGTGCATTGATGTGACGTGGTTCGAGATGTATTTTCACGACGTTTCAACTCACGTTAAAAATAATAATAATAATAATAAAAGCGGTAAAAAGTTGAAATTTTCACATAGGTTCAACATGTATAAAAAATCAGATAAATAAGCCGAATATGACAGTTGAGCGACCGTGCTAGAACCACGGAACTCGGGAATGCCTAACACTTTCTCCCGGGTTAACAGAATTCCTTACTTGGATTTTTCGTTCGCCGGAAGGCTGTTTTTGCAAGAACAGCCGCTTGTGGTCATTTTTTTAGACTTTCACCGGCTAGCCGACACAGCCTTAAAATCTTCGACCCCGAGGTGCTGAAAGGCCGTATTGGCAAAATCGGGTTTTATTTTAAATGAAAAAAAAGAAAGAGAAAAGTGCCCATGTTATCTTTAAGTCAATTGAATCGTGATATTTGCTTAACCACCCTGATAAATGTGCAGAATGAGCACAAATCAGAATTTACACGTAACAATTGTGAACAAGATCCCTTTGGAGTTGCATATGTGGTGGGATGACTTGGGCGAATCAGGGTGCGACACAGTCAATCTATACCTGGGAGGCCTCATTGGGTTGCTGAAGAATAATCCTAGGGGGATATCATAAAGGCCTTGGTCGCATTCTGGGACCCGGCTCACAATGTATTTCATTTCTCAGATTTTGAACTTACCCCAACATTTGAAGAAATAGCCGGATACATCGGGGGTCCCAAGGTTCCTCTGAGACACTAGTACCTGATTGCTCCAAGGGCCGTAGCCGTACACAGGGTCCTAGACTCTTTGAAAATAAGCAGGGAGGTCCACAATCCAGACTTGGCAACTTGTTTTTGTACTTTGCGGTTTATATACAACAGATATGGCCACATAGGGGAGTTCAACAAGCCGGAAAACAAAATCTGTAGCAAAGGAAACCACCTTAAGTGGGAAGAACATAGGTGTTTTGCATTCATGATAGCCTTTTTGGGACTCCTGGTGTTTCCTAGAAAAGACGGGAACATTGACATACGAGTATCTGGGGTTGTCAGCACTTTACTTACTCAGGCCAACAGCACCCTCGCACCCATGATAGTAGCTGAAATCTTCCGCGCTCTCACAGCCTGCAAAGCCGGGGGAGACTTTTTTGAGGGGTGCAACGCATTGTTGCAGATGTGGATGATCGAACACCTATGTCGTTATCCTCAATTTATGAGTTATGGGTCGACGGAGAAAACGTGCATAGAGGAATTTCCTACGAGGGTTGACAGAATCAGCTTACCAAAAGGGGTCACAGAGTGGACAACGCGCCTCCGTTCTTTCATTGCGAGCCAAATAGAGTGGACATTTGGATGGCTACCTGTGGATGAAATCATATATATGCCAGCCACATGACCCCATTTCCTTTTGATGGGGTTCAGGAGTATCCAGCCCTATACCCCTTATCGAGTTTTGAGACAGTTGGGGAGATGCCAAATAGTTCCAAAAGATGATGATCTTAGTGGCCATATAGTCGAGATCGGGCCCAACGGACAATTTCCTGAAGCAGCAGTCCGCCAAATTTGGAGCGAGTGTCAATAGTTAACGGCAAATACGTGTGTACGTGATCGGTCCAAAGGTGAAGTTTCGACGGGATACCTTGCTTGGTATAACAGAGAAATTGAGTTTGGGAGGCCAGCCAAAAGACCCCATCTCCAGGAGTTCGTCGAGGCATCGCAAGAACAGTGGGATTGGTTGGCTAAAAAAGAGAGTTACAGGGCAGAAATAGGCAAGCTGGAGCAACAGATTAAAGACCTGGAATTTGAAAATAGTCTGCAAGTTGACGCCGATCAAGGAGAAAAGAACAAATTGGCCCAAGAAAATGAGGCGCTGAAAGCCCAAATCCGACAAATAAGGATAGATGCTGACAACCAACAAAGGAGTCGATTAGATGAGCGGTTAATAAAAGGGTTGAAAAAAGAAATCAGTGAGTGCCGGAATGATTTGAAGAAATCTGAGGGTACCATAGCACAGCTCTAGGCGCAATGGGCAAAAAGAACAAAAGAGTGCACACAGTACTTACAGTAGGCAAGGAAAGATTATGAAAAGATCATTGTCAGTCTAATAAGTAAGGTGACCACCCTAGAGAGCAAGGCGGCTAAACAAGCCAAGGTTTTTGAAACCGAAAGTAAACACTGCTATAATCTAATGGCCTCGATGGAAGATGAAATACATCAGTTACGAAAACAACATCTGCATGATTCTCGGGTTTTGAAGGCTAGAGGGGATCAGATAGAATGCCTACTCCTAGAGAAAGACCGAACCAGGGACAAGATTTTGACTATTGCTCATGCTATTACCAGGAAATGTCGGGTGTGTGAAAACATGACCCGCACTACTTTCTTCTCGGCGGTGATGATATTTGTCAAACAAATCATGTATGAATTGGAACAGCTGGAAAGGGGCCTTACACCTAAGCCCGCGGCAAGGCCGAATGACGCCCCGTGGGCACCCAAATTTAAAACTTTAATGTGTTCATAGTTCGAGTCTGCATTTTCTTTTTCCTTAGAGTCTGTTGTCTGTTAGAGTCTGTTTGTCTTTTCGCATCAGAGTCTGTCTGAAGTTATTGAGTTCGTACTTGGTTTGGTTTCGAGTCTGCTATTTTCCTTTCCCAAAAGCGTCTGGTTTGTAATAGAATGTTTATTAATGAAAAATCGAAATTTCCAAAAAATTGTCTCTTCGCTTTTCGCACTTATGAGACAGAACTACGCACGGTCTGATTCATGCGGGGACATGATACGTAGGCAATCTCTATAGGATTCGACCACCAATAAAAAAAGAAAAAAGGGAAAAATGAAAAATAAATAAAGAAGGATAGAATAAAGGAAGCTTAAAAGAAGGGGCACAATTATGAGAGGCCGGAATGACGCACGCAACCGAAGCAAATGCATGATAGAAAATTGTTAATTGCCTAGGTGCATTGCATCCCAATGTGTAATTGCATATGTGTTAAACTCTAAAACTAACAAAGTTGTTGATTTCTAGAGAATTCAAGTAGTTATTATTTAGAGGATACTAGCACATTATCATTACCAAACCAGATCAAAAGGACCAATACCGGAAATCATGTCTATCCCAGATGTCGACACTAGTGTTGAGGTAGAAGAGTTGGACGTCTATAAAATGAAAGAGGAGATGCTCAAGCTTAAGCAACAGATGGCCGAAATGTACCAGGCCTGGTCCAAAGGGCAATCACCACCAGCTTGCCCTGCTAACCCTACTTTTACCCCACCATTAGCTCAGTCTCAGGATCATCCCGCCACCGATCCAGGTTTTCCCATTTATCAACACTACCATGACACTACTTCTCATATGCCACAAGCTCCACCACCAAAATCAATTCCATACCCTCCTCCGCCAATCACCCCTGTCTTTGTGGTACCTCCACCAGCTGCACTCCATAAATCCTTGAGTGAATCTGTGTTCCAAGCGCAGGACAACCAGTATTATCCCTCGGAGCTTACCTTCAAAGCGCCTGAAGCCTATCCACATGATCCACATTCTGACCTACCAGGGAAAGCAGAAAAAACCGGCCAGAAATCCTGAACAGGAAGAGATGTTCAGAAAAATGAAAAGCATAGAACAATCCTTCAGGGATATGAGAGGGTTAGGAGGTCAGGTGAGTGTAGCTTACAAAGACCTGTGTTTGTTCCCAAATGTACAACTACCGGCAGGGTTCAAAATGCCCAAATTCGACTTGTACAATGGACACGGTGATCCGGTGGCTCATTTGAGAGGTTTTTGCAGTAAGATGAGGGGAGCCGGAGGAAAGGATGAATTGCTAATGGCTTACTTCAGTCAGAGTTTGAGCGGAGCAGCATTGGAGTGGTACACCCGCCAAGATCACGGAAGATGGTACACATGGGATGATCTGGCACAAGCATTCGCTTGTCACTTTCAGTATAATCTTGAGATCATTCCAGACCGACTATCTTTGACTAAACTAGAGAAGAAGCACAGTGAAAGCTTTAGAGAATATGGTTTCCGGTGGAGGGAGCAAGCAGCAAGGGTAGATCCCCCAATGAAAGAGAGCGAGATGGTCGATTACTTTTTACAGGCTTTGAAGCCAACTTAATTTGGTCATTTGGTGTCCGCAATTGGCAAGTCTTTTGAACTTACCCCAACATTTGAAGAAAACAGCTGTGCAAGAGCTTATCGATACTCATCGGATCGAGGTTCAAACCTCAGAAGCACCAAATATTAATCAGAATCCACTGCCAGCTCACCATGAGACACACATGATTGAGTTAATACACAAAGAGGGGGAGCCCAGGAAGCCCTCACAGACGGTAATAATGATCCGTTCCAGCGAAACCAGCTCAAAGGAAAAGGTAACCAGTGGGAAATAAGTGGTCCAGTTGAGAGGGGTAGATGATAAGCCAGCTGTGGTAGCCGAGAGAGGGTCGTCGAGCCTTGTTGCAGTGAAACCCGAAAAAGCTAAAGTGGTAGTGCCAGGGGCTGCAAGTAAACCTGTTGTGGTCGTGAAGGGTGCTCGTACAGAGCCTGTCATTATAAAACCGGTAACTCAGCTTCCAGTGATCAACATCAAGGCTGTTCCTTGGAATTATGAACGGGTGACGGTGATTTAAAAAGGGAAAGAAGTCAAAGGAGAAGTGTGTGAAGCCCAAGGTCTAACTCGTTCGGAAAGGTGTTTTGCTCCCGCAGAGTTAAGAAGGGCCAATCCAGTAGCGACAAAGAATCCAGTTATCGAGGAAGAGGCAGAAGAATATTTAAAGAAAATGAAGGCGCAAGATTACTCCATTATGGAGCAGTTGAGGAAGACCCCGACACAGATCTCATTGTTATCCTTGTTGATCCATTCAGATGAGCACCACCGGGTATTGATGAAAATTCTGAACGAAGCCCATGTTCCGGATAAGATCTCTGTGAACCATCTGGAGAAAATAGCAAACAAGATTTTCGAGGTCAACAGGGTCACTTTTTCAGACGATGAGTTTCCCGTGGAGGGTACAGAACATAATAGAGCCCTCTATTTGACCGTGAAGTGTGAAGACTCTGTAGTCACTCGAGTACTGATTGATAATGGGTCCAGTACCAATATCTATCCTTTGACCACGTTGAACAAACTGAAGGTCGATGGTGACAGAATTCACAAGAACAACATCTATGTTCGAGGGTTTGATGGAGGTGGTACAGACACAGTGGGTGATATCGTACTTGAATTAACAATTGGTCTGGTCGAGTTCACTATGGAGTTTCAAGTGTTGGACGTGGCAGTGTCATATAATCTTCTGTTGGGGTGACCCTGGATCCACGCCGCCAAAGCAGTGCCTTCTACATTACATCAGATGGTCAAATTCGAGTGGGATAGGCAAGAGATCGTAGTACACGGGAAGACAATGCAAGCGCCATAAGTGATGCCATCGTACCCTTCATAGAGGCTGACAATGACAAGGGGCCCTAGGTTTACCAGGTCTTCGATATGGTTTTAGTGGACAAATTTCTCGAGGGTGAAAGCATCCCACTTCCCAAAATAGTAGCTGCAACTGTCATGGTAGCCTCGGAGATGTTGAAAAATGGGTTTGTGCCAGGCAAAGGTTTAGGGGCTGATCTTCAATGTATTGTTCAACCGGTTTCTTTGCCCAAAAATCTGGATACCTTTGGGTTGGGGTTCAAGCCTACAGTGGCGGATGTGAGATGGGCCCGCAAGTTGAAGAAAAGAGTCTGGGTCCTTCCCAAGCCAATCCCGCGCCTGTCCAGATCTTTTGTTAGGCCGAGCATCAAAAAGTAATTGCTGTCCAAGGTTACAGGGCCATTGATTGGTACAGATGGAGACTTAAATGAAGACTTTGAAAGATTATTCACAGAAATCAACATGGTAGAAGTTGGGGAGGGGTCCAGCAAGGCGGATGTGCAGTTTGTGGGGCCAAAGGCAAAAATCAACAATTGGATGGCTACTCCTTTTCCCATTCGGAGGGAGTCTTGGTAGTTGGCTCTGATTTTCCTTCCTGTTTTCTGGATTATTCCAGGGTTGTAGTCCAGATTTCTTTTATTTTTGTTGTGTTCATCAAAGTGTGAAACCTTGTTATCCCGTAATTCAATAAAATAAAAAAGTTTCTTCTTCATTCCTTATTTTATTTTAATTTTGTTTTCTTCTTTTCTTTTTCTGTACAGTTCTCTTTATACTGGTCTTAATGACATGGCGTGCATAAGGAATCCTCAGCCCAGTCTTAAAAATCAATCTGATTCCGAAATGATAGTTCAAGAAGTAGATTGTGATTACGAATCAGAATATGAGGATGAGGATGAAGCCTTCGAAGAAATTAGTGAGGAGTTAATTCACTTCGAAGAAAAACCCAAACCCAATTTGAATGACACAGAAGCCGTCAATTTAGGGGACACAGACAACGTCCGAGAAATTAAAATAAGTGTCCACCTCGAGCAAAAAATCCGGGAGGAGTTAATCAAAGCACTCATTGAGTACAAAGATGTTTTTGCACTCATCAGGCCGACCACGTCGAGGATTTGAGGAAATTCTTCCATAGGCTTCGCAGGTACAACCTCAAGCTTAACCCCGCCAAGTGTGCATTTGGTGTTCCATCGGGAAAGCTGTTAGGATTCATAGTCAGTCGGCGAGGCATCGAGTTGGACCCATCAAAGATCAAATCCATACAAGATTTGCCCTCTCCGAGGAATAAGACTGAAGCGATGAGTCTGTTAGGAAGGTTGAACTACATCAACAGGTTTATTGCTCAGCTCATGATAACTTGTGAGCCTATTTTCAAGTTGTTGAGGAAGGACGCTGCGATCAAGTAGACTGATGAGTGTCAAAGAAGCATTTGATAAGATAAAAGGTTACTTGACAAACCCACCTGTGCTGGTTCCGCCAGAACCAGGGAGACCTTTGATTCTTTACTTGACAGTCTTGGAAAATTCATTTGGTTGTGTACTGGGGCAGCATGACGTCACCGGCAGGAAAGAACAAGCCATCTATTATCTTAGCAAATAGTTCACAGCTTATGAGGTTAAGTACACTCACTTGGAAAGGACATGTTGCGCCCTAACTTGGGTGGCACAGAAATTGAAACATTATTTGTCATCCTACACTACTTACCTTATTTCACGCTTGGATCCGTTGAAATATATCTTTCAAAAGTCTATGCCGACAAGAAGACTTGCAAAATGGCAGATTTTGCTCACAGAGTTTGACATAATCTATGTGACTCGGACTGCGATAAAAGCCCAAGCATTGGCCGATCATTTGGCCGAGAACCCGGTTGATGAAGAGTATGAGCCACTGAGGACTTATTTTCCTGATGAAGAGGTGATGCATATTGATGAACTAGAACATGCCGAAAAACCAAGCTGGAAACTTTTCTTTGATGGGGCTGCTAACATGAAAGGAGTCGGAATAGGAGCTGTGCTTATTTCTGAAACAGGGCATCACTACCCTGTTACGGCTCAGCTTCGTTTTTATTGTACCAACATTATGGCTAAGTACGAAGCATGCATTTTGGGTTTAAGGTTAGCTGCGGACATGGATGTCCAAGAAGTCTTGGTCTTGGGAGACTCGGACCTTCCGGTACATCAAATTCAAGGAGAATGGGAAACGCGAGATCTGAAGCTCATTCCATACCGACAATGCTTACATGATCTTTGCCAACGGTTTAGATCAGTGGAGTTCAGGCATATTCCAAGAGTCCATAATGAGGTCGCCGATGCTTTGGCTACCCTAGCATCAATGCTGCACCATCCGGACAAAGCTTATGTCGATCCTTTGCATATTAAAGTCCGAGATCAGCATGCTTATTTTAACATGATTGAAGAAGAACTGGATGGCGAACCATGGTTCCACGATATCAAGGAATACATCGGAATGGGGATATACCCAGTGCAAGCCACGGGGAATCAAAAGAGAACAATTCGACGGTTGGCAAGTGGATTTTTCTTGAGTGGAGGAGTTCTGTATAAAAGAACACCAGACCTAGGATTGTTAAGATGCATAGATGCTAGACAGGCTATGGCTGTCATGTCCGAAGTACATTCAGGAGTCTGCGAACCACATATGAGCGAATATGTGCTGGGGAAGAAAATTCTCCGAGCAGGTTATTATTGGCTCACCATGGAGCGAGATTGTATTAGTTTTGTGCGCAAATGTCATCAGTGCCAGATACACGGAGATTTGATTCATTCTCCACCATCGGAATTGCACACAATGTCATCTCCATGGCCCTTCGTCGCTTGGGGCATGGATATCATTGGACCAATTGAGACAGCAGCATCCAATGGGCATAGGTTCATTCTGGTAGCCATTGATTATTTCACCAAATGGGTTGAGGCCAAAACTTTCAAGTCTGTGACCAAGAAAGCAGTGGTCGATTTTGTTCACTCAAATATCATCTATCGATTTGGAATCCCAAACGTGATCCTCACGGATAATGGTGCTAATCTTAACAGCAATTTGATGAAAGAGGTATGTCAACAGTGTAAGATTATACACCGCAATTTCACCCCATATCGTCCCAAGGCAAATGGAGCAGTTGAGGCAGCAAACAAAAACATAAAGAAGATACTTCGGAAAATCGTAGAAGGTTCGAGGCAATGGCATGAAAAATTACCATTTGCATTGTTGGATTATCGCACCACTGTCCGTACTTCAGTAGGTGCAACTCCTTATTTGTTGGTATATGGAACTGAAGCCGTAATACCTGCGGAAGTTGAAATCCCGTCCCTTCGGATTGTCGCTGAAGCTGAGATTGATGATGATGAGTGGGTCAAAACTCGTCTGGAGCAGTTGAACTTGATTGATGAAAAAAGATTGACAGCTGTGTGTCATGGCCAGTTATATCAAAAGAGAATGGCGAGAGCATACAACAAAAAGGTGCGTCCTCGGAAGTTTGAAGTGGGCCAGCAAGTGCTGAAACGCATCCTTCCACATCAGGCTGAGGCAAAAGGCAAGTTCGCCCCCGAATTGGCAAGGGCCATTCATTGTAACCAGAGTGTTGTCCAATGGTGCTTTATGTTTAACAGATATCGAAGGAAAATGCATCGACATGGCTATCAGTTCTGGCGCAGTTAAGAGATATTATGTATGATTTCTTTTAATTGTAATTGTTGTTTGTTTGCATTTGGCATGATATCAGAGAATGAAATGACGGAGGCAATTTGTTCTTCCATCCAAACACTTCAACCTTTGCTTCCCCTTTTGAGCCTTATTTATTCTTTCATACCCCTCTTTTGGAATCAGTAATGAAAATGAAAAAAGGGAGAAAAGAAAAATAATGATAATAAAGACAAAAGAAAAGTCACAAGAAAAACAAAGGAAGTGGGAACTACGTTTGACCTGATTCCTCAAAAAGGATACGTAGGCGCCTCACAGCTCGGTCATAGTGTAATAAGAATCAAAAATCCCCAAGCAAGAAAAACCGGGGCAGAAGTTGTGTTTATAATTTTGGGAAAGAAAGTTGATTCCAAGAGTTGTAATATTTTACCCATCAAAATTATTTTAAATTTTTTCTTTAGCCATACACCAGAAACCCATATTGATGTCCAAAAGACCTCTCGATCAGTATCCGAGAAGTGCCAAGTCGGGCAAATGGAAGTCTGAAGTAACACTCTGGTCCCTAGCAGAAAAGAAATGAAATGAGAGAATCCCCAACAGAAAAGAAATGAAATAAGAGAATCTTATCAGTAACACCCCAATCCCCAACTGAAAAGAAATAAAATGAGAGAGTCTTATTGGTGAAAACTTTCACAGGCACCATAAGGCGACGGAAATTGAGAGAAATAAAATGAGAGAGTCTTATTGATGAAAACCTTCACAGGCACCATAAGGCAACGGAAGTTGAGAGAAATAAAGTGAGAGAGTCTTATTAGTGAAAACCCCTCGAAGGGCACTATAAGGCGACAAGGAATTAAAAGGCGGCAAACGAGATAAGCTTGATAGAAATGATCCGTCGAGGCATCAAACAGAACAAAGATGTTGATTCGGCAAAAGAGTTGGGTTGCGGGACCTTTTGAAATGCAAAGTAAGGCCATCAGAAAGATTGATTGATATAATAGACTGGGTTGATTAATCCGAAATGCACGGCATGATCATTGAGATCAGTTATACCATTCAGATAAGTCCTTTTCCTTTTTTTTCTCTTCAAACAATTCTTTAGGAAGATTTTTCTTTTTATCTTTTGAAGTCATCATCTTTCATTTCTTTTGGTTAAAGATTTTTTATAGTAGTTTGTTTTTAAGAAGGATTTTCAAAGCCAACTACCAGTCGCCAACATGGTGCAAGGTAAATGGGGATAAGACAAGTCGAAGATAATGTGACGGGACAAGAAAGACGTCATTATAAGACCAAATGATGGATTGCTCTAAGATGTCGTGGAAAGTATGGAGTAAAAGTGGAAAACAATGGTTGAGAAGTGGGTGAATACAGAAGCATCAAGAAAGTCGAAAGTTATCAGCCAGGTTTCAAGATGATCGAACAATGCAGAGCATGGGAAAAAGAAAAGGGAAAACCATCCCCAGCAGGAACGTCCCCCACGTTTTAAACTAATAAATTTTCTTTGATTTGAAGCAGGGACAGGAAACATTATTGATGATGAAAAAACATGCCACAAGAAAGATTGTCAAACTGGGGCAGAAAATTTTCTTTCATTTCGAAAATTTTCTGGAAATCTAACACAAGTTTTGAGGGAAGTGATATCCCCAGCAATTTTCAGAAGAAGGCAATACAAGTTTTAAAGAAAGCAATTTCGGGAGGAAGATAACACAAGTCTTAAGGGAAGTAGTTCCAGAGGAAGGAAAACACGAGCTTTAAGGGAATTAATCTTGGAAGGAGGAGAATAACATATTTTTGAATGAAACACCGGTGTTATCCCCAATAGTCTCAGAGGAATGAAACACCAGTTTTGAGGGAAGCAGTTCTGAAAGAAGATAATTTAAGTTAGAAGGAAAATGGTTCAAGAGGCAGGGAGGAACAACGGCGATAGAACGCATTTTTAAGTTGTAGTTGAAGTTAGGAGCCCGCCTGGAGAAATGGAGGTGTTATATTTTTAAGAAGTTGTTGAAGTCAGGAGCCCGCCTGGAGAACGAAGGTGTTATATTTTTAAGAAGTAGTTGAAGTCAGGAACCCGCCTGGAGAATGGAGGTGTTATATTTTAAGTTGTAGTTGAAGTCAGGAGTCCGCCTGGAGAACGAAGGTGTTATATTTTTAAGAAGTAGTTGAAGTCAGGAACCCGCCTGGAGAATGGAGGTGTTATATTTTAAGTTGTAGTTGAAGTCAGGAGTCCGCCTGGAGAACAGAGGTGTTATATTTTAAGAAGTTGTTGAAGTCAGGAGCCCGCCTGGAGAATGGAGGTGTTATATCGTTAAGTTGTAGTTGAAGTCAGGAGCCCGCCTGTATAATGGAGGTGTTATATTTTAAGAAGTTGTTGAAGACAGGAGCCCGCATGGAGAATGGAGGTGTTATATTTTTAAGAAGTTGTTGAAGTCAGGAGCCCGCTTGGAGAATGGAGGTGATATATTTTATTGAAGTCAGGAGCCCGCCTGGAGAATGGAGGTATTATCTTGTTAAGTCATAGCTGAAGTCAGGAGCCCGCCCGAAGAGCGGAGGGTTGCAACAAAGATCCCCGACATAAATTAAAGTTCAGAAGTCGGAAGGAAGGCAACACTAGTCAGAAGAAGGCAGTTCAAGCTTCGAAGGAAAAATAATTCGAAGCTCACAAGAAGGAAATAAGCAGTTCAAATTCGACAATCAAGAGAAGACTACGAGTCAAGACAGAAAGAAAGAAACGTCAGAGGAAACACCAGTCAGCAAGACAGCAAAGCAACAAGAGACACAAGAGCACGACTGAAGATCTAGATAAGATTTTGTAATTCCTAAGTTTAGTCTAGCTTCTTGTTTTCTGTTAGCATGGTGTAATAAGGAGGTCAGTAAACAGATAGCAGCAGCAGCAATAACAGTGACAACAAAACCACATCTTCATGGTAGTCCCAGCTACCGAAACTTCCCGAACTACATTGACCTGATTCCCTTTTAGCCAGGGATATGTAGGAAACCTTTGAAGCAGAGGTTCGGTCAAATCTTTCAAAAAATGCTTTACACGGAGTAGCTGAATGGGCAAAAATCGCTCGTATCCGCTCACTTTGTCTTTGCACGAAAACTCTTCATGTTTCCGGACAAAGAGGGGCAGCTGTGAGCACGTGATTTTTGCCCTATAAGAACTACTCCCAAAAATTCAAAATAAAATAGTTTTGTGTCGCTTGTGATTTATTTGTACTTGTCTGTGCATGTTTATTTTTACTTTAATTAAGAAAAATACAAAAAAAATATATGTGTTGCGTTTGCATTTACAATTTAGGATTAATTAAGTAACTTGTTTACGAAAATAAAAAATCATAAAAAATATTGTACTTTGCATTTTTTAGCATTTAATGTTGAATTGTGTGATTTTATTGTTAATTGGCATTTAATTATATGTGATAAATGTTATTAGAAGATAATTAGTATTTTTAACAATTTAACTTGGTTTATAATTTTAGATAATAATTTAGGAAGAAAATAAAAGGAAAGGGAAAAGAAAAGAGGAAGGAAATAAATCTGGGCCAATTTAATTAAATTCCCAAGCCCAAACACCCAACCCACCAAAAAAGAACCAGCCCAAATCACCCCTATCTGGCCCAATCGACCAAGCCAACCAAACGACGTCGTATGGTCACGTTCAATCTGAACCGTCGATCTCCTAAGATCGAACGGCCCAGTCCACCCCCAACATCGAAGAAACGACGCCGTCTCAGGCCTGTCAATCCAGTTCGTTCATTTCATTTGATCCAACGGCCGCAAATCGCCACCATGCCCCGTCCCATTCCCATCCAAAGACCGATCTGGTCTCGAGATAAATGAAGCGACGTCGTTTCCATCAGTGAATGGATCCAAGCCGTTGATCTCATCAGATCGAGCGGCCTGGATTCATTCTGCCCCTTCATATATATATACTTCAAACCATACCCCGCCCCCCAAACCAAACCCCCCTTCACCCCATCGTCTCTCTCAGATCCCTCAGAGACCAAACGACCCTCCACCAAACCCTAGCCGCCCTCGTACCCCTTTGCCTGAAAGCCGGCGGCAACGATGCCGGTGACCATGAAATTCACACCCCTGAACCTTCTAACCACCCTCAACACAAATCCCTACCCCCTTTTACCTCGAATCATCCCGGTTTGTTTCGAATCTTCAATCGAAGATTCGAGCAAAACCCTAAACCTACCCAACCAGTCCCAAGTTCACACCCTGTGATCTCCTGGACCCCCTCACCATGAATCCTTGATCAATTCTTTTCAAATCATCGTGGGGCAGCTCAGATTCCAGATCGAAGTTAGGCAGGCCAGGTTCCATGAATTTTGAGTCAGAGACTGACTTTAGCCATGCTGTTTTCCTTCGAAAACACATGGTTAAAGTCCGTCTCGGCTTGAAAGTGGGAAGATCCTCGAGGTTTTTAATCGAGTTGTGATTCGGGTAAGTCTTTTATGTCTAGTTTTGATTTTTCACTCTTGCAGTTCCGTTTGTTTACTCTGTCCCTTCCTCTTCTATAAATTTGCATGAATTTCCCGTTTGAATTATGGTCAGTAGTCAAAGTTCCAATTTGGGCCAGTTTGCGAGTTGAATTTGTCAAGAACTAGTCTAATTTGTGTCCGGTTAGTTTGGTTTAAGGTCAAGCTACCAATTACTTTGTCATTGTGATTCCTTAATCAATGATGTTGGCCTGTACAACATATCTAATGCTTAGGAAATGGTTCATGATTGTTTGAATCTAGACTTGTGCTATTAATCAGGTTTCTTTTCATGACACTTGCTTTGCCTCATCTCTAATTGCAGGCTCATGTTGAGAGTAGTTGGGTTTAGTCAAAACTGTTGTGAATTAAAACTTGTTCTATAGTGTGTGATTCCCTTTGTTTGCAATTCATACTGTCGATTACCTGCCTAGTTGGTCATTAGGAGGTCTACTGGTCTTGCAAATCTGAAGTTTTGTAATCTGTCTAGTTGAGTTAGAAGTCAATTGTTAGGAATTTGATAGTTTGAATTGGTTATAGCTGAAGGGTTTGGTACAGATTGAAAGGGGTTCATGTAGGATAATAGTTTAGGGCATCGGGGGGGGGGGGGGGGTAATTTGGACTTTAAATTTAAGTATTCTGTCCAGTAAGTGCTAAGGTAACATTAAATTAATGCATTTGTTTAAGTACTAACGGGGAACAAAACATAATGGTAGGGGAAGGCTTAAAAGGGATTGATTAAAATATGTTGCCCATGTCTGTTTGAACATTAAATAAGGAAAAAACAAGGGGTAATGGGGAAAACATACTCTAGTGGGGTACTAAAAGAAGATCATGGACAGAATTAGTTAAAAAATTCTGCCTAAGTGCTCTTGAGAGCTGGCAAGGTCAGTGTTTGGGTATAAGTGGAGGGACTTAGGACAGAACTTGGGGGGACTTGAGAGGACTAGGAATCAGTTTGAGAAAGATTTTTTTGGGAGAGTTTTTCTAAGGTTTCAGTTCTTAGGGAGCATTTTGAAAACTTTGAGGGCATTCAGTTCTAATTTGAAACATACAGAGAATTTGAGATGTCAATTTTAAGAGTTTTTTTTGAGAACTTTCAAATTGCTAGCCACTGGAGTCAGTAGTGTTTTCTACTTGGTTCCAGTAGACTTTTGGTTTCACTCGAGACATTCTCGGATCAGTTTGAGCGTTTTGTTGTTGTGGTATGTTTCTAGGGTCAATTTGAAGGTCATTTGGGTTTATTCGAATCGGTTTTGGGTTAATTTATTCATCTTGTTGGTTCAAAACATTTCTGAACTCTTCCTGGATTGATAAATATATTTCTGGGCTGAACTGGTTGTGTTCGTGGTTGTTTGAACTCCAAATCTGTTGTTACACTTGTTGTTTGCTGCCACTGATTTTCTCCTTCTTCATTGTTATAACTTCCAGGTACACCTTTGGATCACCCTGATGTAACTTTGAGTTGAGTTGAAATAGAAACACTGGCCAGATTCGAGTTCATCTGGATGCTGTCAATTGTTTTATCATTTGATAGTTGCTAGTTAAATGCTTAGTATTTGTTTTTGCATTATTAGAACAACTGTTTGGATTATATGTTGTATGGACTATTCTGGACTGTCTTAGCTTACTAGTTCATTCAGTATTACCAGGGTAGTATGGTATAGCTTAATTCAATTCCATTAATTCATCTCCAGTAGTTATAAAATCGATCCAAATAGCTTTATATGTTAAAAACAGGTTCGGCGGGTTTTGTTGGGCTGTAGTGGGGTGTGATGCAGCAATTTGCACTAGGTAAATGCAGGATGTGGTTCCATATTTTCCTTGGTAGTTTATGGTCGGCAACAGTTTGAAGTTCATGTCTATTTGTTCTAGGTCCGGATATTTTGACAAAAAAAATGCGAGTTTACTTTTAAGAATTTTTAACTTGAGGTGCTATGATTAGGACATTATGTTAAATAATAGGTTGAATCAAGGTTACTCGTTACAGTACTGATAATATTGAAGCATGCCCATTTCAATTTAAAGTTCTGATTAATTAGCTAGTTTCCATTTGCTGAGAATATGGTAGTTAATTAATGCTGGGGTGTCTCTTTATAAACGTCATGTTTCCGGTAAATCAAAAGTTTCTTCAGGAATTTGGGCTCACTCTTAGGCCCAGTTGAGAGATGACCCAGTCTTATCCCTGCATCCCCATTCATTTTAGTTTTGACTCGCCTTATTTGAGTGCTGCATTGAGCAGTCAATAGGATTCGATCCCTCTCCGCCATTGGGCTTGTTCTGCTTTTCCAACATGGGTTGGCTTCAGGCCCAAATGCTGGAATCTAATAAAGCTAATTTGTTTTAATTCAAGAATTTTTTGATATCGTAGTAATGATACATGGACTTGTTAAAATAATTAGGACCTTTTTCTTTTACTTTAGAGACAAACAAAATATATAGAAAATCATAGTCGCTTGTAGGTTTGTCCTTTAAAATAATAGATGAGACGAGCCTCGCTAAATAAAGCTACAAATTGCGGGGCCCTCAATAAATGGTTAAAAATGAAACATTTAGAATTCGGGATGGGCCGTTTAGTGAATTTCACGGCCCTCCCCAAAGATAATAATGCGCTAGTCATTCTAGACGCGCTTTTGATAATTTACTTTCTTAAACTCGGGTGCACATTTATGTGACCCAAATCCAAATCTCAGCAGAGTTGAAATGTGTCAATAACCACGGGTGCATTGATGTGACGTGGTTCGAGATGTATTTTCACGACGTTGCAACTCTCGTTAAAAAATAATAATAATAATAAAAGCGGTAAAAAGTTAAAATTTGCACATAGGTTCAACATGTATAAAAATCAGATAAATAAGCCGAATATGACAGTTGAGCGACCGTGGTAGAACCACGGAACTCGGAAATGCCTAACACCTTCTCCCGGGTTAAAAGAATTCCTTACTCGGATTTCTGGTTACAGTCAGAGTCAATCTTTTCCTTGATTCGGGATTCAACCGGTGACTTGGGACACCATAAATCTCCCAAGTGGCGACTCTGAATCTTTAAATAAAATCCCGTTTCGATTGTCATTTAATTGGAAAAATTCCATTACGCCGCTGCGGGCGCAGGTAAAAAGGAGGTGTGACACTTATTACAACTCCTTCCTTCCACAACTATAAATAAGGGTCTTCATAACTCAGAAAAGACACCAGAAGTTATAACAAGAAGAAAGAGAGAGCTCGTGGATCAAACGCCGCAAATTTCTCTACAAGTTTCAAGCTTCAAGCAATCAAGTTCAAGTTCAAGAAATCAAGTTTAAGCTCAAGAACGAAGAACAATTCAAGTATTCAAGATCAAGAACGAGTCAAATTAAATACAAGGCGTTCAAGATCAAGGCTACTTGTTCGTGATACAATTCGTGGCAACAATCAAAGTGTTCGCGACGGATAAATCAAATTCAAATTCAAGATCAAGTTCAAAGCCCCTTGAATTTATATTAGAAAAGTAGAATCAGAGGAATCATAGAGATTGTACACTCAAATATTCGAAATAAAATACTATGATTGTTGCGATATTTTCGGTCTTGATTTTATTTTCTCGACGCAAATTTATTGTCTACAACACGTTTATACTACACGTTTATACTGAATTATATGGACAAGAATGAGAAACTTGAAATCATCAAACATCTAATAACAACAAATTTATTTCACAACAGTTATGACACAACCCAACTGTATGTCTTGCTCATAGGTATGGCGAAATTCCACTAAGACAAAATGCCTTTCATTAAGAATTATGATGTCAATAAGATACATTACACACCAACTATTAGGTTGACTATGAAGGCTAGTACACGATTTTTGTACGGAGTATTAGATGGACAAGTTTGAGAAATTATCAAGAAAACGAGAAACAGTTAGAGAGTAACTTTTATGCATCGGAGATCAACAACTATAAACTCAATGATAAAAAACTATTGTCGATCACATTTACAATCTCTCCCAAGCACTCTTTCCACTGGCTATGTGCGAAGTCAGAGATGTTTTCGAGGGTATTCAAACTTGAAAGAAGTAAAAAAAAAATTCCGACAAAGGGTGTTCAGTAAAGGTTTTATATATCTAAAATTAATAATTTACTTATATATACAATATAATTTTTCGTAATTTTCAGCGAAGGGTGGTCAGTTGACCACCCTTTGCTAAAGGTGGCTTCGCCTATGGCCACAGCTATATTTCAATGAGGTTGCATATTCAAGTAGGCGGATCTAGAATTCAAATTTATGAGTTTTGGATTCTAGAAAAGGCATCTTAATAGATTCTGGATAATTATCTATACATATTAAGTGGATTTCTTAACACAAATGCAGAGTTTTAACTGAAGCTACTAGTTCTGGCAAACCGTAACTAGAACTCTAGCTCCGCCGGAATGATTAGGAGGAAATGACCCCCGAAAATATGTAGGTTCTTTAGATGCGTTTGGTACGAAGGAGAATGTTTTCCATGGAAAATGTTTAGCTAGAAAATATTTTCATGGAAAATGAGTGGTTTTATCATTTATTTTTCCTTGTTTGGTTGGTGAGTGGAAAACTTTTTTCCGAAAAATATTTTCTAGTGTTTGGTTAGAGAGTAGAAATATTTTTTTAGGAAAATATTTTTTTATGTTACTCTCCTCACTCCCTTCCCCCAAGTCCCCATGTTTCCTTGCTCCCCCCTTCCCCAAATATCCAACGTTTTCAGGACTCTATTTTTTTCAACAATTTAATTATTCTTCTAAAAATTCTGACAAATCCAAAGGAACTACTGTGCTGCTTTACTTTTTTACGCAAAACAACGTTGAAATTTATGATCTATAACTATAAAGAAAATACTCTTTTTTGGTTGACACAAAAAGTACTCTTTCTACAACATGAAAATAAAGTAATCATTTTATTGAAATAAATGAAAATACTTTTTTTATATCATGAAAAGAAAATACTCATTTTGTTGAAATGAAAAAAAAATCTATCTATAACATGAAAAGAATAGGGTTGGGGTTGGGGTGGATAGGGTGGGGTGGGTAGGTTGGGTGTGGGTGTGGGTTGGTGGGGATGGGAATAGGGTTGGGAAGGTGGAAAAAGAGTTTTGGAAGATGTTTCCCTTCTATTGATAAGGAAAGTATTTTCCTCAATTGGAGGAAAATGTTTAAGCCAACCAAACATGGGAAAATTGGAAAATATTTTCCGGAAAATATCTTCCTTCGTACCAAACACACCCTTTGTGTTAAACTATGCTAATTCAACCAATAACTTTACTCCTAAGGTTCCAACAAAATGTAAGATCTCTGCATTTTACTAAGCGAACTATTCTTTCGCCTTTTACTAAAGAATACCGTGTGCGCGTTGCATTCAGTGGCAACTCTTAAAATATACTGATAAACCATGTATTTTGAAAGACTTTCCCTCCGGATTTTGCTTACTTTGTTAATATCAGCTCCATAAATGCCACCTAGTATTGAACATTTCGAGTATTTGTTCTATTTGTTATTTATCTGGGTGTTTTCTAAAATTGAAGGAAACAAAGGAAAATCATTTCATCAGTTACACGTTTATATAGAATTTCATGGACAAGAATCAGAAATTTGAAATCATCAAACATCTAATAACAACAAATTTATTTCAAAGAGAAGATAGTAGGCACAAAATGTCCCATATCGGATTGACACAAAGGAAAACCAAGAGTGGGATGGATATAAATCCATAGGGCAGAGCTTCGAAGAAACATACTTACCTGGACGGGGTCAATGGGCGATCAACAAGGCCCATGGCCTAGGTTGGTGACCTCCATTGCACTTTGGAGGGGTGCCTGCCTAAGGTCGGCCCAAGTGGTTGAGCCTACGTCATAATTTGTGGTAGTGGGGGCCTGCGTTCGCGCGGTCCCTACCCAATTCTTCAACAAAAGTTTTCACTCGTGGCATGAATATGTGTGCTCGTTGAGTTCCCCTTGCAATTCTATGCCAATATTTGTAACTATTAAATAAATGAGAAAGTTCTATTTGCTGTACTAGTTGTTTGCCTTTGAGGATGGAATTACTTGGTCTACTGCTGAAAATTTATTCTAATTACTTTTAGCCTTTTCCTTCACATTATTCTCGTCTTTGAGAGAATCTTTTTTTTTTCTCTTGGACCAAACATTATATATGTCTTGTTCATAGGTATGGTGAAATTCCATTTGGACAAAATGCCTTTAATTAAGAACTATGATGTCAATAAGACACATCACACATCAAATATATGGTTGTCTATGAAGACTAGTACCCGATTTTTGTAATCACTATTACATGGATAAAAATGACAAGTTTGAGAAATTATCAAGAAAACAGAAAACAGTTGGAGAGTAACTTTTATGCATCTGAAGATCGACAGTTATAAACTCAGTGATAACAATGATAAAAAACTATTGTTGATCACATTAACAATCTCTATCCATAGGCCATTGGTATATTTCAACGAGATTGCATATTCAAGTAGGCGGATCCAAAATTTAAATTTATGTATTCTGAATTCTAGAAAAGGCAGCTTAATGGGTTTTGGATAATTGTTTATACATATTAAGTAGATTTCTTAACACACATACATAGTTTTGGCGGAAGCTACTAGTTCTGACAAACCGTAACTAGAACTCCAGCTCCGCCTCTGCCCGAATGATGAGGAGGAATGGCCCCTAAAAAGATGTAGGATCTTTGTGTTGAGCTACACGAATTCCACCAAATACTTTATCCCAAAGTTCCAACAAAATGCAAGATTTCGCATTGAGCCAAGGGAATTCCACCAAGTGCTACAATCTCATAATATTACATCTGGTTGACAAGCGCAAAATACAACACAAAATTATTGCTCGTTCGACAAACATAACATAGTTTAATTATCGTCTCCACAGAGATTGGATTTAAACAGTGTCCGAATAATCTCAAGTTGATTACTATCCAAGAAAATTAACACTTGATTTGATTGCTATTACTATGATTAACTACTAAAATTTAAACAATTAATAATTGATCACAAAAGACAGCGGATGAGCAACGAAGAAATATCAATGAGAGAAATAACAGTAATTGACTAGACATGTGCAAGATAATTGACTCAGGATCCAATTCTTGATGTAATTCACTCTATAATACTGTTGATTCTCACGAGTTCAACAAATAATCAGATTACATTTGAAGTTAAGGTTCCTCTTTCGAGTAATCTTTAATTTCAGTAATAAATCCAATTGAAGCACGTCAAACAATTGCAACAATAAAATGATGGTTATGATCTAAAGAGTAACTTCTCATGAATATTTCTCTATTTTCTAGTTCGATTAATAATTCAAGAGGCTCTTTCGATTACATGTTTGAATCACAAATTTAAACTAGAGCATAAGATGTAAAGAAATTCAATATCAAACTCCTCTTTCGATTAAGCAAAATAATAAATAACACCACAATACAAATTGAAACTCTGTCAATTAATTTCAACAATTATCAAGAATCGAATCCCTAATCAAGGTTTCAAAACACCGTATCTGTCAATAGCCTAATGGAATTTACTCCATAGGTATGGAAAAAATCATCTCAATAAGTTTTAAACACAAAGAAGACATCAACGACAATGATTCGATACAAACTCCCGTATTGCACCGATCGTTGGTTGAAATGTTGATGAATTCTTGAGTCTTCTTGCCTTGGTTGGTTCTCCAATCTATCGTAGGTCAAAAGTCCTTCAAAAAACGTGTTTCCAGCGTATTTATACCAAGTAGGAACGAACCCGGACGAAACTAACCTCTTTGAGTCAAAGCAGGAAACCCAACAAACTTTTTGCACTTCACGCGTCGCACAATGCGTCGCAGGTTGCGTCGCACAATGCATCATAGGCTGCGTCGCATCAGTGTAGTTTACTTAGTTGCAAACTCTCTGAACACCACGTGTCTGACAGAATTTTGCCTTAGTGCGTCGCACCATGCGTCGAAGGTCGCGTCGCAATAGTGCATTTTCTTGTCAGACCAAAAATACCGAGTCTATGAACTTGTCAAACTTCTGATGCATATTTGCACTAATGCGTCGCTATCTACTAGGTTTTGTGTGTCGCCTTAGTCCATTTGTTCTGGCCCTTGCACTTTCTTCCCACTTTCGTATGCAATGCCTGTCCAAGAGCCCCAGATGCGATCCCTGTTTAATTCTATGGCTTTTACTCAGACTTCAAAGCTCCAATTATTCGATTTAGCTCCAATTTATCCTTTTAACTCGGAATCATTTCCTGCAAGGCATAAAACACGTAATAAGTGTAGATCACCATCATTTAAGCTCAAACATACGTAAAATGCAGTAATTAGTGTGTAAACTATGGCTAAAACACGAGTTTCTAGCCTACCATCACTGGTGAGAATGATTAGCTAGTGCAAATACCTGCAAAGAAGAAGCACCAAAAAATCCAGTTTGACCTGTGGATGGATTGATTAGCAACGCCTCCTTAAAGATAGTAAATTAAAGGAAAGACTCCAATAGGAATGTGGGAAAGTTTTTCTACTCCATTGTTTTAACATCAGAACTTGGAAAAGCTAATTTTGCTAACACACATTTCTAAGCCGCACAACATAGATTCTTTTTACTAAAATCGCCCACATTTTGACTTTGAAGCAAATGATAGGATCGTTACTTCCCTAGCTACACCAAACTTCTTAGATTGGTGGCAGTAGACAATTCTTTTTACTAAAATCTTTGCATTGGAGCACAAGGTTTGCAGCAATATATTGTTATCTGTGCTGCGCCAAGAATGCAGAGAGCAAATTAACGACGTCCAGAAATCACCATAGTTATCCAGCATTGCAAGTGAAAAATGCCCAGTACCCTAAGAAGAAGAAAGCAAGTTATGGGTATCTTATATGATAATGCAGAGGCGAAATGCAACATATGGATGGTGGCTAACTGATTTTCATACCAAAAGTAGTCAGAACAGAACACTTCCAACAAGTCCATAGCTTATAACAAAACAAAAAATTGTGAACTTGAGTTCATCACCAAACTCTGCAGCATCAACCCATTTTTATTGGCTTGCGGAATCTTAGCTCCAGGTATATATTGTTCCTTACACTTCTCAATGCCATACTAATGCCAGCTGCTTTGTTTACTTATTCTGCCAATTGGTCATTGTTATAAGCTTAAAAACTAAACCTGCACTGGAAATTCAATATATAAAGTACAACATCATCCTGTCGACATTTCATCGATAAGATTGTTAGCATGTATTTCTTCAGAATCACTAAAAACTAAAGCGAATCAGAGCTTAGATGAATCCAATGATGAAGGAAATGCAAAAGGCGCTTCTATTTGAAACACGAAGATAGTCACATAACATAAGTGAAGGAATGGTGAAGCAACTGAAGAAGGAGAAGGAGAAGAATATTTTGATGCCTCAAATTTCAATAAAACCTGATGGAGGAAAAGGAGTGAGTTGAGTCCCACATCGAAAGTGGAAGGGTATGCCAGAACTTGCTGTTACATATAAAATGGCAGCTGTGAAGAGCAGTAAAGTTCACGCAGCCACGCAGTGAGCACAGAGCGAACTATTCTTTCGCCTTTTACTAAAGAATACCGTGTGCGCGCTGCATTTAGTGGCATACGCCTATTTTTGGAGGTGTTCTCTTCTTTGAGTTCCCCCTACAATTCTAGTTTTAACCTTTGGTGAGATGTTTGATATGTACACTAGTTGAAGAAACAAGTGGAATGATAGGTATACTAGGTATATAATACTCCCTTTGTTTCAATTCAGAACCGAAATGAACATCATTAATTAAACTGAACTTGTTTCTTCTGGAACCTGGATGTCGTACAATTTGTTTATTATCTACACCAACTGGTGCAACTGCTGGAGGAAGTGGCAATGGTACCCAAATAAGTGCAACTACTGGAGGAAGGGGTAAGGGAAGGGGTAGAGGAAAGGCAAGTAGTACAACAATTAGACCTACCAGGGATATATTCTCAGATGCTATTCCTCAAATTGCTCCTAGAGGAAGGGGTACAATACCAAGAGGAAGAGGAACTTCAACTTGTATGAAAAGGAGATCTTCAACAGGATCTTCACGTGCTGCTAGACCAAAAAGGTCAAGACATGTTGGATTTGGATGCTACACTAGCCCGGAGATTGGAAGAATAGTCCTCAATGAAAGTACAATTCATAAATTTAGTACTCTTTGACTTTTCCCTGTCTAATGTTACAGACTTTATAAATTTTCAGCCTGGTACTACTGGTGAAAGGGTTATCAACTATGGGAGTAGGTTGAGTAGTACCACAAATGTGCAGCCAAGTGATGGAATTAGGCTGGGGTACCACACTATTGGATTTTTTTTATTTCTTTAACCTTAATACTAAAGAATTTGTGTTGGTGGAAAATGACGAAAAATTATATAATATTGGTTGCCACTGTACTGATGGAAAATTAAATGTGTATATTTTACATGTTATTGATGAGGTTTTTGAGACAGTTGTCCCAACTAGCTATTTATGTGGGCCAGAAATTACTCAAGATAGTAGTGACTCAATAAATAAGTCATCTAGGGCAACAACTGAAGGTGGTCCAGATAATATAAATACAGAAGAGCCTCCACATGAAGAGTCACATGCTGGTGTTTCTGTTGATGATTTTTCTGCCGAAGAACCAACTGCTGCTAAAGAACCAACTGTAGATGATGTTATTGTTGAGAAAGATGGTTTTGTTGTTGCAGAAGATGAAGTTATAGGTGGTGAAGAAGGGGTTGAATCAGATGTGGCTAGTAGTGAGTCTGATGTAGATGAAATTTCTGATGAGGATGATAGTGAGATTGATGGAGAGTTGAAAATCATAAGAAATGATAGGGGAAATAAAAAGAAGGCTAACAGAAGAAAGAAACAACCTGAAACTTCTAGAGTACCAATAGGAGAAACTAGAATTGATAGAGGTTTTGAAGATATAGCGGTGACAAACGCCAGAAATATGCTGGAATATTAGGAGGTGATGAGGAATTCATAGATAGTTCAGATGCTGGAAGTGATGACACTAGTGAAGAGTTGGATGTGGACTTTGGCTAGCTGCTGACATTCCAAGTAGAAGGAAGAGCATAAAGTTTAGATATGACCCCGATTATGTGGTTTCAATATTTGAATTGGGCATGATATTTGAGAATGCTAACGTATTTAGGAAGGCAGTGACTGATTATGTAGTTGAGTATAAGGTTCAATTGAAACTTAACCCAATGAGAAGCATAGAGTAAGGGTAAGGTGTAAACATAAAAGATGCGGATGAGAGTTGTTTGCTAGTATTGATAGGGATTCTAATGACTTTATGGTGAAAAAATACTACCCTATTTACAAGTGTCAACCATTGAACACAAACAAGTTGTGCAATTCCAAGTACATTGCTAACAAATTCAAAAAAGAACTGTTGCACCTTATATGGGGATCTGGAAAATTCAGGAACTTGCTAGAGAGAATTTGGGATTGTATGTAGGAAGAACAATTGCTTATAAGGCCAAACAAATAATTCTTAGAAAGTTTATGGGAATTGGAAGTTGGAGTTTGCTAGACTTTGGGACTATGTTGATAGTATTAAAGAAACAAATCGTGGTAGCTCTTGTTGGGTAGAAATTGACAGGGAATTAGAACGTCTTAAGAACTTGTTTAAGTACTTTTATGTTTATTTTGATGCCTTGAAGAAAGTTTGGCTAGAAGGTTGTAGGAAAATCATTGGCTTTGATGGGTGCTTTCTAAAGGACATTGCAGGGGTGAATTATTGGTTGTTGTAGGAAGAAATAGGAACCATAAGATGTTTCCTATTGCACGGGCTGTTGTACACCATGAGACCAAACATTCATGGAACTGGTTCATTGGACACTTAATGGAAGATCTGCAGCTAGGATATGGTCAAGGTTTAACAGTTATGTCAGACATGCAGAAGGTAAATGTTTTGCTATTCTTGCTTGTTAACAGTAGTACCTTTTTTGTTTTAATTCCTAATGTTTTATTTTGCCTACATTTTTATGTAGGGATTTTTGGCAACCGGAAAGGACTTGTTTCCTGATGCAGAAGTCAGGATATTTGCAAGGCACATATGATCTAATTGGTCAAAGAAATGGAGGGGTGAAGAAAAAAGAAAGCAATTCTGAAAGGTTTCAAAGGCAAGCTATGTCTTTAAATACAACAAAGAAGTTGAGAACATGAGGAAACTTGGCTCACAGAATATATGTGAAGACATGATGAAGTATCCAATGGAGGCATGGTGCAGAGCTTTCTTCCAAGAACATTCCAGGTTTTTGACATGGTAGAGAATAACATGTGTGAGACTTTTAATTTATGGATATTGGCTGTTAGGCACACGAGTATTATTACCATATTAGAAGAAATTAGGCACAAGATCATGGCTAGACATGTTGATATGATTAGGTTTGTTGAGACATGGATTTCAGATATATCGCCTATGCTTAGGTTAATATTAGAAGAGAACAACGAGTTAGCTAGACAGTGCATAATTATATGGAATGGCCAGGATGGATTTGAAATCAAACAGAAAGAGTTAAGGTTTGTAGTAAATAATACATTCAATACTTGCACTTGTAGGTTGTGGAAGTTGAGAGGCATCCCATGTGAACATGCAGTGTATATATATTATTGCTTACAGCAGGATCCAGATGAACATGTGAGCACTGGTACAGAAAGGATAAATTTCTACAGGCTTATGAGCATTTCATTTAGCCAATTCCTAACTTAGAAATGTAGCCATTGAGTAACAATCCTCCAATTGAACCACCAGCACCAAAGCCAATGCCAGGCAGACCCCAAAATAATAGAAGAAATGGGGCAAACTGTCCAAAAAAGGAGCTAAAATGACTTGTTCATAATCTCATCCACTTGGCCACAAAAAAAAAGATGTCCAACAAGGGTACGAATGCTGCATTTTCTTGAAATTTCACTGCATGTTAACTTCACTGCATTTTCTTGAACTTCACTATAGTTTCTTTATCTTACTGCGTTTCTATAACTTCACTACATGTTCACTGTGCTTTTTTATTTAGAGTGGCCCTGGAGATTCTTCAACTACTGGTGGAAGGGGCAAAGGAGGGGGCAGAGGAAGGGGAAATGCTACACCAACTGGTGCAACTGCTGGAGGAAGTGGCAATGGTACCCAAATAAGTGCAACTACTGGAGGAAGGGGTAAGGGAAGGGGTAGAGGAAAGGCAAGTAGTACAACAATTAGACCTACCAGGGATATATTCTCAGATGCTATTCCTCAAATTGCTCCTAGAGGAAGGGGTACAATACCAAGAGGAAGAGGAACTTCAACTTGTATGAAAAGGGGATCTTCAACAGGATCTTCACGTGCTGCTAGACCAAAAAGGTCAAGACATGTTGGATTTGGATGCTACACTAGCCCGGAGATTGGAAGAATAGTCCTCAATGAAAGTACAATTCATTAATTTAGTACTCTTTGACTTTTCCCTGTCTAATGTTACGGACTTTATAAATTTTCAGCCTGGTACTACTGGTGAAAGGGTTATCAACTATGGGAGTAGGTTGAGTAGTACCACAAATGTGCAGCCAAGTGATAGAATTAGGCTACCAGGACTAAGATTGAACGGAGGAGATGCAATTAATACTCCCAACTTCAGCAAATGAGTGCAAGTCGAAGAAATAAAGTTGGACAACCCACAAATCAACAACCACCACAAAAAGTTGCAACTCCAGTGATCATGGATAAATTTGCCAAGAAATAGCTTCAGTGACTTGGATTTTGTAGTTGACAGTTTTTAGTTTACAACAATTTGTACTGTAACAGCAATATGGATTCTATAATGACTTGGATTGCAGCAAATAGTTATGAGTGACTTGCCAAGAACCTATTGTATTTTGTTGAACCTTATTTTGTCATTATGGTTTGACTGCTTGTAATGTGCTGTACTTTTTCACATTTGTAGAACCTGTTTGGATTATGTGATTTAATTCCCTTTTGTTATTATGTTTAAAGTCATTATTTATGGTTACAAAATGTGTCTTGCAAGTTGTTTACAACTTCTAAAAAAGGCTATCAGCAGGTTATATCTTGAAATTTTTTGATGTTTGGATTACACATTCCAATTTGTTACCAATTTCTTACCATTTGGTTGCATTACTTAAACACTAGAATCAATAGGCACATATTGAGAATAGGCACAAAACATTCATAGTGTTACCAGCTTCTATAACAGGCACCAAATGAGAATTCCAACAACTGTTTCTTAGAACCTATTCGACCAAAATATGATTCAAACATTGTAAATTACATCAATAGCTAAATATGTTGTAAACATCCTACAATAACTTGTTACACAAAGTACACAAACAACATCCAAATAACAGAAGGCAACACCTACCAAAAAACTCTCAAACACTAAAAACACTAACAACCATCCCCATTTTTACACTATCAACCACCTTCAGCCACTTTAGAATTCTGTTGGCATCAACAATCGCAAGAACAATAGCACAACCATATAATTACGGCAATTAGTAGAACAACAACAACTTATTCCTCCATTGTCTAGCTCGTTCCCTTTCTTGATCAAAGGCCTTGACTCTCTTCAACAAACCCCAAATAACTTTATTTGCTTGGTCGGGAAATGCCTCCTCAAACCATCTGAAGTAGTTACATCCTCCTTTGTCCTTTAAAACATATCCAACTAAATCAATTTTAAAAACTGCAAATTCGTACCGATATTAAGATCAAAGAAACAGAAAAGATTATCGAAATATATACTTACTACGCCATTTTTGCATACAAAATACCTCCTGCCTGGGATTGCCGAACTCCATGAGATTTTCAACACACATGCCTGACCACATCGGCACGAATCAGTCCTCTCTGAATTTTTAGACATTCTCAAGCAACAAACTGAGAGAGAGAAGATGTGAATAAAGCTTCAACTGAAATCGAAGGAGGACGGGGGTCTTTCAAATTGGAGAAAAAAATTTCAATTTTGCAGAGAAATTTGGATTGTAGAAGAGGAATTAGGGCTTGGAGAAGAAGAAGAAAGGGGAAAGGGGGGGTTAATATAACGTGGGGTTTAGGATTTTTACCGTTGGAATAGTCTAGTCAGACTATACTTTTACATTCATGCACTCATTATATGTGATTTACACGCGGAGTGCCTCGAGGGATTTTAGTGTTTAAGTGGCACATTAAAGAGTTGGTTAAAGTGTTTAAATGGAATGTATTAAAGAATAAGTAGTAAAGTGAAAAGTGATCTCACTTTAGGGGGTTGTCGATGTATTTGGGCATCTTAAAATAAAACCATTTTTGGAGACTTTTCATTAATAGTATTACTCAGAAAGAGGTAATAATAAGTGGCCAAGTATTCAGATGGTGGAGTGCAGCTCCACAGTCCACTATTTTCCTAGTATAGGAAATTAACCATTGGGTTGTCCTTGTGAGAATCTCATGTTTTCTGACCAAATTTGGCAAATATAAAAGGTGTGCTAGTTCTGTTTATACTTTCGGCTGAGTTTCCACATAGCAGAATGCCGTTCTTCAAGAATTTTGATATCAATAGGAGACATCGCGTCAAATAAATGGTTTAGCTGACTGTTGAACGGTGAAAACCAGCGTTGATTTGAACAAACATAATTTTAGCACTCACTATTTACATAGATAAGTCACTATGATATCCATCTCAATCACATCCTAACATTGATTGTGGCCAGGATCTTCCCAACCTGGTAGAGGCGATCAGGGGCTGATGTAGTGTTTGAGTACGGGGTTATTTTGAACCCTGCACTTTTAATGCGAAACAATGTGTAAAGAATTTACTAAAATTGCAACAAATAGTAGATACGGATCCATAATTTTAAAAATATAATAGTTCAATACTAAAACCTTAAAGATTGAACCAATAAAATTTAAATTCTGGATCCGTTTTTAGAGGCAATTAACTTGGCCCAAGTTATACTATAGTGTTGAACCTTTATTTACTGTAAACATCATATTAACAAGCCCCATCGCATCATCTTTTAAAGCTTGTGGAGCAACCTGAGATTCATCATAATTTCCAAACCTCAAATATATAAATGGGGAGATAAGTGAGTCCCGTAAGAGGCAGCAAGTAAAAGATCACCAGTTAAGTTGAAGGAGCTTAGCATTGAGCAGCATCACAAAGTTACTAAAACTTGGCGGAATATGGCAGCAATTCTTTTCTTAAAATCATTTTTCTTATAATGACCTTTTTCAAGATAGAATTGGTCCAGCCTGTGAAAGTTGAAATAAAAGGAGGAATATCTGACATTTAATTGTCCTATAACATCATAAACTAAGGCAAGTCCACTACAATTGGTTACACTTTAAATAGCAAAACCAATTTATGAAATATGGTGTCACCATTTGTGACAAACTAATGAAGTGATTATTGTCTTGTAACTCAGACATAAAGTTCCCCCATCATAACTAAAATACTGAAAATGATATGACAGCAAATAGTTGATCACATGCTAATCTACGATACACATTCATTGATGAATACATCATCCTCTGGTGGAATCTTTCTAGTTCTCATTGTCAGAGAAACGTCTCACATCAGTAACTAATAGAATGCAAGAAGAACAGATTGTTTCTATAGGTAAATGACTTATTCTCCGCACCAACGCAACACAAATGGCCTTGTACTTCTAGGTCGCCTTTCATTCCTGCAGTTTCCCCTACAAACTTGAAAAGCCCCAGCACTCTGCTTAGCTGTTTAACCCCACTCTGCAGTATATTCTGCTCAGTGGATGTTAAAATCTTTCCCATGCATAGACGGAATTTATCCCCGTGACCAATGGCATAGAGTCCTCCACAAACTTCAACTTCAATATCCCAGATGCTACCATAAAGATAATAAAGAAGAAGTGTGAAGACACATCGTGATGAGTGGCCCAATGTCTTAGTCAACTTCTTGTGCACTAAACTCTCCTGGTGGCGAGTTTCCTTATATCCAATGCTTTTGTCTATGAGAACATCCCTAATCTGATAAAGCCCTTCTTTCATAACCTCAAGCTTCTTGACCTCCCAAGTTAATTTTGTCTCTTCACTCAAGCAATTAATAACTGATTTTCATACAAAAAGTAGTCAGAACAGAACATTTCCAATAAGTCCATAGCTTATAACAACTTTGTCCATCTTATCAAAAAACAAGAAATGGTGAACTTGAGTTCATCACCAAACTTTGTCCATATATATTATATAACAGTACCTTGAAAAGTCATCAATAAAAGTAATAAAATACTTATGATTGGTTAAAATAGGTACATAAGGTCCACTAATATCAGTATGAATTATTTCTAAGAGTTCAGAGCTCCTAGTGAAACCCTTTCTCTTAACCTTGGTCATTTTACCCTTAACACAATCCACACAAGTTTCAAAATCTTTTGGATCAAGAACAGATAAAATATTTTCCTTTATCAATCGTTCAATTCTTTCTTTAGAAATATGACCAAGACGCCTATGCCATAATAGGTAAGACGTTTTACTCAAAGCAGGCCTTTTGTGGGCAATATTTTCAACATGCATTGCAGAAAATGTTTCATTCAATATATTCAAGCGATATAGACCATCACTTAAAAAGGCATCAGCAACAGCACGTGAATCATAGGAAATTTTAATAATACCATTACTTTGTTGAAATGAATAACCAACTTTGTCCAAAAGGGAAACCGAAACTAATTTCTGTCTCATAGACGGTACAAAAACAGTATTTTCTAAACGAATACTAGAATTATTTTTAAAAGGTAAAATAGATGTCCCTATAAACTCTACTTTTGCTTTGAGTCCATTGCCCACAACAACACTGGCTTCATCCTCTTTTGGCTTCCGTCTGCTTACTAGATCTTGATTTCTTTTTTAGAGGACAACCAAATTTCTTATGACCTACTTGTTTGCAATCGCAGCACTTGATTTCTTTCTTAATTACAGCTTGGGGACCAAGAGGATTATGAGACTGACCTTGGTTAACACCAGGCTTATTAGTATGACCTCTATTACCACCTGGACAATGAGACTGACCATGTTTTTTTTTGTAAAATTTGGGTCCACCTTTTCTTTTATAAGAGGGATAATCAGCTGATTTAGACGAACTAACAAAATTCACTATACCCTTAACTTTCTCCTTTTGAATACTCCCTTCCTCTACCACACAAACAGTAATAAGTTCATCAACACTACATTTATCCTTTTGTGCATTATAGGTTGTCTTAAGCTGGTTAAACTGCTGAGGAAATGACCTTAGAGATTGATGAACAAGAAAATTATCGGTAATGGTTACACTTAAATTATTCGGTTTGGTAGCAATGTTAACCAATTTCATAATATGATCACGGACACTACCTACAAGGTCATACTTTATGGTAGACAGGGAATCCATCAGATTACCTATCTCAGCTTTATCAGATTCTAGGAATTTCTGTCCAATGGCACTCAAGAAATATTTTGCATTTCCATTATCCTTAATTGCACCTTTTATGTGATCAGAAATGGATCTCTTCATGATCATAAGACTCAATTTGTTAGCCTTCATCCATTTTTCATACTTAGCCTTTTCATCAGTAGTGCTAGTAGTTGTGGGTTCAGCGGGTTTCTGTTCAATAAATGCAAAATCCAGGTCCATCAGGCCTAACACTATCTCAACATCCTGTTTCCACTTCTTGTAATTGCTACTAGTCAGAGTTTCAATGAAATTCAACTGAGTAGTCATGTTGTTAACAGCTGTATAAGCAAACACACAAAAATTAAATAAAATTATGGGCAAGAATATATAAATCAAAAGAGTCAAAGACATCCATTACACCCCTCCTTTAGGTAGAAGATGCAACTGTCTCCCCTTTTAAAGATCAAGGAGTCCAAGGCATTCACTGCATCCTTACCTTTAGGCAAGAGATACAAAACCTACTCCCCTTTATCCAAGAGTACAAGGCATACATTGCGTCCTTCTTTTAGGTAAGAAACGCAAAGCCTTTCTCTTATAACAAATTATCCTTATTTATACACATGAGAATTCAAGATATTATGTTCCTCCTTTAGGTGGAAAACACAATATCTATTCTCATATTAATTTAGCGTCACTAGTATCAAAAGGTAAACCTCCACCACTAACGCACACTAGTAAAGGACAATTTAGACATGGTGAATTGAGAATATTTCAATGACTAAATAAACAGATCACTTTGGTGGAAACTATCTATTAATCATAATTCTCAATCCACGTATAATATTATTTTACATGTATAAAATTTTTAGAATTTCCAATGACCCCAAATAAATAGACCACTTTGATGGAAACTATTTATTAATCATAAATTATTATTTAAAATGTGATAAAAATAATCCCCATACCTTATAATATATTTTATTTATTAACTCCATCCTCTGACTAAGTATCAAGAAAAGTTTCTAACAAACAATTTTATTATTAAAGTTTATGATATGCTAACAGTCAGACACACCTAATTATAATAATCAAACACAAATCAAGTTGATCAAGTAATAAAATTAAGGAATCGGATAAAGACGTTCTTCATAAGTCACAAAAGGTGCTTAGATTAGTTCTGACTAAGCACTCAACATTCCATGTTTGCCTTAATTGACAACAACACAAATTTTTGGATAATATAATTACTTCTAGAATTGTGGGCCAAAGAATTAAAAGAATAAAAGATTAATTTAGTTAAAGACAATATCCACCAGGTTAAAACAATATTTCCACAGAAACATACAGTTGATGTGCCTCCGTCATCTTTAAAGTAAAATTGATGATCAAAATTATCATCGTCGACATCAAGCTATAACCTTCCATGTATAATAAATTCGGTTCCATTACAATGGGTTAAAACCCATTTTGTAGAAACAAGAATTACGGACTATAGCCGCCAAAGATGAATTCATCCAAAAACTGACCGTGTAACAACTTTTCTAATGTTGTTACATTGTCCGAAATTCAACAACAATATAAATATTTCGAAACCTAAGATTAATTCATTGATCTTAATCTCTAACTATGGTGGCTCTGATATCAACTGTAAGATTATTAAATCGCAGCCATAGTAGAGATTAAGACACAATTATGCAATCAATCTAGAGTTAGAGTTTAAGGAAACATACCGTTTAACTCCATGAATACATCAACGACAGCAAACGACGATTAAGTGTGAGACCAACTTCCACGATCCACTAGCTACGCGCTCTCGCAGCCCGGAGAACTTGACTGATGGGACGTCTACCGTTACCACGTATTCTAGAGGTAGAATACGCTAGGGTTTTCTAATAGCTAGGGAAAGGGGGATTGACCTCTATTTATAAAGAGTGTCTACCCATCACAGGCCAATAGTTAATATTAGACCTTTTATTTATCCACACACATAATATTTAATATTAGGCTTTTTATTTATCCACCACTTGGTCCACGTCACTATCTTTTCAGGCTATAACCAATTAACGTAAACATAAGGTTCCTAGTACTAAATGCCATTGTAAGGCAAACTTAAAGTAAATATAAACCATGCAATTTAATCGACCGACAACTGCTATATGATCTGCTTATCCTAATTGGGTCCTCCATTATGCAATTAAACACCAACCTGGATCAGAAACTCAAGATATTTAGTCCAAATCATTCTGTGCAGCATTTCGTCGATCAGCTGGTGAGCATATACCTCTTCACAATCACCTACACACTTAAGCGAAATAGAATATTAGATTACAAATCATGCAGAACCGCATAAGTTGTTTATATTTTGAAACATGTAAATTTTCAACCATATAGTAATTAACTGCAGGACTGGTGAAGAACTAGAAGAAGACAGAGAAATAAAATTTGAAGCCTTAAGGTGAAAAAAGAGTGACGGGCGTACCACATCGAAAAGAAAGAGTAAATCCAGACTTTGTTACAATATAAAAAGGGATGCACTGGCTATTGTAAAGCTCACGCAGCCACGCAGTGAGCACAGAGCGAACTATTCTTTCGCCTTTTACTAAAGAATACCGTGTGAGCGCTGCACTCGGTGGCATACGCCAATTTTTGGAGGGGTTCTCTTCTTTAGAGTACCCCCTACAACTCTAGCTCCAATCATTTCTTTGTTTAGAAAGGGAAAGTCTGTGAGGGATCTCTTAAGCATCTTTTCTTCTGGTTATTTTCATCAGCTCAGAAATGAACTACAGGTGATCCTGAACTGTCTTTACAATGTAGTTGCTGCAACATAGGAGTACTGTTTTATTGTTTAATGTATACTAGTATTTGCTAGGAGCTGTTAATGGTTTTGACCTAGCGGCCAAATATGTAATTTCCCCTTTTTTGAAAAATTAAAATTAAAATATTTTTGCAAGAGTTTAATTTTGGGAATCTTACATAAATGTATCAAATAAGTACTAACTTACCAACCTCTAGCCATTAATCATATACTTACCAAAACTAGCCAACTACATACAAATTGAAAACCCTAATAAATAATGTTATTTCTCAATCACATGCAAAGAACGCAAGACAGAAAGGAAATTCATGAATGAGGTAGCAAACAAGGTATGTATACAAGATTCCAAAAATCTAAGCACAAAAGGATCTTTTTCAATGTGTACGGTTGAAATTTATTGAAAATATATAGATGAGTCAATATACAAAATTTGAGGAAAATTAGAGGTGATTTGGACTAATTTTGTAACGACCCGACTGGTCGTTTTGCCTTTTAGAACCCCGTTTCCTTAAATAAAATTTTCCGTACCTGCTTTAGCTAATTTACGACTTACGGGGACGGTTGGTTCGGGATTTGGAAGAGTTTGGAGTGAAATATGCCCCATTTGATTCCTTAGGATTTTCTTAAAAAAGGCTAAGCTTGACTTTGGTCAACATTTTGAGCAAACGGACCCGGAATCGTAATTTGACGGTCCCGGAGGGTCCGCAGGAAAATATGGGACCTAGGCATATGTCCGAAATCGAATTCCGAGATCCCTAGCCCGAGTAATGAATTTTTATTAGAAATTATTAATTTGAAGTTTTAAGGATGTAAAGAAACTAATTAATGGGTATCGGGCTCGTGTGTTGGTTCCGAAGTCCGGTACAGGTCCGAAATATCATTTAAGACTTACCCGCAAAATTTGGTGTCAATCCGAGTAGTTTTAGGGCGTTTTGGCTCGTTAGAGGAAAATTAAGAACTTGAAGTTCATAAGTTTGATTTATTTGGTTTTAGGGGGTGATTCTTAGATTTAGCAATGTTTCGGGCGTTCCGAAGGTTCAAGTAGGTCCGTCTCGTGATTTCAGACTTGACGGTATGTTCGGGCATGGCCCGGGAGCCTCGAGCGTCAATCGGACGAGGCTCGAGTGAGGTTGAAATTTTTGAGAAGTGCTAAAGCTACTGCTTCTGTCATAACCACACCTGCGGTTGGTGGAACGCATGTGCGAGACCGCAGATGCGGCCCAGGGAAGGCCATGCCAAACCGCAGAAGCGGCCTCAAGACCGCAGAAGCGGTCCCAGCCCTTTTAGTTCTTTCCTCGCAGATGCGGTCCCCTGACCGCATATGCGGAAATCGCTGAAGCAGTGAGGTTCATTTAATACGGGTTCTAAGTCATTTTTATCACTTTTCACTCCTCCATGGGCGATTTTGGGAGCTTTTGAGAGAAGACTTCCACCTAGCATCTTGAGGTAAGTCTATCCCACTAATTCTTGGGTTAATACTTGTGTCTTAGGTAGATTAAACACTAGAATTTAGGTAAAATCAAGGGGTTAGAGCAAAACCTAGGGTTTTAATAAAAGTTAGATTTAACCACAAAATATTTTATGGAATAAATTAGAAATCATATATTAGTGATCCTTAGGTTATAGAGAACAACTTCCTTCGAAAATTTCGGAATCCCGGCACGTGGGCCTGGGGTTGGATTTTAGGAAACTTGTGTTAAAGGTTGGAAAATTGCTTAAGTAGCTAGAATTCGATCTTGTGAGTCTATATTGACTAGTTCCTACCTCATTTAACTAGTTTGGGATCGTCGGCTACGAATTGAGGGCTTGGACACATTCTTGGTATTGGAAGTGCACTTTAGAGCGAGGTGAGTCTCCTTTCTAACCTTGTAAGAGGGAATTGTCCCCATAGGTGTAATAATTGACTTAATTGCTATTATATGCGGGGGCTACGTACGCACTAGGTGACAAGAGTCCGTGCGTAGCCACTATTATGTTAAGTCTGGGTAGTCTAGGATCCAAAAGCATGCTCTACGTGATGTTCTTGTAACTTGATGATAAATTCGGATTCGTATAAATTATGTTGAATAAGGTAAATGAGACTAGTAGAGGAACCTTATCCTGCTTGGTCTTGTAAAAGAGAATTTGGATATTCCAGTGAACAACTACTCCTCAGATATACATTATTTTCTGCTTGATTGATGAGTTTATTTATATTTGACCGCGTCACACGTGTGATTCGCGAGCAGAGTAATAGATGCATCTATGGTTCGAGCCATTCGACCCTCTGCAGTGCACAATTTACTTTTATGTTAGATCGGGTTGTACATCCCTCGGTGTTACTTGCACATGCTTTACCTAGTATTTCTCTGTGGACTGAACTTCATATATGCCTTGAAACGTAAATGGATACCCATGATATTATTTGGAAAAAGAACTGTTATTCCTTGTCATATAATGCTAATAAATTGTGCTATCCATGCTTATTATAAATTCTTTCTCATATTATTTGACCCTAGTAAGTATCAAGTCGACCTCTCGTCTCTACTTCTTTGAGATTAGACGGGATACTTACTGGGTACATATTGTTTATGTACGTATACTACACTTCTGTACTTAATTGTACAGGATCTGAGGTAGGTGTATCTGGCTATCAGTCTGGTGCGTATCCTTGAGTGGAGTTCGAGACTTCTACGGTGAGCTGCTTCCCTTTTCGTGCCGTTTAGCAGCCTGAAGGAGTCTCTCTTATGTATTTTGCTGTCTATTCTATTTCGGACAGTAGGATAGTGTGATTCTTTTGTATATTCTACTAGTTGCCCACAACTTGTGACACCAGGTGTTGGCACACACATTAGTAGACTGTATTATTTTTGGGATTGTATGATTATTTTGACTTTACTGATCATTTCTGATTTTATCTCAACTTAAAGAATCATGGTAACTATTTTTGGGTAAAAGTAAATGAAAGTTTATTTTGTATTTTCCGCGTTGGCTGGCCCGACAATGGTGTTGGATGCCATCACGACCCTTAGTAGATTTTGGGTCGTGACAATATGGTATCAGAGTACTAGGTTCACGTAGGTCTCACAAGTCAACAGTAGGATAGTGTGATTCTTTTGTATATTCTGCTAGTTGTCCACAGCTTGTGACACCAGGTCTTGGCACACACATTAGTATACTGTATTATTTTTGGGATTGTATGATTATTTTGACTTTACTGATCCTTTCTGATTTTATCTCAACTTAAAGAATCATGGCAACTATTTTTGGGTAAAAGTAAATGAACGTTTATTTAGTATTTTCCGCGTTGGCTTGCCCGACAATGGTGTTGGGCGCCATCACGACCCTCAGTGGATTTTGGGTCGTGACAAATTTGATATCAAAATTCGTGGTTAAAATCGAGTTAAAAAAATACTTAGCGACACATGTATCACGTATGTGTACATGGATATATATGTGATACACATTGAATACAAATATGGTACGTATGTGCTACACAAATGATACACAGTGTGATACACATCATTTTTTTCATGTTCATCTTTTACTTCGAATTTTCAGTAAAAACTACCTCAAAACTCCACCAAATCATCCCAAAACGGAGATTCAAACTACTTAAGATGTACCCAATCTATTTTAATAACACTCACTCAAAAGAAAACAAAAATTTGACTTTTTTTGCTACAAATAGCTAATTGGCTAACATTGGTAACATTTGATTAATAGTAGTAATATTTTATGAATTTTCCAATTTTTGTAATAAGCTACTTATAAATGGACATAGCTGGTAGTTTCCCATTAATTTTTGTAAACGTATATAATAACCATGTTACAACGGTTAAAGTATACCATAAACTATGTATATAAACAGTTAAAGTATGAATTTGGACATAGATTTGGTTTTGGTTGAAACTTTAAAAAAAGAATTTCTGAAGTTGTGTTGAAAAATAATTTTTGGAAGTTGAAGTTATGTTTTGACATACATTTTATTTGAAAAAGAACTTAAAATTTTGTGAGTGAAAGAAAAATTCCACCGAAACACTGCCCAAACCAATTTTAATTTGCAAAAACTGATCAAGTTTCATGAACAAATAATGATTTCAATTTTTTTTGGACATAGCCAAAGTCTATGTCCAAACGGGTGCTTAAAATAAAAGCAAATTTTGGAGACTTGGTAATAATAGTATAACAAGAAAGAGGTAGTAATAAGTGGCCAAGTATTCAGATGGTGGAGTGCAGTTCCATACTTCCATTGCTTTCAAAATTTGCATATTTCGGGATAACATTGGTACATGCTTCGCCTAGTATAGGAAATTAACCATTGAGTTGTCCTTGTGAGAATCTCATGTTTTCTGACCAAATTTGACAAATATAAAAGCCGTTCAAGTGTTGTTTTATACTTAAGGTTGAGATTCCACATAGCAGAATGCCGTTCGTCAAGAATTTTAATATCAGGGGACATCGCGTCAATTAAATGGTTTAGTTGACTGTTGGACGACGAAAACCAGCATTGATCTAAACCAACATTATTTTAGCACTCAATATTGTAAGCACGTGATTTTTGCCCTATGAGAGAATTTCTCCCAAAAAATCCAAAATAAAACAATTTTCCTTTGTGTGCAATTTTAGAATTTTTGTGGCATTTTTGATAATTATTTGTATTTCTGTCTGTGCGTGTTTATTGGTTAAATTAATAAAAAATTACAAAAATATGTCGCATTTGTATTTAGTATTTATTTAAGTTTGTTGTACAAAATCATAAAAATAATGTACGTTGCATTTTTAGCATTTAACGTCTAACTTGTGTGATTTTTATAGTTAATTGCTATTTAAATGTGCGATAATTGTTATTTGGACAGATTTTTGAAGTTATAACAGATTTTGAATCAGGGCAGTAACAGTAGTTTTAGGGGTAATACGGGAATTAACCAATTGCAGATTATTTAATTATGGTGGGGGACAAGACGTAATGATAAAAGCAAAAAGGAAAAGGTGGATAATGATGTCTTCTTTTCAAAAAGAGGGAACAAGGGGACCCACGGGGGATTTTTTTTCTAGAGAGATTTTTGGTGAGAATATTTTTTAGAGTAATACATTCTGAAAATAAGAAAGAAGTGTGGTAGAGTTTTGAAAAGAGAAAGACAATTTGAACTTTCACTTGAATAATTTCCGTTTGCCTTTCCTTGAGTGTTATTCAAAATCAGTAAACTACTGCATCTTGTATCCGTCTCTCTTCTGCTTTGACTGCGATTGCACTTTGGTATTGCTGATTTTTCAATCCGTTACTGGGTTATTCTACTGGTCGTTACTGGTTTTGCGGTGTTGCTGAACCTGCTGTTGCTGTGTTATTACTGTTGCTGACTCCTACTTCTTTTTCTTCTTGTACTGCCATTTCCAGGTACACATTTGTACACTCTCGGCTTGAAGCGAAATGAAATATTAATCAGGCTTTGTTCCTGTTGAATCCCTCCTGTTTAGATTTGTGTTTGAATATAATTTTTCTTTCTTTGTATAAAAATGTAGTCGATTAATTAATGAGTAATGGGGTTGCATATGTATAACTTCTTCATCTAATAATGTTAGTTTAAATTAATCAAATACTAGTTAATTTGTTTTGATATTATGGTGTGTCAATCTCATGTTCTAGTATTATTGAATAATAGAATATAGAATGAAAGCAGTTTTTCTTTGTACAAACTCGATCGCAATTTTCCATTCGCATTAGCCGTAAACTAATAACTAATAAGTTACGTTTTTCAGCATGTAATTAATTGAGAAATTTTCTTTTAATTTTAGAGACAAACTTAATAGAAGAAATGTAGTCACTGTAGGTTTATCCTTAAAAATAAAAATGAGACGAGCCTCGCCAAATAAATCACACCTCGCTGGGGGCCCTCAATAAATACATAACCATTGACTAGACTTTGGATTTGACCGTTTAATGAACCTTCACGGTCTCTTCCTAAAATAACAATACGTTAGTCTCTTTAGGACGCACCTTAATAAATCTTACCTTCTTAAACTCGGGTGCACATTTATGTGACCCAAATCCAAATCTCAACGGAGTCGAAATGTATCTCTAATCATGGGTACATTGATTGTGACGTGGTTCGAGATGCGTGTCCATGACGTTGCAAATTCCTTTAAAAATAAGAATGAGATGAGCCTCGCCGAATAAAAATACAAAATTGTGGGGCCCTCAGTAAACATTGGCTTAAAAATTGCTTAGACTCAGGGATGGATCGTTTAGCAAAATTCCACGGCCCTACCCAAAGAAAAATGACACGCTAGTTGCTTTAAGCGCGTATTTAATAATGTTGGCTTCTTAAACTCGGGTGCACATTTATGTGACCCAAATCCAAATCTCAACAGAGTTAAAATATGCCAACAACCACGGGTGCATTGATGTGACGTGGTTCGAGATGTGTTTCCACGATGTTGCAATTCTTGATAAAAATAATAATAATGACAAAAGCGGTTAAAAGTTAAAATTCGCACATAGGTTCAATATGTATTAAATCAGATAATCAAGCCGAATATGACAGTTGAGCGACCGTGCTAGAACCACGGAACTCGGGAATGCCTAACACCTTCTCCCGAGTTAACAGAATTCCTTATCCAGATTTCTGGTACGCAGACTGTAATATGGAGTCATTCTTTTCCTCGATTCGGGATTAAAATTGGTGACTTGGGACACCCTCAATCTCCCAAGTGGCGACTCTGAAATAAATAAACAAATCCCGTTTCGATTGTCCTTTAATTGGAAAAACTCCTTCACCCCTCGCGGGGCGGAAAAAGGAGGTGTGACAGCTCTGGCGACTCTGTTGGGGATGTGGCCCAGAACCACTGGTTCAGGGTTAGAAATTCGAGCTTAGATGAATTGTTATATTTGGTTTTATCTGATTCTGTTACATGATATATGCCTAGTGTGCTAAATGATGCTTTTACCGCTTTGATATTATCTGAAATGTATATAAATTGTGCCGACACCCTTCTCCCTTTACCTCCGGGGATGTGCTTACTGGTTGAGACTCCCTATTCTGTTAGTGTCATACCTTGAAATAAGAAAGAGGCCGGACAAGTTACGAAGCCGGATGACCTTTTGGTTCCCGGTAAGTTGCCCCCTCCTCGACTCGAGTTGTCCGCTCGGGTACACAGTCTAAAACACCGACCCAGGTTTTGAACATAGAATAATCTACGATACACATTCATTGATGAATACATCATCCTCTGGTGGAATCTTTCTAGTTCTCATTGTCAGAGAAACGTCTCACATCAGTAACTAATAGAATGCAAGGAGAACAGATTGTTTCTATAGGTAAATGACTTATTCTCCGCACCAACGCAACACAAATGGCCTTGTACTTCTAGGTCGCCTTTCATTCCTGCAGTTTCCCCTACAAACTTGAAAAGCCCCAGCACTCTGCTTAGCTGTTTAACCCCACTCTGCAGTATATTCTGCTCAGTGGATGTTAAAATCTTTCCCATGCATAGACGGAATTTATCCCCGTGACCAATGGCATAGAGTCCTCCACAAACTTCAACTTCAATATCCCAGATGCTACCATAAAGATAATAAAGAAGAAGTGTGAAGACACATCGTGATGAGTGGCCCAATGTCTTAGTCAACTTCTTGTGCACTAAACTCTCCTGGTGGCGAGTTTCCTTATATCCAATGCTTTTGTCTATGAGAACATCCCTAATCTGATAAAGCCCTTCTTTCATAACCTCAAGCTTCTTGACCTCCCAAGTTAATTTTGTCTCTTCACTCAAGCAATTAATAACTGATTTTCATACAAAAAGTAGTCAGAACAGAACATTTCCAATAAGTCCATAGCTTATAACAACTTTGTCCATCTTATCAAAAAACAAGAAATGGTGAACTTGAGTTCATCACCAAACTCTGCAGCATCAACCCATTTTTATTGGCTTGCGGAATCTTAGCTCCAGGTATGTATTGTTCCTTACACTTCTCAATGCCATACTAATGCCAGCTGCTTTGTTTACTTATTCTGCCAATTGGTCATTGTTATAAGCTTAAAAACTAAACCTGCACTGGAAATTCAATATATAAAGTACAACACCATCCTGTCGACATTTCATCGATAAGATTGTTAGCATGTATTTCTTCAGAATCACTAAAAACTAAAGCGAATCAGAGCTTAGATGAATCCAATGATGAAGGAAATGCAAAAGGCGCTTCTATTTGAAACACGAAGATAGTCACATAACATAAGTGAAGGAATGGTGAAGCAACTGAAGAAGGAGAAGGAGAAGAATATTTTGATGCCTCAAATTTCAATAAAACCTGATGGAGGAAAAGGAGTGAGTTGAGTCCCACATCGAAAGTGGAAGGGTATGCCAGAACTTGCTGTTACATATAAAATGGCAGCTGTGAAGAGCAGTAAAGTTCACGCAGCCACGCAGTGAGCACAGAGCGAACTATTCTTTCGCCTTTTACTAAAGAATACCGTGTGCGCGCTGCATTTAGTGGCATACGCCTATTTTTGGAGGTGTTCTCTTCTTTGAGTTCCCCCTACAATTCTAGTTTTAACCTTTGGTGAGATGTTTGATATGTACACTAGTTGAAGAAACAAGTGGAATGATAGGTATACTAGGTATGTAATACTCCCTTTGTTTCAATTCAGAACCGAAATGAACATCATTAGTTAAACTGAACTTGTTTCTTCTGGAACCTGGATGTCGTACAATTTGTTTATTATCTGCCAGGAGTGCTATATAAATGAAAAAGAAACGAAAAACAAGTAGAAAGTGGATGGCTCACTCTTACTTTACTTACCAAACAGGGGAAAATAAATTCATAAATGTCCCTCATCGGCTGAAACAAAGAAAACTGAGGATCAGGAGGGGTATAAAATCATTGCAAGGAGCATCAATGAAACATACTTACCTGGACGGGGTCAATGGGTGATCAATAAGGCCCATGGCCTAGGTTGGTGACCTCCATCGCACTTTGGAGGTGTGCCCGCCTAAGGTCTGCCCAAGTGGTCGAGCCTATGTCATAATTTGTGGTAGCAGGGGCCTGCGTTCGCGCGGCCCTACCCAATTCTTAAACCAATTTTTTTTTCTCAAGCAACTGTTTCTACTAATTTGCATGGCCCAGAGTCAGCGATCAATTTTTATGCATTGGGCACCGCTTCCGATTGTAAGCGAGGTATTTAGTTCCAAAACATTCTTATGCGGAACGAAGAAGGAATGGGGATGGCCAAAAAATTTCTAAGGCTTAGAAAGTTTTGCTGAGCGAAAGGAAGAGGTGAATTCCACTAGAAAGAGAGGGTAGGGCCGCACCCCAACCGTTTTTGTATATTAAATAGGCGTCACCGAGGGAACTGTGTTCTAATTTTCTGAACAAAAATAAGCAAATGCATTACCTCAATTAATTCATTATTTTACTCGTTATGGAAAGTAAAAGTTGATTTACTCTTTGATTCCAGCTTCAGTAAGATTAAAAAAATTGAAAATATACTATTTACTACTGTTAAAAGGACATAGTGTTGATTATTGTAACACTTCAAAAGTAAGACTACTCTTTCCCTGAATAAGAGAGTATGGAGTTATTTGATGTGACGTCTAATTTCAAAGTTTGTATATTTCGGGATAATATTAGTAGATGCTTCGCCTAGTATAGGAAATTAACCATTGGGCTGTCCTTGTGAGAATCTCATGTTTTTTGACCAAATATGACAATATAAAATCTGCTCTAGTTCTGTTTTATACTTAGGTTGAGATTCCATATAGCAGAGTGCAGTTCTTCAAGAATTTTGTATCAATAGGGGACATCGCGTCAAATAAATGGTTTAGTTGACTGTTGGACTATGAAAACCAGTATTGATTTGAACCAACACAATTTTAGCACCCACTATTTGAATAGATAAGACACTATGACATCCATCGCGATCACACCCTACCGTTGGTGTTGGCCAGGATTTGGCTAGAAATTATGACGATCACCATAAGTCCATAACTTGCTAAAATTCTGGCGATAGTCAGGAGCGGCTTTAAAATTCTGGCACTGGATTTTTTTCCAAAACTTCTGTTACTGGGGTTAAAAAATCAATTTGTGTCGTTCCCCTCTATAGTTTTGAACCTTTATTACTGTAAACATCATTAACATACCCCCATTGCATAAGCAGCCTGAGATTCATCATATTTTTCCAAACCTCAAATATATAAATGGGTAGATGAGTGTGTCCTCGTCACAAGCAGCAAGTAAAAGATCACCAGCTAAGTTGAAGGAGCTCAGCAGGGAGCAGCATCACAGAGTTACTAAAACTTGGTGGAGTATGGCAGCTAGTCTTTTCTTATAATGACCTTTTTCAAAATAGGATTGGTCCAGCCTGTGCAAGTTGAAGAGAAAAAGGAGGAATATCTAACATTTAATTGTCCTATAGCATCATAAACTAAGGCAAGTCCGTTACAAGTTAAACAGCAAAACCAATTTATCAAATACAGTGTCACCAATTTGTAACAAATTAATAAAGTGATGATTGTCTTGTAACTCAGACATAAAGTTCCCCCATATCATAACTAAGATACTGAAAATGATATGACAGCAAATAGTTGATCAGATGCTAACCTACGATACCCATTCAATGATGTATACATCATCCTCTGGTGGAACCTTTCTAGTTCTCATTGTCAGAGAAAAGTCTTGCATCAGCAACTAATAGAATGCAACAAGAACAGATTGTTTCTATAGGTAAATAGCTTATTCTCAGCGCCAATGCACCACAAATGGCCTTGAACTTCTAGGTCGCCTTTCATTCCTGCCGTTTCCCATACAAACTTGAAAAGCCCCAAAACTCTGCTTAGCTGCTTTACCCCACTCTGCACTGTATTCTCCTCATTGGATGTTAAGATCTTTCCCATGCACAGACGGAATTTATCCCCGCGACCAATTGCATAAAGTCCTCCACAAACTTCAACTTCAATATCCCATATGCTGCCATAAAGATAATAAAGAAGAAGAGAGAACACGCATCGCGATGAGTGGCCCAATGTCTTACTCAACTTCTTGTGCACTAAACTCTCCTGGTGGCGAGTTTCCTTATACCCAATGTTTTTGTCTATCGAAACATCCCTAATCTGATAAAGCCCTTCTTTCATGACCTCAAGCTTCTTAACCTCTGAAGTTAATTTTATCTCTTCACTCAAGCAATTAGTAAGGTCGATGAACATTTCAAGAACATCTTCCCACTTGTGAGAAGTGGGCGACTCCACGCCTTTTGCAGGTGCGAGGCGCATCCATGAAGTGGATTCAGGGTCATAAGAAGTGGCATTTTCTAAAAACTTTTGACAAGTTGTAACTATTTGTTGCGCCATATTAATTTCTTTACTCGGACACCTACTATTTAGAAAATCTATCTCAGAGTTCAATCCATTCAATATCTCTTCGAGTGCCCCTGTCCATATCGGGTACTTTGTCACCTGTGCACATATCGATTGCCTGACAAGCTTCTTTTGTTGAGCAGACACATTCAAGAAGTTTGACACTTTTGTTAGGGAATCAATTGTAATCGATTCCCTCTCGCTAGCTTTGCTGAAATACATGGGGTGGTCGCTTTGTGCATCAGCTAATGCTCTCATCATATTCTGCTTCATCATTTCTTGCATTGACGGACACCCAATAAAAGTCCTAGCCAATAATTTAAAAGTAAACATCTTTTGTTCCAAGCTCTCATCATAAACTCTCGCGCGGTCATTAACATTGACTAGCTTACCATCAACAAAGTCCACATGCTTAAGCAAGTGGCTCAATTTTGTTAATTTTGTGAAAGCTTTCTCATACCATTCAGAAGGCAAAGCCTCCTCATGGACTTCTTCTGAGCAGTGATAAAACCGCATCAATCCACTTTTGTTGGCAATCAAAATCTTAGCTCGAGGTATAAGGTTCCTCGTACTACTGAATGCCATTGTAACGCCAACTTAAAGTAAGCATAAACCATGAAATTTAATCGACGGAGAACTGCTCTGTGTCCTGCTTATGCCAATTGGGTCCTCCATTATACAATTAAAAACCAACCTGGATCCGAAATTCAAGATAATTAGTCCTAATCGTTCTGTGCAGCATTTCGTCGATCAGTTTGTGAGCATATATCTTTTCACGATCACCTAAAAGCTGAAGCGAAATCGAATATTAGATTACAAATCATGCAGAACCGCAAAAGTTGTTTTTATTTTGAAAAACCTGTAAATTCCCACCATATAGTAATTGCAGGACTGGTGAAGGAGGAGAAGAAGAAGAATAAGACGGAAAGAGTAATATACTTTGAAGCCTTATGGGAAAAAAGAGTGAGCGCGCGTACCACATCGGAAAGAATGAGTAAATCCAGACTTTGTTACAACATTAAAAGGGAAGCACTGGCCTTGTATTGCCACAAAGCGAACTATTCTTTCGCCTTTTACGCCTATTTTTGGAAGGGAGCTCTTTACTGAGTGTCCCCTACAATTCTAGTTTCAACTTATTTTGTGCACGTTTAGCTTTTTTTTTTGTATGTTTTCCCATAAGAAAGATCTTTGATAAGGGTGGTGGAAGAACGAAGGGAGTACTAGTTTATGATGAGAAAAGTTTCTCAAGGACTATAAATGTTAGATAATGCCTCTTGGGAAAAAAGGGGGGTCACTAATCTTATTGTATAGGTAAATAAATAAAAGTAAAATTCCCATCTCCTCCTGTTGTAATGTAGTGCATCTCTAAAATGATATGCCAGAGATTGAGGAAGGCTCTAACTCACTTAATCTCTGATAACCAGATTGCTTTTGTAGAGGGGAGATCACTGGTTCACAATAATAGGCAAACTTCTCCGAGGTGCCTAATGAAGATAGACTTAAAGAAAGGGATATGGCTTCCCTGATTCTTTTACTCATTTGATTATGAAATGCATTACCTCAACAAAGTTAAATGGGGAGGGCTATGGGTATTTTGAGGGGAGGGGAGGAGAGGAGAGGTTTGAGGCAATGAGATCCAATATCTTCATTATTATTTATTCTTGTAATAGAGTATCTATTAAGAATGTTGAAGAAGATGAGTACACTGCCTGACTTTAAGTATCATCATATGTGCAGAACATTCAAACTCACACACCTGGTGTTTGCAGATGATCTTCTGTAAAGGAGACAAAAGATCAATACAAAGAGTAATGGAAGCATATTGAGCATGATCACAGACAGAATCACAAAGGCATACTCTAGGCAATTCAAAGGAGCAGAGTATGCTCAAGGAGGTAGATAAGAGGTACAGAGATTACCTGTGGAGCAATTCAGAGGAGCAGAGGAAAGTAACATTGGTAGCATCGGAAAAGGTGCGCAAACCAAAGAAGTTTGGTGGTATTAACATCAAGGGATGCGGGAAATGGAATGAAGCATCACTAGGTAAGCTACTGTGGCAATTGAATGGCAAAAAAAATTGTTATGGGTGCATGAATTTATATAAAACAAGATGGAGCCATATGGGGGCATACTCCACCGCAAGACATCAGCTGGTATCGGAGGAATACTAAAATGTACTAAAAGGTAATATGGCACATTGGTATCAGAATGGTAGATATAAACTAATTACCAACAGAGAATATTCTGTAACAAGGAGCTATAATGCAATGTTAATAGACTTAACCAAATTACAGGACGCTGACTTGATATGGACCAAGGCAATGATACCAAGGCATAGATTTATAGTATGGCTTGCATACCAAGATAGACTTCTTACGAAGGAGAAATTACAAAGACTGCATATACCAGTTGATGATGGCACCTGTCAACTACGTGATATTGCAACAACAGAAACTCATTAACATTTGTTCATGGATTACAGCAATAAGGGATCAACTTAGTGCATGGTCGGGTATACAATTAGGGAGCGGAGGGGTGATTCAAACATTACACTGGTTCAAAACTAGCAAGTGGACGCAGATGAAGAAGGAAATGGCCTCAGCTATATGGGGAGCACTGATATATCACACATGGAAAGCAAGTAATTCGAATTATTTTGAAGGTACAGGTGTAAATACAGAATATTTGGTAGCACAGATACAAAGAGAGACAAAAGCAAGGCTGGAAGACTTACAAACAATAAAGAAGGCTCGAAAATGTCTATCTTTGATTCAACATATCTGTAGATAGCATAAAGAGCAAAATAGTGTTTGTTATTTTGTTAGTTTTTTTCCTGTTGGAATGTATTAGAAGGAGTATATAGATGATAGGGGAGATCCTTTTGGTTATATTAGTGTAACTTGGGATGCTCTTAAGTTGTATTAAACTGTTGGTTTGTTATGGTAATATATTCACATTTATTACCCAAAAAAATCGTAAAAGGAAAGAAATATCATTGACATAATTTTTGTATAGCAAATGTGTCTGATTTCCTTTAAAAAAATAAGTGAAGACTAGTTTAAAACAAACCGAACGCGAAAAGAAATATCTAACTAGAACCATAGTAGTAACTATTCCAAACCAACTATTGTGAGCACGCGATTTTTGTTTTATGCAACAATCACTCCAAAAGAAAACAAAATAATAGCAATTGGTCTTGCTGTACAATTTTGGATTTTTACGTGGCGTTTCGTTAATTATTTGTGATTTTGTCCATTTTATTTTTTATAAAACAAAATACAAAATGTGTGTGTGTCGTGTGTATTTGAACTGTAATTGATTTTAAAAGCAAAATCATAAAATATATGTGTCTTTTATTCTATTTTTTGTTTGCATTTAATGATTTTTATTTTTTAATTAAATGTCAATATGAGTGATAATTGTTGTTTTGAGTATTTATTAATATTGGTATGATTTTGTTTTTAAGAATTTTTATTTAATTATAAGAAGGAAAACATTAGATTTGGGCCAAGATTTTAAATAAAATCAGGCCCAAACCAATGCAAATGACCCAGTCCAACCAGGCCTTCTGTAAGACGCCCCAAACGACGCCGTATAGGCATCATTTCTTCGAGCCGTTGATTGGTTCAAAGGACCGGCCCAGATCAGGCCAATCCTTTATCCAAACGACGCCATATAAGGCCGTCTAATCTCAGCCGTTCAAGCCGGGATGATCTAACAGCCCTCGACCCAATGAAACCCGGCCTGATCCACCCCAGTATGAAAGCAAACGACACCGTTTCTTTTAATGGAAAGATCACAGCCGTTGATCAGTGGCAATCCAACGGCCAAGACACAATCATCCACCCCGTATAAAAAAACCTCATATCCCTGCCCTCCCCCTATCCAAACCCCCCTGCCTTAGGTCGTCCCCTTCACAGACCCCAACCCCGGAACCCTAGAGCTGCCCCCCTTTCCCCTCATCAAAAACCCGGCGGCGTGGACGCCAGTGACCCCCGCCTTAACACCATAGATGCACCTCACCATCCTGAACCTAAATCCACCAACCACTTAGCTCGAATCCCCTCCCACCTTCTCGAATCTTCATTTGAAGATTCGAGTCGGACCTCGACTTACACCGATCCACCCCGGCTTCACACCAGATAGTCCCCGGACCTCCCTCGTGACCAAACCATGTTTGGTTTGGTCCGAATCTAACCAGGGAAACCTAGATCCCAAATCTACCCTTATGAACCCTAGAAGTTCTGATGCCTGGTTTGTGTCCGTTTAAGCCAAGTGATTAGGGTCTAATGGACCTTAATCGAAGTGTTCTCAGTTGAGAACACTTCGATTAAAGTCCGTTCAACCCCAAGAAGGTTCATTTCAAATACGAGCTGGTTTTCTGATTTTTTTTCTTTTTCAAGGACTTTAAGGTAAGTTTGTTTTTCTTTTCTTTATTTATTTCATGTGTTTGCTAAAGGTCTGTTCGTATGGCCAAAACGTCTTGTTTAGTTTGTGTTTTTGAATTTTTATCAACTGTTGTTGCCCACCTTGCCTGGACCCCTCTGTATATGGTCAAAGTCTTTCTTCATTCACTGATAATGCGTGTGTTTTGTAAACTGCATATTTGATTGAATTTGTAATTGGCCATTTAATTAGTTCCCAAGGTCATTTATGTATTGACATTACAACCTGAACCCCTTGTTCAATACTGTTAGATTTCTGATCATGGTCTTTGATTGTATAATTAGTATAGTCGATTCGATACGTGTCGTCGAATAGTTTCAGCTGTTTGAATGATAACAAATTGATCTATTCTTGCTGAACATTGTTTGAATCAAAATTGAGAATCAACTATAGCTACTTATATTTGTTGATTTTAATCAAAAACTTAAGGATTTGGTTTGTAAATTGGTGGCATATGCATTTGTGCACAACATGTGCATAAAGGCCCTTTTTAGATTAAAATAGTTTGACAGCATATGCTGTCAGATTATATTCTTGCTGCCCCTGCCTGCTTTTAGTTTAATAAAATGTTAAAGGGGACTGTCGGGGAATATCATGGGAGGGGTTTGCCAATTTTAAAAGATGAGTGGAAAAACCACAGACCACATGGGAGGGGACCTGAATGTGTTTAACAGACTGTAAAGGGTTGATTGCTAGGCTATAAAAAACAGGCAGAACTTCCATGAAAGGGGACTGAATTTTGAAAAGAAAAACACAGACAGATTTTAGACTAAAAAATTTAGACTGTGCCAGGAGATTGATTTTTTTTAGAAGGCATAGATACAGAGAGATATCACAGAATAGGCATATACAGACACATACACAATAGAGAAAAACATACAAAAAAATCAGAAACTGTTTCTTCCTACTGTTTGTTTGGATTTCATTTGTTCAACCTGTTCAATCAATCCTGAGTTCTTCCAAGTTTCGACTAAGTCTATTGTTTGGTTTGCATTGTTTGTTCTCCTGGACTTGGTCTTGTCTTGGAGCATTGTGTTTACTGCACTGTGTGCTGCTGTTATTTTGTTACTACTTGTTCTATCGGCTATAGTTGCACCTTGCTCTGGGATTTGTCCTGTTGTTATCTGCTGTTACTGCTGCTGCATTTGTTGCCATTGTTACCCTGCTGACTTCTCTTCTTCTTCAACTGTAAACACTTCCAGGTACACACTTCCGAAACCATGTGTTGTTGAAAGCTTGAAGTTTTGAAGCAGAAATAAAGAAATGAATGTTTTTTTTTACTTCACAATGCTTGTGTTCAAAATATAGCCATAGTTTGAATGATAAGTTGGCCTGTATTTGTTTAAATTCAAACTGCAATTGCTCTGTATGAATTAACATACATTCTGATTGAGATAAACTATTAGATAGCATTGTTTGTTAGATCAGACGTATTTTAATGCATATAACCATTGAGTCTTGATTTAGTTATGACATTATAACATAGAATCATGGTAAGCATCTGTATGTATTTTGTCTAGACCTCTGAACTGTCAAATCTGTTGTATTTGGTTCCATTTGGCTTCAGGATAAATGTATCCCAAACAAATTCTCATGTGGTTACGTTAACAGTTTGGCCATATACGCCAACTCTCTTGTTAGACTACTTGTTCCGATATAGGTTCGATATGGGCTTCGATATAGATTCACTGTTTCGAAATAATGCGATGACTTTTGAGGAAAACTAATAGGCATTTTTGAGTTCAATTAGTAGTAGTTTTCCTAATAAACAGCCGATTTCATTAATCAAGCCCAAATAAGCTAGTTTTAAAATTCAAATTTGAAGGTTGTTTAATGTAAGTTTAGTATATGTTATTAGCTTGCTTGCCATCTCCCTTAGCAAATTAACAAGCGTATTCACTCGTTGAAGACAAGGCATGAGGTAACTCTCACCTCGTAAACAACCAATCAGGTAATCAAACAAAAATTCGGATTCGGCAAACATAGTAAAGATTTAGCATGTAGTTGTTTAAACAAGTAAATTTGGTATCTTCTTTCTTTTATTTTTAGAGACAAACATAATAGAAATATAATCACTCTAGGATATCCTTTAAAAGATAATGAGACGAGCCTCGACAAACAAAAATGCACAAGTTGCGGGGCCCTCTAAATGTATATATTAAAATACTTATAATTCGGGACAGGCTGTTTAGCGAATTTTACGGCCTTCCCAAAATAACAATACGCTAGTTGCTTTAGGCGCACCTTTAATAATTTAACCTTCTTAAACACGGGTGCACATTGATGTGACCCAAATCCAAATCTCAACGGAGTCAAAATGTGTCGACGACCACGGGTGCATTGATTGTGACGTGGTTCGAGATGCATTTTCACGACGTTGCAATTCTATAAAAATAAATGATAATAATAAAAGCGGTTTAAACTTAATAAAAGCACGTAAGTCATAACATGTATTTAAATCAGATATTTAGCCATTATAAAAATTTAAGCGACTGTGCTAGAACCACGGGATTCGAGGGTGCCTAACACCTTCCCTCGGGTCAACAAAATTCCTTACTTAGAATTTCTGGTTCGCAGATTTCATTTGGAAAAGTCAAAAATTTCCTCGATTTGGGATTCAAGATAAACCGGTGACTTGGGACACCAAAAGCCAAACCTTTCCCAAGTGGCGACTCTGAATTAAATAAATAATCCCATTTCGAATATTGTCACTTAAATTGGAAAAACTCCCTCGCGCATTTTACCCTTCGGGGCGGGCGCGCAAAAAGGAGGTGTGACAGCTCTGGTGACTCCGCTGGGGAAAAGTTCACCCAGAACCACTGGTTCAGGGTTCAAGAATTCGAGCTTAGAATAATTGTTATGTTTAGCTTTATTATCTGATATTTATTACGTGTTTTGACATAACGTGCTAAACGTTGTCTTTTACCGCTTTGATATTATCTGAAATGTATATAAACTGTGCCGAACCCTTCTCTCTTTACCTCCGGGGAGAAGCTCGCTGGTTGAGGCTCCCTATTCTGTTAGTGTCAATACCTGAAATAAGAATGAGGACGGATAAGTTACGAAGCCGGACGGCCTTTTGGTTCCCGGTAAGTTGCCCCTCCTCGACTCGAGTTGTCCGCTCGAGTACACAGTCTAGAACATCTACCCAGGTTATAAACCTAGTATAACGAAACCTCATGCCGGATCCCTAGTAGGAACGCTTATCTGCATCATGTTGCATTTGACCTAGGGGACTCAACACAGGGGTTGGGTCCGTCTAGGACAGGCAACCTGGAATGAAAAGACCATCCTGCTGCATCCCGTTTGTTCTGCGCATCTATTTGCTTCAGATCTGCATGTTGACCGATTTCTGAAAAATTTTCAAAAAAAAAAAATAGCAGGGTAGGGAGATAATTACTTATTCTTTTGAAAAAAAAACCAATGTCCAAGTAATGTCAAAACCTCACCGGAATTTTCTTTAAAAAAAATATATAAAAAAAATGAAAACAAAGCTTGTCTTTCAGTTTGACTATTCCTTTTAATCACTTTCAAAATCCAAAATATATATAAATAAAAAAAAATCAAAAAATTTATTGTTTCATTTGTAGTACCTCTTTAAAAGATTTTCGAAATTTCAAAAAAAAAAATGAAAAAAAAGGGAAGTTTAAAATGTATAAGTATTTCCTTGGTCTCTTTTTAAAAAATAAATAATAATAATAAAAAAAACATATAACAAAATTCCAGAAAAAATAGTTATTCTTCTTTTCTTTAAAGGATTTTATTTTTGTTTCCCCTATTTTGATCCGACCGAACTACGCGGGTCTGATTCTTACCGGATGTGAGATACGTAGGCAAACCTCATCGGTTTCGACCCCAATTTTCAAAAAATATCCAAAAATATTTTCCTTTAGTTCCTTCTTTATAAATCTTTCCTTAGAAAATGCAAAAAAAGAAATAGAAAAATAATATAGAAGTTTTCTTTAAACTCAAATAAAAAAAAATAGTTTCCTTCTTTCTGAAGTCTTTCATACGAAAAATGAAATAAGAATTAAAAATCAGCAACAAAAATCCAAAAATACTCTTTTCTTTTTTAGTCTTTCTTTTGTAAATGTCCATAAAAAATAAATATTTGAAAAATTAATTCCAAAAAAATATTTTCGCTCTTCTTCAGAAGTACTTTTGTAAATAAATAAAAACTCAGAAATTCCAAATCATTTTCTTAAAAGTCCCTCTTTCAAAATTTAAGAGGCAACATCATAAATCAAAAAAATATATTCTTTCTTCCGTAGAAAAAGGTGAAACAAATGAAAAATCAACCAAACACATTTTTTCTTTTCTTTTTTTTTAAAAATATATATATATATATTCCCAAAGTTCAAGTCAAAAACAAATAACTTTTTTAGAAGTCTTTCTTTAAAAAATAAAACAAAAATCAAAATAAAAAAAATATCTTCTTTCTTCTTTTAAAGCATTTCTTTCGAAAATTCCAAAAAAAAAAAGAGTTAGTTTACTTACTCCATTCACGATCGTCTGAACTACGCGGGTTTGATTCTCACCGGATGTGAGATACGTAGGCAACCCTCATCGGGTCCAACCCGCCCTTTTGCTAAAATAGCCAAAATCAATAAATAAATAAAAACGTGTCAAATTTTAAATTTTGCCATAAATAAGTTGGGTGGTGTCCAACCTTCCCTTTTGCTAAAAATAGCCAAAAATATATGTCAAATTTTAAATCTGTCATAAATAAGTCAGGTGATGTTGTTTTGTCATAAATAGCCGAATGTTCCCGAAAGGGACGCCGGAAGGCTGACTTTGCATAAACAGCCACCTTTGGGTCATTTTTTAAGGTTTGGTCCAGTTGACCCACACAGCCTTAAAATCTTCGTCACCGAGGCGTTGAAAGGCCGTGTTGGCAATATTGAGTTTTCTAATTTGAAAAACGATAAAAAGAGTCATAAATAAGTCAGGTGATGCTGTTTTGTCATAAATAGCCGAATGTTCCCGAAAGGGACGCCGGAAGGCTGACTTTGCATAAACAGCCACCTTTGGGTCATTTTTTAAGGTTTGGTCCAGTTGACCCACACAACCTTAAAATCTTCGTCACCGAGGCGTTGAAAGGCCGTGTTGGCAATATTGAGTTTTCTAATTTGAAAAACGATAAAAAGAGTCATAAATAAGTCAGGTGATGCTGTTTTGTCATAAATAGCCGAATGTTCCCGAAAGGGACGCCGGAAGGTTGACTTTGCATAAACAGCCACCTTTGGGTCTTGTTTAGTATTTTTTGTCCAGTAGACCCACACAGCCTTAAAAACCTTCGCCCCGAGGCGCTGAAGGGTCGTGTTTGCAACACCAGGTTTTTATTGTAATTTGAAAAAAAAAACAACAAACAAAAAAAAAAACAAAGAGTCAGCGGTCGGGTGAATACCGTTTGAATTTTGTCATAATAAGCCGAGCCAGTTTCGGTCGCGTCTTAAACCGTTCTTGCCGAGTAGCCTTAGAGTATCTTTCAGTTGTCGAAAGGTTATTTTCATAAAAGAACGGACAAGTTTGTAAAATGATCCTCCCCGGCCTCAAAATTCATGTGAAATTTGGAAGGGGCCACGTTTGCAAAAAAATAACCGTTCGGTTGCATTTTGTGAGTGTTGAAACCCAATATTTTATTATGAAAGAAAAAAAAATGTTTCATTGCTTTTACCTTTCATTCGGCCCGAACTACGCAAGATCTGATTCATGCGGGGTCATGATACGTAGGCAATCTCCATCGGATTCGATCATAGCTATAAAATAAATTGAAAAAAAAAACAAACTGAAAGAAAAGGAAAAAGAAAATCGAGTGAAAAAGAAAATAGAAAAAAAAACAAAAAGGAAAAAAGAAAAAAAAAGAGAGTGCAAAAAATAAAAGAGCGGCAAAAACAAGATCAAGAGTGACTAAAGAGAGGCAAGAATAAAAGAAAAGAGGTACATAGTGAAGAGGGCTAGTTTAGGGTCGGGATGAAACATGCAACCCATTCAAACACATGGTGAAAGCGTTTAACTGTTTAGGTGCATTGCATCCCATCTTGCAATTTCCTATATGTTAAATGCTTCAAAACTAACAAGGTTGTGTGTGTGAGTAAATTAGCCAGGTTCTGTTCAGGTGATTGGTTTTGTTGGTATGCAGTGATGAGCAGCCTTGCACGCGGCCACAACATTATACACAAAACTGAGCTCCAACTCCCAGAAACGCCCATCCTTACCAAGCTCCATATAGTCCCCCAATCAAATGTTCATCAGTACAATCCTCACCCAAGAGAGTCTTTCAAAAGGAATCAGTTCACCTCTATTGGTGAATCATACTCAGGCTTGTTCCAAAAGCTAGTCAGGCGAAGTCTGCTGCAGCCAGTGGCCCCAAATCGGCCAAACACCGAGTCACCCCTCCCCGCATCGAGCTGATACTAGATGTGAATACCACTCTGGAGCAGTGGGGCACGGTACAAAGGACTGTTGGTCATTGGACCCTCAAAATGGTAGTTGAAGACTTGATTGAAGCTGAAAGAATCGTTCCCCGGGACGAAAAGGTTCCTAATATGATGAACATTCCCCTGCCTACTCTCACAAATGGGCCAATAGACGGAATGATCTGTGAAGCTGAGGAATTTGATCCGGCACTGAAGGCTATTGCAGCCATTGCCGAGACAGAAGAAAAGCCAAAAAATGATTGTCAAACCTGAAAGTTCCCCATCAGACGGGAGTCTCGGTAGCCTGTCTTGCTATCCTTTCTGCATCTGGATTATCTCAGGGTGTGATCCAGATGTTTTACTTTATTGTCTTACTTTCCGATGTAAACCCTTCTATCTTAAAAAAAACAAAAAAAAACAAAACAAAAAAATCAAATGAAATTGATATTTCATTTTCCCGGAATGTCTCTTTTCTTAAATCTTGTCAATTTTCTCATTCTCTTTTAGTTCTGTTAAATGCAGATTTCAATAATATGACATGCTTGCGGACTTCATGTCCGAATCTTAAAACTCTGTCAGACCTCGAAATAATGAATCAAGAATTGGGTCGCCATGAAGAATAGCTTAAGGAAACAAGACAAAGAGTTGGAACAACTGAAGGAAAATTGATTCCCGAAATTGGAAAGGTCCATACATTACAACAAGAGTACTGCCAGAAAGAGTGCGTTGTACTTGGGACACATCGAAGGAAATGTCCTTGAAATAACTGTCAATGCAAATGCAGTCAAAAGATACTATGTTGGATCCTTTATATAATAAAATCTTGTCCGTTTGAGATGACGAAGGCTTTCATTCTCGCTACCCAAACACTATCAACCCTTTGCAAAACCCATTTGAGCTGGCTACTCTTCTTTGATTACCCTCTTTGGAACCTGAAAATATTATTGAAAATAAAATGAAAAAGAAAAATGAAAAAAGAAGAAGAAAGAATTGGAAAAATAAGAAAATATATATACAAAAAAAAAATCCAAAAACAAAAGTGGTCTGAACTACGTCTGACTTGATTCCGAAAGGATACGTAGGCAACCTCTCCTTGGGGTTCAGTCACACCAAAATAAAATCCAAGAAGTCCCCCAAAAGTGAAACTGGGGCAGAAGTTATAATGGTTCGGCAATGATCCCGCCCAAAAGGTTCCAAAGTTGTAGTTCAACCCAAATTCTTTTTACCCCAAACCTTGTTCAAGTCCTTCTGATCAATCGGCAAAGCGGTTCAAAATGGGAGGATGGAGTTATTTGGACCTGATACAACAAAATGAGAAGAATAAAATGAGAGAGTCTTATTGGTGAAAACCCACACGGGCACCGTAAGGCGACGGTAAGCAGAGAAAATCAAATGAGAAGTCTTGTTAGTGAACACCCACACGGGCACTATAAGGAGATGGTAAGAAATGAAATGAAAATGCCAGCTCGTGAAAACCCGCAAAGGGCGCCCATGATCGAAAATGAGATCCTTACAACCACCGTCATCAACAGAGTCCTAGCAAGGTTCCTCGGTATTCAAAGCAAAGTTGTGAATAAATTTTTGGGAGTCAGACGGTTTACACAAATCAGGCATCCAGTCCAAAAGGCATGTCATGTTCATTGAAGTCCGCATGTACTCCGGATAAGTCCTTCTCTCCTTTCCCCTAAAGGGACACTTCTAGTTTTAAACTCTCTCCATTCAATTATTTGTTTCTCTTTGAATCCCTTTTGGTCTAACACTGTTCCAAAACCAAGACAAAGAAAGATTGGCAAGACTGATTTACAGGGCTTTCGTTTGATACACGCTAATGTGCAAAAGGCACCCAGCCTCAGCAGGTGCATCAAGTGGACCTCGACTGGCCATGTCGGCCGATGCTCAGGAATCAAAACTCTTGGAAGGAGAAAATCAAATTAAAGCGCCTATAAAGGCAATTGAAGTTGAAAGGGTTGAGTTTCACATGGCTAATCGCCTCAGCAAAGTCGAAGAAACCAAGGTACCCCCAAATGCTCTAAAATTGAAGTTGGAAGAAAGAAGACAGAAAAGAAAGGCCTACAAAGGCAAAATAAAGTTGGAAAGGTTAAGTCCCACGCGACTAGCCATTGCAGTTAGGTTTGAGGATCAAAAAATCCCTGATGCTCCGGAAAAAAAAACCAACAATTGATTGAGCCTGAACTACGTCTGACTTGATTCCGAAAGGATACGTAGGCAGCCTCTCCCTGAGGTTCAGTCACACCAACATTAAAATCCCATTTACCCTGAAATTGAAACCGGGGCACGTCAAACGGTTTAAAAGCCGTAGTATCATCTACCTCTCTTTACCAAGCACAACCCTTCAGATCAATTACCAAAGGTAGCGGGAAGCCAAGAAGCGTCACGAATGGAGACCGGCACACTCTGAATTGAGAGAAATAAAATGAGAGAGTCTCGACGGTGAAAACCTACGGGCACCACGAGGCGACGGGAGTAGAGAAACCAAAATGAAAGAGCTTGTTTAGTAAAAAACTCGCAAAGAGTGCTATCAAGCGACGACAGGAAGAGAAATGAGAGAGGTCGACTAGCGAAAACCCGCAAAGGGCGCTGTTGGCCGAAAGGATGACTCCACCTCAAGAGATTTTTGCATGTCCCACCGGTTTGAAAACGCAGATCCATTTTGGTTCAGGGGGAAATGCAAGTTCATTGAAGGTCAGGCGTCCAGTCCAAAGAGCATGTCATGTCCATTTAAAGTCAGCATTGTTTTCCTCAGATAAGTCTTTTTCGTCCCGAAAGGGACACTTCTTTTCTGAAGTTTGCTTTCTCCTTTCTTTGTTTTTCTTCAAATCCCTTTTATTTTTAACCCTAAGTCTCCAGATATACCGGAAAGGACAGGTGGCAGGTTTGGTTTCACGGAATTCCGTTTCGCAAAGGAAATGGCCCGTTTCGTTAGTACGTTTGTCCAAACCCGATGGATCATGATGTTTGACTGCATTTAAAAAAATAAATTCCCCAGCAAGTCCTCCTTGTACAAATCCCCCACAGAACTTCCCCGTGTACAAATCCCCACAGAGTACCCCCAATAAAATCCACGTTGAGAATCCCCAAGCAAAACGGGACACAAAAAAAAAAGAGCCTTACGAGGCAAATCATCACAGAATCCGGAAATACAAGCCTGAGCAGTCTAAAAGGGTTTCTCCATTTGAATCCAATCAATGGCAGGACTTCGCAACAGAAATATAAGGACGCAACAAAGCAACTGGAACAATCAAGGTCACCGAACCAACCGCAATTTCCGAACTAAAAATTGTTCTTTGTTGGAAAAGTTGAAACAAGTATAATCCAAGACAACCGTGCAAGAAGCAGGTGTCACCCAAAGAAGAAGGTACGTGGGTACAAGAAACAGTTTTAGCAATAAGGAATCCACTCGAAAGGTAAGTTTCCACGAGATTCCCTTTTATCTTCTACTAAAACAAGAAAATTCAAAAAAAAAAAGAGGTCAGTTAGTATCCTCGAACTTTGTCCCCAACCAGTCAACATTAGGGTTTTAAAACCCTAAACTGAACTTTTTCCTTTAGTCAGCATTAGGGTTTTAAACCCTAAACTGAACTTTTTCCATGTAGTCAGCATTAGGGTTTTAAAACCCTAAACTGAACTTTTTCCTTTAGTCAGCATTAGGGTTTTAAACCCTAAGCTGAACTTTTTCCATGTAGTCAGCATTAGGGTTTTAAACCCTAAACTGAACTCTTTTCCCTTAGTCAGCATTAGGGTTTTAAACCCTAAACTGAACTTTTCCTTTAGTCAGCATTAGGGTTTTAAACCCTAAACTGAACTTTTCCTTTAGTCAGCATTAGGGTTTTAAACCCTAAACTGAACTCTTTCCTTTAGTCAGCATTAGGGTTTTAAACCCTAAACTGAACTTTTTCCTTTAGTCAGCATTAGGGTTTTAAACCCTAAACTGAACTTTTCCTTTAGTCAGCATTAGGGTTTTAAACCCTAAACTGAACTTTTTCCTTTAGTCAGCATTAGGGTTTTAAACCCTAAACTGAACTTTTTCCTTTAGTCAGCATTAGGGTTTTAAACCCTAAACTGAACTTTTCCTTTAGTCAGCATTAGGGTTTTAAACCCTAAACTGAACTTTTCCATTAGTCAGCATTAGGGTTTTAAACCCTAAACTGAACTTTTCCATTTAGTCAGCATTAGGGTTTTAAACCCTAAACTGAACTTTTCCTTTAGTCAGCATTAGGGTTTTAAACCCTAAACTGAACTTTTTCCTTCAGTCAGCATTAGGGTTTTAAACCCTAAACTGAACTCTTTCCTTTAGTCAGCATTATGGTTTTAAACCCTAAACTGAACTTTTTCCTTTAGTCAGCATTAGTGTTTTAAACCCTAAACTGAACTTTTCCATTTAGTCAGGATTAGGGTTTTAAACCCTAAACTGAACTCTTTCCTTTAGTCAGCATTAGGGTTTTAAACCATAAACTGAACTTTTTCCTTTAGTCAGCATCAGGGTTTTAAACCCTAAACTGAACTTCTGTCCATCCAGTCAGCATTAGGGCCCCAACCCTAAACTGAACTTTTCCCCAGTTGGTCAGCATTAGAGTTTCAACTCTAAACTGAGCTTCTCCCTAGCTAGTCAGCATTAGGTTTCCGACCCTGAACTGAACTATTTCCATTCCGCCAGCATTAGGGCTCCAACCCTAAACTGAGCACTCATACCTTGTGACCATATCGTTGATCCAATCCTAGAGTTGGCAATTTTGAAACTGAAATTTTCCAATTCCTTCATCAATTCTATGAACTTCCTAGCAAATAACTCACGAAATTTTCCTAGTGAAACTGGGGCAGAAAATTTCGTTCGTTTATTTTTCCCCGCAGGTCTAACCTCGAGGCGCATAGGTCGAGACGACCCACGAGATGAGTCTCGACCCAGAATAAAAAAGGGGGGAAGAAGAAGAAGATGTCCCGAGATACCGGAGAAAATGGAAGGCGGATCGCTCCAAGACTTGATCAAGGTCCCGAACTCTGCCAATCACGTCTCACTCAGTATCCCAGAGATAAACAAGCACCTACAACTCGCAAGCATCAAGATTCGGATCGAAGTCTCCAAGCAAAATCAGCTAAGACCCAAGATCAAGTTGCAAAAGAATCATAGATAGGAATCTTGTAACTAACAGTTGACATGCATATAAGTATTTAGTTCAATCTCAATTTTTCTTTGGTTGTAATAAGGCGGTCAGTAAAGCAATAATGACAACAGCAACAGCAGTAACAACAAATATTGCAATCCCATGGTAGTCCCAGCTGCCAAAATTTCCCGAACTACATTGACCTGATTCCTGTTTAGCCCAGGATATGTAGGAAATCTTCGAAGCAAAGATTCGGTCAAATCTTTCAAAAAAAATGCTTCACACAGAGTAGTCCAATAGGCAAAAGTCGCTCATATCCGCTCACTTTATCTTTGCACGAAAACTCTTCGTGTTTCCGAACAAAGAGGGGCAGCTGTGAGCACGTGATTTTTGTTTTATGCAACAATCACTCCAAAAGAAAGCAAAATAATAGCAATTGGTCTTGCTGTACAATTTTGGATTTTTACGTGGCGTTTCGTTAATTATTTGTGATTTTGTCCATTTTATTTTTTATAAAACAAAATACAAAATGTGTGTGTGTCGTGTGTATTTGAACTGTAATTGATTTTAAAAGAAAAATCGTAAAATATATGTGTCTTTTATTCTATTTTTTGTTTGCATTTAATGATTTTTATTTTTTAATTAAATGTCAATGTGAGTGATAATTGTTGTTTTGAGTATTTATTAATATTGGTATGATTTTGATTTTAAGAATTTTTATTTAATTATAAGAAGGAAAACATTAGATTTGGGCCAAGATTTTAAATAAAATCAGGCCCAAACCAATGCAAATGACCCAGTCCAACCAGGCCTTCTGTAAGTCTCCCCAAACGACGCCGTATAGGCATCATTTCTTCGAGCCATTGATTGGTTCAAAGGAACGGCCCAGATCAGGCCAATCCTTTATCCAAACGACGCCGTATAAGGCCGTCTAATCTCAGTCGTTCAAGCCGGGATGATCTAATAGCCCTCGTCCCATCTCCTTTACCCGTTATCAGACCCGACCCAATGAAACCCGGCCTGATCCACCCCAGTATGAAAGCAAATGACACCGTTTCTTTTAATGGAAAGATCACAGCCGTTGATCAGTGGCAATCCAACGGCCAAGACACAATCATCCACCCCATATAAAAAGCCTCATATCACACCCTGCCCCCTATCCAAACCCCCCCTGCCTTAGGTCGTCCCCTTCACAGACCCCAACCCCGGAACCCTAGAGCCGCCCTCTTTCCCCTCATCAAAAACTCGGCGGCGTGGACGCCGGTGACCCCCACCTTAATACCATAGATGCACCTCACCATCCTGAACCTAAATCCACCAACCACTTAGCTCGAATCCCCTCCCACCTTCTCGAATCTTCATTTGAAGATTCAAGTCGGACCTCGACTTACACCGATCCACCCTGGCTTCACACCAGATAGTCCCCGGACCTCCCTCGTGACCAAACCATGTTTGGTTTGGTCCGAATCTAACCAGGGAAACCTAGATCCCAAATCTACCCTTAGGAACCCTAGAAGTTCTGATACCTGGTTTGTGTCCGTTTAAGCCAAGTGATTAGGGTCTAATGGACCTTAATCGAAGTGTTCTCAGTTGAGAACACTTCGATTAAAATCCGTTCAACCCCAAGAAGGTTCATTTCAAATACAAGCTGGTTTTCTGATTTTTTTTTCTTTTTCAAGGACTTTAAGGTAAGTTTGTTTTTCTTTTCTTTATTCATTTCATGTGTTTGCTAAAGGTCTGTTCGTATGGCCAAAACGTCTTGTTTAGTTTGTGTTTTTGAATTTTTATCAACTGTTGTTGCCCACCTTGCCTGGACCCCTCTGTATATGGTCAAATTCTTTCTTCATTCACTGATAATGCGTGTGTTTTGTAAACTGCATATTTGATTGAATTTGTAATTGGCCATTTAATTAGTTCCCAAGGTCATTTCTGTATTGACATTACAACCTGAACCCTTTGTTCAATACTGTTAGATTTCTGATCATGGTCTTTGATTGTATAATTAGTGTAGTCGATTCGATACGTGTCGTCGAATAGTTTCAGCTGTTTGAAGGATAACAAATTGATTTGTTCTTGCTGAACATTGTTTGAATCAAAATTGAGAATCAACTATATCTACTTATATTTGTTGATTTGAATCAGAAACTTAAGGATTTGGTTTGTAAATTGGTGGCATATGCATTTGTGCACAACATGTGCATAAAGGCCCTTTTTAGATTAAAATAGTTTGACAGCATATGCTGTCAGATTATATATTCTTGATGCCCCTGCCTGCTTTTAGTTTAATAAAATGTTAAAGGGGACTGTCGGGGAATATCATGGGAGGGGTTTGCCAATTTTAAAAGATGAGTGGAAAAACCACAGACCACATGGGAGGGGACCTGAATGTGTTTAACAGACTGTAAAGGGTTGATTGCTAGGCTATAAAAAACAGGCAGAACTTCCATGAAAGGGGACTGAATTTTGAAAAGAAAAACACAGACAGATTTTAGACTAAAAAATTTAGACTGTGCCAGGAGATTGATTTTTTTTAGAAGGCATAGATACAGAGAGATATCACAGAATAGGCATATACAGACACATACACAATAGAGAAAAACATACAAAAAAATCAGAAACTGTTTCTTCCTACTGTTTGTTTGGATTTCATTTGTTCAACCTGTTCAATCAATCCTGAGTTCTTCCAAGTTTCGACTAAGTCTATTGTTTGGTTTGCATTGTTTGTTCTCCTGGACTTGGTCTTGTCTTGGAGCATTGTGTTTACTGCACTGTGTGCTGCTGTTATTTTGTTACTACTTGTTCTATCGGCTATAGTTGCACCTTGCTCTGGGATTTGTCCTGTTGTTATCTGCTGTTACTGCTGCTGCATTTGTTGCCATTGTTACCCTGCTGACTTCTCTTCTTCTTCAACTGTAAACACTTCCAGGTACACACTTCCGAAATCATGTGTTGTTGAAAGCTTGAAGTTTTGAAGCAGAAATAAAGAAATGAATGTTTTTTTTACTTCACAATGCTTGTGTTCAAAATATAGCCATAGTTTGAATGATAAGTTGGCCTGTATTTGTTTAACTTCAAACTGCAATTGCTCTGTATGAATTAACATACATTCTGATTGAGATAAACTATTAGATAGCATTGTTTGTTATATCAGACGTATTTTAATGCATATAACCATTGAGTCTTGATTTAGTTATGACATTATAACATAGAATCATGGTAAACATCTGTATGTATTTTGTTTAGACCTCTGAACTGTCAAATCTGTTGTATTTGTTTCCATTTGGCTTCAGGATAAATGTATCCCAAACAAATTCTCATGTGGTTACGTTAACAGTTTGGCCATATACGCCAACTCTCTTGTTAGACTACTTGTTCCGATATAGGTTCGATATGGGCTTCGATATAGATTCACTGTTTCGAAATAATGCGATGACTTTTGAGGAAAACTAATAGGCATTTTTGAGTTCAATTAGTAGTAGTTTTCCTAATAAACAGCCGATTTCATTAATCAAGCCCAAATAAGCTAGTTTTAAAATTCAAATTTGAAGGTTGTTTAATGTAAGTTTAGTATATGTTATTAGCTTGCTTGCCATCTCCCTTAGCAAATTAACAAGCGTATTCACTCGTTGAAGACAAGGCATGAGGTAACTCTCACCTCGTAAACAACCAATCAGGTAATCAAACAAAAATTCGGATTCGGCAAACATAGTAAAGATTTAGCATGTAGTTGTTTAAACAAGTAAATTTGGTATCTTCTTTCTTTTATTTTTAGAGACAAACATAATAGAAATATAATCACTCTAGGATATCCTTTAAAAGATAATGAGACGAGCCTCGACAAACAAAAATGCACAAGCTGCGGGGCCCTCTAAATGTATATATTAAAATACTTATAATTCGGGATAGGCTGTTTAGCGAATTTTACGGCCTTCCCAAAATAACAATACGCTAGTTGCTTTAGGCGCACCTTTAATAATTTAACCTTCTTAAACACGGGTGCACATTGATGTGACCCAAATCCAAATCTCAACGGAGTCAAAATGTGCCGACGACCACGGGTGCATTGATTGTGACGTGGTTCGAGATGCATTTTCACGACGTTGCAATTCTATAAAAATAAATGATAATAATAAAAGCGGTTTAAATTTAATAAAAGCACGTAAGTCATAACATGTATTTAAATCAGATATTTAGCCATTATAACAATTTAAGCGACCGTGCTAGAACCACGAGATTCGAGGGTGCCTAACACCTTCCCTCGGGTCAACAGAATTCCTTACTTAGAATTTCTGGTTCGCAGATTTCATTTGGAAAAGTCGAAAATTTCCTCGATTTGGGATTCAAGATAAACCGGTGACTTGGGACACCAAAAGCCAAACCTTTCCCAAGTGGCGACTCTGAATTAAATAAATAATCATATTTCGAATATTGTCACTTAAATTGGAAAAACTCCCTCGCGCATTTTACCCTTCGGGGCGGGCGCGCAAAAAGGAGGTGTGACAACTATGAGTGGTCGTTCGGTAATCAGGATACGGATGTTTGGTGTTCAGGATAAGGATTATAATCTCGAACCTTGAGACTTGATAATATTGTCAATATTGCAAATAAAGGAGAGAACTTTTAGCTTCCATCCTTGAGTTGAGGAGTCCGAAACTAAAGTAATAATTAATTGAACTCAAGCGACCAAAATATGTGATAAAAAAAGGGTGAAAGAATTTATGTATAGCGCATACATAGATTCGTTCACATTGTTTGGTCGTTTGAGTTCAATTAGTTATTACTTTGGCTCTGGACTCACTAGTTGAGGGCAAGATCGTGGGTTTTCTTATTTTATTTTTATTCTTCTTATAAGGTGCGCCAGGCCTGTAGTGCAACACCTAGGCAACTTTAATCGGTGAAAAAGTAGAAAGTGTAAAGCAAGACAGGCGACGATACAGACTAAATTTTAGGGTTGTTATTAACATATATATATATATATAAATTTTATATATTTTTTCGCTTATTATTTTTACAACGACTATACAGTGTCATTTTCCCTAAATTTTAGTAGCAGAATACTTGCACCACCAATTGTCAGGTTGAAAGGAATATGCAAGTAAAACCACAGTTGATCTTTCTGGATCAGGGTGGGTTACTAAAAATAACCCAAAAAAATAAAAAAATAACGATGCAATAGGTTATAGCTTTACAAGGTTCCACTAAAACACACATGCATAAAATGATTACTCCAAAAGAAAGGACGTTTTACCCCGAGCTCCCTGCAACAATAACTTCGGTGGAAAATGCTCTTCCAGAGCCACTGAACACTTTGATGAATTTGAACTTTCATGTGAAAGAATTCTATCAGTTACATCGGCTAATCAAAGATAAAAAGGAATGTGAGAAAGATCCCAAGTTACAAAAATTACAAAATGGCAGGGGGCCGATGCAGGTCCCCACAAGCTACAAAAAGGTATCCTTCTATTCAACTAAACCTTAATGATACAATTTTCTTCCCCTTTTTTTTCACTTTTCATTTTCCCCTTTTTCCAGAATTTGCACTAATCTTCCGTTTCCCCCATTTACAGGTACAACAATTTTTTTCTTTTCTAGGGTAATGGTGTGTCAAAAACTCCTATACCTTCACGTCTCAGTATATCACAACTCGGAGAAGCCCCGGTTGTGGCTCAGAGTAGTCAAGGCCCTCCTCTAGCAGGTAACGCTGGACAGAAATGGGAAGCCTGGCAGGAGTGCGCGAACCCTTTGTATGGTGTCCTGTTCCAACGCAAATGTAAACCTGTATTCGCTGGTCTGCTGATCTGGCAGCATTTCTCAACACGGACAGCTCACGCTTAAGGACATGAATAGCTTCACTAACATGAAGCCCATGCAGGTCTATGATTCTCTCTTGTCCTCTCCCATTTCCCTGCATCTCTGGACTGACTGGATTCCTGTAAAAAAAATTATGCACACAAAGAGACACTTAAATAATCTTTACATTAAAAAATTTCGTTGAGGAAAGAGATTTTATCAATGTTGTTTATTATAGGGGGGTGGTGGGTGGTGGGTGGAGAGTGATGCACGAAACTTCTTCAGCAGGAGGTTTTGTGTTTACTGGTTAAAAGCTCAATTAGCATGAATACAGTTCAGCATTGGCATCCTCTCTCTATGTCATTTTGTGTCATTGCACAGTGAGAAGCTGAAATGCACAGCACCTGACAATTGTAAGAGCTACCAAAGCAGCACATGCATGAAAATTGAAAAATGCTGGAAATCAACAGGAAGATAATTTGACTTCGTGTGGAGCAGAAGAATTAGAAAATCGCTGTCTGAGTGAGATTAAGATTGTGAAAATTCTAGAGTCTAAAATTCTGGTTAAAGGACATCACCAGCATATAAAAACATTAATGTAAAGAGTTTAGGGTGCCGGACCATTCACGTGGAGGATAAAAACAGACCTTAGGCGATATATAGATTCTTGAGCCTTCCCATGAGCTGCCTTCATCTGCATATTGTGCAGCTGTCCTTTGACACTCAGTTCTTTGGCCAAAGCCTTGTTACCAATAAGGTATGCCTGACGAGCCTACTCATAGACACAGTTACAAAGATTAAGGATCTGGTAGTGCCGCGTAAGAGAGTCAAGTTAACTTGACAAGATCATATTGGAATAAATTCCTGCCACAATGATAATCCTAAAAAGAGTTTGTGATGCAGTGAAGCTAAATATCAAATGTTACTTAGGTGCAACAGCCAACACATTACGATAATCCTACAATAAGATGGCCTTATTAATTTGCAATAGTCGTAGTAACATTATGATTAAATAGAAAGTGCAGACAATCACTTCTAAGTCTCAGGGCTTTGGTTCAATGGTAAAGATGCGAACATAACATGTGACGGTTAAGGCACACGTCACAGGTTCGAATCCTGCCTTAAACAAAGCCTGGTATTAATGCTGGAAGGAGGGTCGAACCAGAAGCCCAAAGGGGGATTTCTCCAATATTAAAGAAAAGAAAAAAAATCACTTCTAACTTCACCATCAGCACCTTTAAGAACTATCCAAGGATCATCATCAATTATTGGTCCCAATTCCAGGTTAACTTCCCTTAACAAGTAAATTATACATGAATCCGTTACGCATTCGTGGTATTCTTTCTTCTTTCTCTTGTGGATTTTCAGGGAGAAGAGGGCTAATGTACTGTCACTTGTGGCTTTACATACTAATACGAATGCAAATTTAAGTGAGTTGACATTTACACGTCTATCCACCTTTGCAATCATTATGTATACCACATACCTGTTCAAAGTATGCATTACGTAAGCGTGCATGGTCACGAGCCTCTTCCCGCATTTCAGAATATACATTTGCTGCAATCTCAACAAAGTTAAAGAGCATAGACGTGCAGAAATTATTTTCCTCAATGAACATTCAAAAATTATACTGGCTGCTTTAGGAAAACATTACCAACTGCTTCTCCAGTTTCAAGCCAAACGGGAGCTGCACGTGTGGAACCTCGGCTCTGCAACCTATCACCATAAACTCCCCTGCTCTGTCCACCAACGTAAGAACTAGCCAAGACAGATGAATTTCTACTTGAACCAACAGTAGCATCAGCTACTCCAGTCCTATCATACTTCCATATGCTAGAGTCCTGAGAGGCCATCTTCCTGACAGCAGATGCAAAATCTGTAGCACCTCGTGAAGGGATGGAAGATCCAGATCTAAACAGAAGGGTGTTTTCTTTTTCAGAAGACCTATAGGGGTTGACATTTTGTTGAACATCATTGCCAGAGTACTTTAGGCTGTTGTTTTGACTTTCTGCCACAGAGAGAGCAGGGAAATCCAGAGCGCTAAGATTTGGAGCAGATAAGGCTTTTGAATTCATATTTTGACTCAACCCACAGTCAACTTGAAGCTGTATAAAGTGTGTTGAGCTATTAGTACATAATCGAACGTTCCAAAGTACAGAGTCTTCACTGGAAATTCAATCTCCAAAACTATCAGATAGATTATGACGAGAAGTTTCAACATTCCCTATATTGTGTCCATTACCAATATTCTGTTCAGTGCAACTAATTTGGCCGAACATCCAAATATTTGGTATAATCTAACAATATTTGCTTTGGACTCGAGGCAATCTAAAAAACACAAAAATGACATAGACTACTAGGACACTGGGACTCAATGATGAAAGCTAATTGATTAAACTTTTTTTTTTCTTTTTGATAAGTAGCTGATTGACTAAATTTACCACATATATTGTAGAATTTTCAAGACAATTATAAGCATAGAACACTTAAACATCACGTGGAGAAAAATCTGGATTCCTCTATTTAACAAGACACGGGGCTCAGATAATTCTAATCCCTGATCAATACTTCCCAAAAGTTGGATATACACAGAGGAAATAAATAAATAAATAAATAGATAAATAATAATCAACCAGTAGGTCATATAGACAACCAAATCCCAGCCTATACTGGTTAACAGAACTGCATTACTTTAAGGTAATAGATCAAGTCTTGAAGATTAGAAAGGCAATTGCCTTTTTGAAGTTAATACAATTGTATGCTACTGTATCCATTAAGATTAAGAAAGTGAACCATACCTCAAGCTGAGTAAGCATTTCAATTGTCAGATTCAAGTCACCTCCATTGGCATAGTACACCTCTGCAACACTTTCAGCAGCAAAACCAGGAAATTGAGAGGCCAAAAATTCAAGAGGGTTTACATCTGCTTCAAAAAATGGTTGCTCATTCGTCATGTCCGCAAAGAAGCTATTTCCTGAATTCCCGTTATAATGAGGCCCCTCCCTAATATTTCCGAAAGGCTGGTCATTGGTCAGAGATGGCTTGTCCCAGGGTTTAGCAGGCAGATGAAAACTAGTTGGGGATGCATCTTCGCTAAAAGATGTAATAGGATATCCCGTCTTCTCAGCAAAGCTGGTCCCATTAACCCGAGGAGAGAATTCCTGCTGGTCCTTCAACATAAAGCCACTGCCAGTTGAGGCAGGGAATATTGAAGCTTCATTGACATCACTTACTGATAATCTAGAAAATGGAAGATTGCTGACTCCGTGAGAATCTTCTTCTCCCACGACATTGAAATCCGGCGTAATATCATCCGGGAGCTGGCGACGCCAATACTGGTGGGCTTCATCATCTGAGTTATTCGAAACAGATGACTCTGATCTATCTAGTACAGCTTTTCCCAGAGTTGTGGTGGAGTTAGAAAGCTTTGCCGCATCTGTACTGCTAGTGCTACCTGAGGGTGATCTGAGTGCAAAGGGAACAAATTCTGCAGCATTTGGATTCAAGCTTGTCGCTTTTGCTAAGGTTAGCTTTTTGTCACTGGTAGGAGTCCCTTTTCCTGTAAAGCTCATTCTTTTCTTTTCGTTACTTTTTATTTCCTCTTTCTTGTTTCAAGTAGGTTAAGAAAATAAAGGGTATCTGTGCGTAATTAAACTTCTAATTACAGGAAGATGCAACTATGCAATCCTCGTCACCCAAACCCTGCCAAAAAGAAAGAAAAAAGCTTCAAAAACTTAACTACTTTATCAACATCTTTAAGTCCAAAATTCAAGATAAAAATAATCATAAAACAACTATGACCACTTTTCATAGGCCAAAAGCCAAGAAGAAATGATCAACATCAGTTTTACCTTATTACTACAACAAGAATCGGATATTAATCATACAAACAAACACAAATAGAGTCTAAAGGTGTGCTACATGGTCAATGAAGTGGGTGAAAACTATGAGAAACCAAGGTTTAAATCCATGTTGGACAAAAGACACTAAGTGAATTCTTCCAATCGGCATAAGCCATAGCAGGCAGAATTACTTGATGACTCAATAACTTTGCTAGTGGGAGGTGGCAAGTAACCGGTGGATTAATCGAGTTGCACAAAAGCTAGATCGGACACCACCATTGTATAGACAAGGGGAAAAAAAGGAACAAACACAGGTATGAACACATAGCTTTAGATGGTCTGGTAGTACTAACTCATTGCATGTCGTGTATAGGTTCATCTAAATTTCGAGTTCATTATATATTGAGTTACTTCAATCAGAAAACTCATCATCCACCAAGTCTTGCATAATAATCACATTAGACATGAATAACATCTATAATCAATCAACTGCGCTCAGGGGCGGATTTACATTGGTCGAAGCGGTGTCATCCGACATCGCTTTGTCCAAAAAATTTAATGAACATCTACTATGAAAAATGAGTACATTTAAAAACAATGACACCACCTAACAAAAAAACGCCGCAGCTCATCAGTGATGTGCTTCTTTTCCTGGCACTGGTCGAGAGTTCGATTCTGCAATTGACCTGTATTTGTTGCCTAATATTTTGGTATTTAGTTGTTATAAAAATAATGCTGAAAAAGGATCGAACCTCTGACCTATTTAAGGGTGTGTGTTAACTCAACCACTTTGCCTATAGTCCTTTTCGTGCCTCATTTCAACAAAAGTTAAATATATTCAATGAGGCTATTATAAATATATTTCACAAGGTGTATATTTATTCAGGCTATTTATAATAATGTACTTGAATTAAGTTTTATTAATATAATTGAATTTTATTTGTTTTTAAATTCAATATCGTTAATGATTTGTTCATATATTCACTTTTTGAATGTCGACACCGCTTATGGAAAATTCTGCGTACGCCCCTGACTGCGCTCTGATCGTCAGGCTGGCTGTATGAATCCCTGTATCCAACCCAATCTATTTCATATCATATCATTCCAATACTAAATAATTTCACTAATAATATCTACAACTACGAGCATAAAAGAGCAAATTCGTTCAATAAACCACAATTAGCAAAACTTGATGTCAATTGTACTTTCACGTTTCCATATTAAAACATAATACAGCCAGACCTCTCTATAACAACATCCCTATATAACAACACTTCACTATAAAAGCCAAACTTCTTCGGAACCAATTTTTATGTTATGTTATAATATATATTCTCTATAACAACACTTCGATATAACATCCAAAAATATTTGGAACAAACGAGGCTGTTATAGAGAGGTTTGACTGTAACATTAAATCCTAATCATACAAGCAAATAGTTCAATAAACCTTATCTTTTTACCAAAATATTTCAACAAACTAGTGATACTTTAGTGTGATAAATTTTAATCATGCAAAGCAAGAATTTACTAAACCTCACTCCACCAAACTATTTCAACAAACAACAAGAATCATCACTAAAATAGAGACTTAAAAATCTTATATATACCAAATAAACAAAAATTAAACTAAAAAAAATTCACTGCTCCAAGACCAATAATATCCAGAGATCTCCATGAATCTCAACAGAATTTGAAATTTAACACAAAAAACAGAAACAAAACAAATAATTCAACCAGGAAGTGTAAAAATCATAAGATCTGAGAGAGATATAAGAATATACCTTTACGAAGCTCGATTATGGACGAAACATAATCGAATGGATCCATTAGCTGCAGATGTTGACGATAAGGTTTTTCAGATTCAACAATAACACAGCAGAGATAAAAAAAATTATATAAAAAATAAATAATAATAATAATAGTGAAGAAAAAAAGGAGTCAAAAAGTGTACATAGCAGAAAAAATACAAAGGCAAAAAATATGAGAATTCTTCTGCTTCGCTGTTGTTCTTCGATGTCTTAGCTGAGAGAGAGAGAGAGAGAGAGAGAGGGTTTTAATTTTAATTTTTAATTTTTGTGTGTTTTTCTTATCTCAATATATCTAAATATCTATCAGTATGTTTATCTATCTGCTATTCTACTGCTCTACTAATTCTAGCTTTTTCCTTTTCTTTTTCTATTTTTTCTGCCTGATAATTTCATTTTTCCCTTTTCTTTGTTATTTTTTAGCTTTTAGAAAATCCATTCTTTGTGACCACATAATAAAAGGTCAAGTGAAACCTCAACCCTGCGCCACTCAATATCCACCCACCTACCCTTCAGTACTCCCCCCAAGCCGCCTCATCCCCTCCTTTTTACACTAATTTATATACGACTACTTTGATTATCATACATATGAGACTAATAAAAAAGAATTCTATATTTTTAATCGCTCCCAAAAATAATAATCGATAAAATATAGTAATATATATTTTATATACTTTTCAACTAGCGAATGCAATTTATTTGTTGTAAAAAAACTATTGGAAAGTTGATAAAGTGTATTTTATAGAATAGAATGATTTCCATTTTGTAATCAGTTTATTTTAGTTTTTGTTTAATTTGAATGTTTTTGTTTTTTTTCTCTAAGTATGGATAGTCAAAAATTTACTCGTTGATTCCTTAAATTTTTTGATATCGAATAACATATACAAAATATTGACGCGGCAAATGACGTGTCGTATTTTGGCATAAAAAATTGTTATTTCTATTCATTTATTTTCTCTAAGTAATTCACATATTGTTCAGTTATTCTATAATAATATATTGTTCAGTATTTTCTCTAAGTTATTCACATATTGTTTAGTTATCTCTGTGGTGAAACTAATATTTTCTCCTTTTTGTTTTTCTTATTATCTTAAGCCGAGGATCTTCCGGAAACAGCCTCTCTACTCCTTTGGGGTAGGGGTAAGATCTGCGTACATACTACCCTCCCCAGACCCCACTTGTGGGATTTTACTGGGTCGTTGTTGTTGTTGTTATTCTATAATAACAAAACAATAATTTTAAAGTCTAATAATTATAAATAATATTAACTATATAAAATTCTTTTTGTCTTAAATGTTTAATATATTTAGCCTTTCATATTAAATTTATTAATTTTCATGACCAACTTGATTATACCTCGACAATTCACCGGACAACTTGTTATAAAATCACAAGCAAAGAGTTCATGTAATGTCCACCAAAATTGAAAGTATACGGCCTCACATTGAGTATTGTAGTTGATATTCAAATAATGTTATTTGTTAAGTTTTTCTTTAAAGTTGATTTTTGTGATTAATTCGACTCAATTAGAACAATATTTGGTCTTAGCATACTAAAGTTTAGAGAATATATTTAGTCACTTATTACAGTACGATAAAATGGTAAAAAATAATTAATTTCTAATTAGAAGTCAAAATATACTTAAGAGTAATTTGCTAGCCATGCTTCAGGATTGTGACTACCAAAATTTATGAATGCAAATGTTCTACTCTCTAAAGTCTAAAGTTCCTTGCTCTAAGCCTCTGACCATTGACTTCTAATATTCAGGGAGATTACGTTAATGAGATTAAGAGATTTGTTTAATGCAAATTGCTACTATGGAAAGTAAATAAAAAAAAACTTCAATGATTGTGTACTTGTGCTGAGTTGTGCATACAATTTGCACCGAGTTAACAAGAAACCTGGTTTTAATCCCTTTGACGTTTCCTCTTAAAGAGTCATATGGCCATTTGCCTAAGTGAAATCTTGAGATGACTACATATTTTTTTAATAGTAAAACTTATATGCTTAAAATATAAATTTTAAAAAACGTCTAGATGCAAACTTCATGTAAGATGTAAAAGTATAATTCTTTTGTAAAGTAATTAAAGTTAACTCTCAAAAGATGAATTAGATATTCAAATTGGAACTGATGAAATTTGTATACTTTAATAATTTACATTTGCATCTATTTATCTATATCTACATCTACCTATTTATTTATCTATCTATTTGCCCAAGATGAGAATCAAAACGACTGAGATTCCTCCATTGATAAACCTCTCTGAGCTTCAAAGAGAAGGTTCTAGATGAGAGAAGAATTGGGGAAATGAATTCTGTATATTTCCATTTCAGTAAAGTGTGTATATACACGTGTGTAAAGAGTAAGAGGAAAATGTTAAAGTGTCTAATTACAAAACTACCACTATCACTAACTCCACTACTCTATTAGTACTACATAACTAATACACACATAAATATAACCATTCTCAATACTATCTATCTTTATCTATATTATAGTTGGAGGTGAGAAATTCACTGCCAATTTGCTAAGAAGATCTGAATGTTTGACCCCAGTGAGTGCCTTTGTCAAGATGTCAGCCAGTTGAGTAGAGGTGGAAACGTGATGTAGTTCGACTAGCCCTTCTTGTATCTTGTCCCGGACAAAGTGGCAATCTACTTCGATGTGCTTTGTCCTCTCATTAAATACATGGTTTCTTGCAATATGAACAACTTCTTGACTATCACAGAATACAGTTATGGGATTGGCACACATGATACCCAAAAGGTCATCACTCGTTTTGAAAGTGAATTTAGTGTCCCTATGCCTTAAAACCTCCTTTTTATCTCACATCGATATGCGTGCGCAGTCCGGGCATGTATCCGAAAAGCTATTTCGTGAAAATATGTGAAAAATGATAAAATTTGCTTTTAAAATAAATTTAAGTTGGTTTTGGTCAACATTCTTGGTAAACGGGCTCGGACCCGTGATCCGACGGTCTCGTAGGGTCCGTACTAAAATTTGAGACTTGGGCATATGCCCAGAATTAAATTCCGAGGTCCCAAGCCCGAGAAATAAATTTTTAAAGAAAATTATTTTCTGGAATATATATATATGAGTTTTTGAAAATGAAATATGTTTGAATTTGATGGTATCGGGCCCGTATTTTGGTTCCGGAGCCCGGTACAATTCTTGTATTATTCAAGTTGAGCCCGTAAAATTTGGTAAGAAACGGACTTGAAATGACGTGAATCGGACCCTTGGTTGTTAAAAATAGAACTTAAGAGTTCATGAGATTTTTCCTTTGATTTTGATGCTAAATTCGTTGTTAAAGGTGTTAATTTGGCGATTTGATCGCACGAGTAAGTCCATATGATATTTTTGAGGTAGTATGCATATTTGGTTTGGAGCCCCAAGGGCTCGGGTGAGTTTCAGATAAGTTTCGGGATGATTTTACACTTAGAACAAAAAAGTTGCAGGTTCAGAGAAGTTGCAGGTCTTTGAAGTCAGGTCTTGCGGTCCGCAGTAGAACCTTCGCGAGCACGGTGGGATTTATGCGGTCCACGGTGAGCAAGGCCAAGCCTTCGTGGCCGCGCTCGATTTCTTGCGGTCCGCGGTGGAGCTCCGCGGCCGCAGTCCTTTTTATGCGGTCCGCGGAGAGGGTCTGAGAGGAGTATATTTAAACGGACTTTTCAGTTATTTTTCACTTTTCAAAACCCTAAAATATAAGAGGCGATTTTTCAAACACTCTTTCTTCTCCCAAAACACTAGTAAGTGATTTTAAACTCATTTCTTTCATTCCTTATTTCTTTTAACAAGATTTCATCCTATAATCTAGGGTTTTCATTGTGGAATTGAGAATTTTGGGTAAAACCTAAGAATATTAAAATTTAGGGAGTTAGACCTCAAATTAAGGTCGGATTCCAAAACCAATTATATATCCGAGCTCGGGGATGAATGGGTAATCGGGTTTTGATCCGAATTTCGGGTTTGGACCAAGCAGGCCCGTAGTCGATTTTTGACTTTTTAGGAAAATTATTGGAAAACCTATTTTCATACATTAGAATTGATTCATTTAGCATTTATTTATATCATTAAGTAAATTGTGGCTAGATACAAGTGAGTTGGTGGTGGAAATAAGAGGTAAAGCGGTAGTTGAAGCTTTATGTTCGTGGCATCGAGGTAATTGTTTGGTCTAACCTTAGCTTGAGGGATTAAGAGTTGAGTCTTATTTGCTATGTGCTAATTGTTGAGTACGACGTATATTCATGGTGACGGGTATCTATATGTTGGTGTCAAGCATGCCCGTGAGTCTTATACTATGATTAATGTGACTCCGTTTCGTATTGTTCATGCTCTATATGATGATTTCTATTGAGGAATATGACTTGTGGAAGTATTATTGTTAATTGAACATTGTAAGAGCGTTGGCTCAAATTGAGAATTCAATTGTTGAACATTGTAGAGCGTTGGCTCAAGTTGAGAATTGAATTGTTGAACATTGTAGAGTATTGGCTCAAGTTGAGAATTGAGTTGTGAAGTAAATGTGGAAAAGAGAAGAGGTTTATGATATTATCTTCCTTGTCGGGATGTTATTGCTTCGATATTATCTCCCTTGCTGGGACGTTATTATTCATGATATTGTTTCCCTTGCCGGAATATTGTTGTTTTGTTATTGTTCCCTTGCCGGGATTTTATTAATTCCCTTGCCCTTATTGCTTTGTGATTGTTGTTTGGGTGAGGAAGAGTGTTAAAGCATGAAGGGTGATGTTATGCATGATATTTGTGAGAGAGTGTAAAGCACGAAGGGTGATACCGTGTATGATTTTGAGAGTTTTAATGCATGAAGGGTGATGTCGTGTCAATATTGTGATGTAAAAGAACGAACGATAATGCCATGCTGCACGATGTACAATTCTGTGCCGATTATATTGATTTTTATGGTAAGGACGAGAGGAAAAGCACGAAGGGTGATGCCGTGCAGATTTTATTGATTCTTATGGTGAAGATGAGAATAAAAGCACGAAGGGTGATGCCGTGCACTTGTCTTTTATTTCTGCTTCTTGTTGGTAATTGAACTTTGGTGATCCTTATATTTATCTATTGCTCTTCTGTTATTATTTGATATTCCCCGCAGCATGCTCTCCCCTCTCATCCTTAACTGTACATTCCTGCTTTTATTTTCCGCTGTATATGATTTAACTGCACAAGTTATTTGGTAGTCTGGTCCTAGCCTCATCACTACTTCTCCGAGGTTATACTAGGCACTTACCATCACATGGGGTCGGTTATGCTGATACTACACTTTGCATTGTGTGCAGATCCTGGAGTTGCAGCTTTTGGATAGTAGTGATGGTGCTGTCTTCAGTCCATTCGGAGATCTGAGGTAGTCCTGCAGGCGTCTGCAGGCCTTGGCGTCTCCTTCTATCCTTTCATCTTGTTTCATTTATGTATTTTAGAGACAACATTGTACTTATTTTTCGGACCCTTATTTGTAGTATTCCTAGACCGTCTGTAAAATTGTGACACCAATTCTGAGTAGTTATGTTTAAGGATTTATTTTGGAAATATTTAAATGGTTATATTTTGTTCTTCCGCTGATTAAATTCCGCTGTTTGCATAATGTTTATTCTTAATTGTTAATGGATTAAAATGGGAAAGAGGTAAATAATGCAAATGGTTGGCTTGCCTAGCTTTCACTAGTAGGAGCCGTCACGATTCTCGTTGGTGGTAAATCCGAGTCGTGACAAGTTGGTATCAGAGCTCTAGGTTACTTAGGTCTCACAATTCACATACAAGCTTAGTAGAGTCTGAGGGATTGGTATGGAGACGTCTGTATTTATCCCCCAGAGGCTACAGAGTCAGGTAAAACTTCACATCTATTCTTTCCTATCGTGCGGTTTGGTACCTCAATTCTAATTGAATTGCTACTCTATTATTTCGCAGATGGCGAGAACATGCGCTTCCTCATCCACTGATCAGCAGCCCGAGCCTCCAGCAGCAGCTCCCACAAGGGGCAGAGGGCGAGGCCGAGGCCGAGGCAGGGGCAGAGCTCAGCCCAGAGCAGCAGCACCAGCGGCGGAGCCTCAAGTTGATTTTGATGATGAGGTTCCGGCCCAGGCGGTTCCGGTGGGACCAACTCAGGTCCTAGAGGGGTTCATTGCTACCCCAATACTCCAGGATGCTCTGGTCCGTCTAGTGGGCCTTATGGAGAGTGTCACCCGGGCAGGCTTGCTTCCTGCAGCACCAACCATCTCTCAAGCTGGAGGAGGAGCCCAGACTCCTGCTACTCGCACTCCGGAGCAGATGGCTCCCCAGTTTCAGACTCCAGCAGCTCAGCCAGTTGGAGCAGTTCAGTCGGGTGTGGTAGCTCAGACTGGTGATGGAGCAGCTATGTCTGCTGATACCTTGTGGAAATTGGACAGGTTTACTAAGCTCTTCACTACCACTTTCATGGTGCATCTTTTAAGGATCCCCAGGATTATTTAGACAATTGTCATGAGGTTCTCAAGAACATGGGGATAGTGAGGACCAACAGGATCGACTTTGCTACTTTTCGCTTATCTGGATCCGCCAAGACTTGGTGGAGAGATTATTATTTGGCTAGACCAGCCGGGTCACCAGCTTTGACTTGGGATCAGTTTTCTCAACTATTTCTGGAGAAGTTTCTTCCTATTACTTAGAGGGAGAACTATCGGAGGCAGTTTGAGCATCTCCAGCAGGGTTCTATGACTGTTACTCAGTACGAGACCAGATTTATTGACTTGGCCCGTCATGCTCTTCTTATACTTCCCACTGAGAGAGAGAGAGAGTGAGGAGGTTCATTGAGGGACTCATTCAGCCTATTTAATTGCAGATGGCTAAGGAGATGGGGAGTGAGATTTCTTTTTAGGAGGTGGCCAATGTGGTCAGGAGGGTTGAGATGGTTCTATCGCAGGGGAGTGGTCAGGGGTTTGACAAAAGGCCTCGTCATTCAGGCAGGTTTAGTGGTGCTTTAGCTGGAGGAGGAGATTCTTTTGGTAGGGGCCACCCTCCCAGGTTGTTTCATTCAGCACTTCAGGCTTCTACAGTTTTCCAGGTGGTTGTGGTTCTCGTATGCAGTATTCTGATCAGTTGCCCTACAGTGCACCGCCAGCTCCTATCAGTGCACCTCCACTCCAGAGTTTTTAGAGTGGTTATTCAGGCCGTTAAGGTCAGCAATGTTAGCCGTCGAGGGCTTGTTATACATGTGGCGATACAGGGAATATTGCTAGATTTTGCCCTCGAGCATTGAGCAGCTCTCAGCATCAGGGTTCCCGTGCCATGGTTCAGGCACCGAGTATTCCCCATCCCGCTCAGCCAACTAGAGGTGGAGGTAGAGGTGGAGGTAGAGGTATTAGAGGTGGAGCTCAGGCCGCTAGAGGTAGAGGCCAGCCAACAGTAGGTCGTCCCAAAGATGTAGATCAGAGTGGTGAGGCCCAACCCCGATGTTATGCTCTTCCAGCCAGGCCTGAGGTTGAAGCTTCCGATGCAGTTATCACAGGTATTGTTCTGGTTTGTAGTAGAGATGCTTCAATTTTATTTGATTTGGGATCTACATACTCTTATGTGTCATCTTATTTTGCACAGTATCTGGTCATTCCTAGTGATTCTTTGAGTGCTCCTGTATATGTGTCTACACCGGTGGGTGATTCTATTATGATAGATTGTGTCCGTCGTTCATGTATAGTTGTGATTGGGGGTCTTGAGACTCAAGTAGATTTGTTACTGTTGGACATGGTTGATTTTGATGTCATATTGGGGATGGACTGGTTATCACCTTACCACGCTATCTTGGACTGTCATGCCAAGACTGCGACCTTAGCCATACCGGGTTTACCTCGTTTAGAGTGGAAAGGGACTCCTGGTCATTCTACCCATAGTGTTATCTCATATATGAAGGCTCGACAAATGGTCGAGAAGGGGTGTTTGGCTTATTTGACATATGTTCGTGATTCTAGTGCTGAGGTTCCTTCTATGGATTCTGTGCCTGTAGTATGTGAGTTTCCTAAGGTATTCTCTTCAGACCTGCCAGGTATGCCACCTGACAGGGATATTGACTTCTGCATTGATTTGGTCTCAGGTACTTAGCCCATGTCTATTCTGCCGTATCGTATGGCCCCGCCTGAGTTGAAATAATTAAAGGAGCAGTTGCAAGATTTGCTTGATAAAGGCTTAACTGGACCTAGTGTCTCGCATTGGGGTACGCCGGTGTTGTTTATTAAGAAGAAGTACGGATCGATGAGGATGTGTATAGATTACCGGTAGTTGAACAAGGTTATGATCAAGAATAAGTATCCATTGTCGAGGATTGATGATTTGTTTGATCAGCTTCAGGGTGCCAAGGTATTTTCGAAGATTAACTTGAGATCTGTCTACCATCAGTTGAGGATTAGGGCATCCGATGTCCCTAAGATAGCTTTTCGCACTCAGTACATACATTATGAGTTCTTGGTGATGTCATTTGGATTGATAAATTCCCTAGCAACTTTTATGGATTTTATGAACCGAGTGTTCAGGCATTACTTGGATTCATTCGTGATAGTCTTCATTGATGATATTTTGATCTATTCCCGCAGCCGGGAGGAGCATCAGCAGCATCTGAGAGTTGTTCTTTAGACTTTGAGAGATATTCAGTTGTATGCTAAGTTTTCGAAGTGTGAGTTATGGTTAAGTTCAGTTGAATTCTTGGGTCATGTTGTATCAGCAGAGGGTATTCAGGTAGATCCGAAGAAGATAGAGGCAGTCAAGAACTAGCCTAGACCTGCATCAGCTACAAAGATCTGGAGTTTCTTGGGTTTGGCAGGTTATTATCGTCGGTTTGTGGAGGGGTTTTCATCTATTGCAGCCCCGATGACCAGGTTAACCCAGAAGGGTGACCAATTCGAGTGTGAGGCGAGCTTTCAGAAGCTCAAGACAGCTCTAACTACAACGTCGGTGCTGGTTTTGCCCACAGGTTCAGGGCCATATACAGTTTATTATGATACATCTCGTACTGGACTTGGTGCGGTGTTGATGCAGGATGACAAGTTCATTGCTTATGCTTTGTGGCACTTGAAGATTCACGAGAAGAATTATCCAGTTCATAATTTGGAGTTAGCAGCCATTGTTCACGCGTTGAAGATTTGGAGGCATTATCTGTATGGCGTGTCATGTGAGGTGTTCACGGATCACAAGAGTCTACAGTGTTTGCTCAAGCAAAAGGAGCTAAATTTGAGGCAGAGAAGGTGGTTGGAGCTATTGAAAGACTATGATATCACCATCTTATACAATCCGGGGAAGGCCAATGTAGTGGCCGATGCTTTGAGTAGGAAGTCAGCCAGTATGGGCAGTCTTGCGTATATTTCGGTCGGTGAGAGACCGCTTGCTTTGGATGTTCCGGCTCTGGCCAATTAGTTCGTGAGGTTGGATGTTTCTGAGCCCAGTCGGGTGTTAACTTGCACAGTCGCTCGTTCTTCTTTATTGGAGCATATCCGAGATAATCCTCATTTGTGTGTCCTTAGGGACACGGTGCAGCACGATGGTGCCAAGCAGGTTACATTAGGAGATAATGGAGTTTTGAGGCTGCAGGGTCGAGTTTGTGTGCCTAATGTGGATGGGTTGCAATATTTGATTTTAGAGGAAGCCAATAGTTCCTGGTACTCTATTCATCTGGGATCCGCTAAGATGTATCAGGATTTATGGCAGCATTATTGGTGGATGAGGATGAAGAAGGATATTATTACATATGTGGCTCGGTGTTTGAATTGTCAGCAGGTAAAGTACGAGCATCAGAGATCTGGTGGTTTGTTCTAGAAGATTGAGATTCCTAAGTGTAAGTGGGAGCGTATCACTATGGACTTCGTTGTCGGACTCCCACGGACTCAGAGGAAGTTCGACACAGTGTGGGTTATTGTTGATAGGCTGACCAAGTCAACACATTTCATTCTTGTGGCAGTCTCCTATTCTTTCGAGAGGTTAGCCGAGATCTATATCCGGGAGATTATTTGTCTTCATGGTGTGCTTGTGTCTATCATTTCGGACTGAGGTACGCAGTTTACCTCACATTTCTGGAGGGCAGTTCAGCGTGAGTTGGGCACATGGGTTGAGTTGAGCACAACTTTTCATCCTCAGATGGACGGGCAGTCCGATCGTACTATTCATATTTTGGAGGATATGCTCTGAGCTTGTGTCATTGACTTTGGAGGTCGTGAGATCGGTTTTTGCCCTTAGCGGAGTTTGCTTACAACAACAGCTACCAGCTGAGCATCTAGATGGCTCCTTATGAGGCTTTATATGGTAGGCGGTGTCAGTCGTCGGTTGGATGGTTTGAGCCGGGGGAGGCTCGATTGTTGGGTACAGATCTAGTACAAGATGCCTTAGACAAGGTTAGGATCATTCAGGATAGTCTTCGTACAGCTCAGTCCAAGCAAAAGAATTATGCCGACCGTAAGGTTCGTGATGTAGCATTTATGGTCGGCGAGCAGGTATTGCTTCGGGTGTCGCCTATGAAGGGCGTGATGAGATTTGGGAAGAGGGGCAAGCTTAGCCCTAGATTCATTGGCCCGTTTAAAATTCTTGATCGAGTGGGAGAGGTGGCTTACAGACTTGCATTTCCGCCGAGCTTATCAGCCGTGCATCTAGTGTTTCATGTGTCCATGCTTCGAAAGTATCACGACGATCCATCCCACGTGTTAGATTTCAGCACAGTCCGGTTGGACAAGGACTTGTCCTATGAGGAGGAGCCGGTATCTATTCTGGACCGGCAGGTTCGTCAGTTGAGATCGAAGAGTTTTCCTTCTGTTCATGTTCAGTGGAGGGTTCAACTTGTTGAGGAAGCGACCTGGGAGTCCGAGTCCGATATGCGACGCCGATATCCCCATCTTTTCTCCGACTCAAGTACTTTCTTCTTATGTCCGTTCGAGGAACGGTCGTTTTAGAGGTGGAGAATGTGATGATCCAAAAGGTCATCACTCGTTTTGAAAGTAAATTCAGTGTCCCAATTAAAACCTCCTTTTTGTCTCACCTCGATATACGTGCACAGTCTGGACGTGTATTCGGAAAGCTATTTCGTGATAATCTGTGAAAAATAATAAATTTTGCTTTTAAAATGAATTTAAGTTGACTTTTGTAAACATTCTTGGTAAATGGGCCCAGACCCAAGATTCGACGGTCTCGTAGGGTCCGTAGTAAAATTTGGGACTTGGGCATATGCCCGAAATTGAATTCTGAGGTCCCAAGCCGAGAAATATATTTTTAAAGAAAATTATTTTCTGAAATATATATATATATATATATATATATATATATATATATATATATATATATATATATATGAGTTTTTGGAAATGAAATATGTTTGAATTTTATGGTATCAGACCCGTATTTTGGTTCCGGAGCTCGGTACAGGTCTTATACGATATTTAAGTTGAGCCCGTAAAATTTGGTAAGAAACAGAGTAGAAATGACGTGAATCGGACCCTTGGTTGTTAAAAATGGAATTTCAGAGTTCATGAGATTTTTCCTTTGATTTTGATGCTAAATTCGTTGTTAAATGTGTTAATTTGGCGATTTGATCGCACGAGTAAGTCCATATGATAATTTTGATGTAGTATGCATATTTGGTTTGGAGCCCCGAGGGCTTGAGTGAGTTTCGGATAGGTTTCGGGATGTTTTTACACTTAGAAAAAGAAAAGTTGCAGGTTCAGAGAAGTTGCAGGTCTCTGAAGTCAGGTCTCGCGGTCCGCGGTAGAACCTTCGCGACCACGGTGGGGACTCTGCGACCGCGGTAGGATTTATGTTGTCCGTGGTGAGCAAGGCCAAGCCTTTGCGGCCGCGCTCGATTTATTGCGGTCTGGGGTGGAGCTCCGCGGCCGCAGTCCTTTTTATGCGGTCCGCGGAGAGGGTATGAGAGGAGTATATTTAAACGGACTTTTCAGTTATTGTTCACTTTTCAAAATCCTAAAACATAAGAGGCGATTTTCCAAACACTCTTTCTTCTCCCAAAACACTAGTAAGTGATTTTAAATTCATTTCTTTCATTCCTTAACTTCTTTTAACAAGATTTCATCCTAGAATCTAGGGTTTTCATGGTAGAATTGGGAATTTTGGGTAAAACCTAAGAATATTGAAATTTGGGGATTTAGACCTCAAATTGAGGCCAGATTCCAAAACCAATTATATATCCGGACTCGGGGGTGAATGAATAATCGGGTTTTGGTCTTAATTTTGGATTTGGAACAAGCGGGCCCAGGATCAATTTTGACTTTTTGGGAAAATCATTGGAAAACCTATTTTCATGCATTAAAATTGATTCATTTAGTATTTATTCATATCATTAAGTAAATTGTGTCTAGATACAAGCGAGTTGGTGGTGGAGACAAGAGGTAAAGCGGTAGTTGAGGCTTGAATTATGTTCGTGGCATCGAGGTAATTGTTTGGTCTAACCTTAGCTTGAGGGATTAAGAGTTGAGTCTTATTTGCTATGTGCTAATTGTTGAGTACGACGTATATTCATGGTGACGGGTATCTATATGTTGGTGTCAAGCATGCCCGTGAGTCTTATACTATGATTAATGTGACTCCGTTTCGTATTGTTCATGCTCTATATGATGATTTCTATTGAGGAATATGACTTGTGGAAGTATTATTGTTAATTGAACATTGTAAGAGCGTTGGCTCAAATTGAGAATTCAATTGTTGAACATTGTAGAGCGTTGGCTCAAGTTGAGAATTGAATTGTTGAACATTGTAGAGTATTGGCTCAAGTTAAGAATTGATTTGTGAAGTAAATGTGGAAAAGAGAAGAGATTTATGATATTATCTCCCTTGCCGGGATGTTATTGCTTCGATATTATCTCCCTTGTCGGGACGTTATTATTCATAATATTGTTTCCCTTGCCGGGATATTGTTGTTTTGTTATTGTTCCCTTCCGGGATTTTATTGTAATTTTATTAATTCCCTTACCCTTATTGCTTTGTGATTGTTGTTTGGGTGAGGAAGAGTGTTAAAGCACGAAGGTTGATGTCGTGCATGATATTTGTGAGAGAGTGTAAAGCACAAAGGGTGATGCCGTGTATGATTTTGAGAGTGTTAATGCACGAAGGGTGATGTCGTGCCAATATTGTGAGGTAAAAGTACTAAGGGTGATGCCGAGCCGCACGATGTACAATTTCGTGCCGATTATATTGATTTTTGTGGTGAGGACGAGAGTAGAAGCACGAAGGGTGATGCCGTGCAGATTTTATTGATTCTTATGGTGAGGATGAGAGTAAAAACACGAAGGGTGATGCCGTGCACTTGTCTTTTATTTCTATTTCTTTTTGGTAATTGAACTTTGGTGATCCTTATATTTATCTATTGCTCTTCTGTTATTATTTGATATTCCCCGCAGCATGTTCCCCCCTCCCATCCTTAACTGTACATTCCTGCTTTTATTTTCCGCTGTATATGATTTAACTGCACAAGTTATTTGGTAGTTTGGTCCTAGCCTCATCACTACTTCACCGAGGTTAGGCTAGGCACTTACCAGCACATGGTGTCGGTTGTGCTGATACTACACGCTGCACTGTGTGCAGATCCCGGAGTTGCAGCTTTTGAACCGTAGTGATGGTGTTGTCTTCAGTCTATTCGGAGATCCGAGGTAGTCCTGCAGGCGTCAGCAGGCCTTGGCGTCTCCTTCTATCCTTTCATCTTGTTTCATTTATGTATTTCAGAGACAACATTGTACTTATTTTTCGGACCCTTATTTGTAGTATTTCTAGACCATCTGTGAAATTGTGACACCAATTCTGAGTAGTTATGTTTAAGGATTTATTTTGGAAATATTTAAATGGTTATATTTTGTTCTTCCACCGATTAAATTCCGCTGTTTACATAATGTTGATTCTTAATTGTTAATGGATTAAAATGGGAAAGAGGTAAATAATGCAAATGGTTGGCTTGCCTAGCTTTTACTAGTAGGCGTCATCACGACTCCCGTGGGTGGAAAATCCGGGTCGTGACATTGACCTATATTATGCTTCTGCAGAAGACAATGAAATAGTAGTTTGTTTCTTTGACTTCCAACTGATAGGGCTGCCCCCAAATAGCACAATATACCCACTCACAGACTTTCTTGAATCAGGGCAAGTAGCCTAATCTAAATCACAGTATGCATTGATAGTGTAGTTAGGATCATTGGATAGAAATATTTCTAAAGTAGGATCTTTCTTCAAGTATATAAGAACATGTATAGCAGGCTTTCGATGAGATTCCCTTGGTGCCTGCATAAACTGGCTCAAATGTTGGACACTATAGGCTATGTCCAATCTAGTATTTTTCAGAAAGTTTGGTTTCCCAACTAGTTTCCTGTAATACCCTGGATCAGATAATAAGGCTCCATCTTCACTCCTCAATTTGATGGTAGAGTCAAGTGGAGAGCTCACAGAAGAGTATGTCAAGCAATCATACTCCTTTAGTAGATCCATAGTAAATTTTCTCTGGCAAGCAAGTACTCCATCAGCCTTATACAACATCTCTAGCCCCAAGAAGTAATGTAACTTCCCAAGATCTTTTATCTTGAATTGGTTATGCAGAAATGCCTTCAATTCTTTGATTTCCTCCAAATTGGTCCCAGTAATAATCACATCATCCACATATACAGCTACAAAGACTGCTGAGGTCCCCTGTTTCTTGTAGAATAATGAATAATCACTAGCTAGGTGCTTGAAACCCCTGGAATGCAAGGACTCTGTCAACTTATAATAACATTGTCTTCTAGCCTATTTTAGATCATATAATGACTTCCTAAGCCTGCATACTAGATTTTTATTAGGTACCATCAGTCCTTTTGGAACATCCATATACACTTCTTCATGTAGATCCTCATGAAAAAATGCATTGTCTACATCTAGTTGATAGAGGTTCCACCATCTCTTTACTGCAATGCTAATTAGTGTTCTGACTGTGTTCATATTTACCACCGGTGAAAAAGTTTCTGTATAATCAATTCCTACTTCTTGTGTGTATCCCTTTACCACTAGCCTTGCTTTGAATCTTTCTACACTTCCATCAGCCTTGTGTTTGATTTTGTATACCTATTTACAGCCTATAGCTTTCTTTCATGCAGGCAGTTCAACTAAATCCCAAGTATGGTTAGCATATAAAGCTTCAAATTCCTGTGTCATTGCCATTTGCCATGCAGGATTCATGAATGCCTCCTCATAAGAAGATGGCTCACAATCATGTGAAGTGTTTTTAAGCAATTGAATGATGTGGGGGAGGTGTGATGTTCGGGTTCTGTGGCATGATGTTGGAGGGTTGGTAAAGAATACACGTAATCTTTGAGGCGTGCAGGAGTGGTATGTGTTCTTCCTGATCTTCTAGGTTGTGAGGGATTTATTTGTGAGGGATTTGGTTGAGAATTATTAGACTCAATGCCTTGAGACTCAATATGCTGCATCTGTGTGGGTGGTTGAAAAATAGGGCTATTTTCTGGAGATATGTGTGAGCTTGGCATATCTTGGTTAGGTGTTGTTGGATTAGGTGAAGAAAGAGGTGCAACATTGTCTGATACATGGCCATTGGTGACAGATATTGATGCATCCTTATCATACAAGTTGCAATTATGTGGAGTCCCATAGGTAGAATGAGCTCAAGATGGATTAAAGTTCATCAGATGCAATACAGAAGGAAAACTAGAATTTTCAGGTGAAACTGCAAAAGGAAAAATATTCTTATGGAACACTACATCTCTTGATATATGTATTCTCTTTGTGTCCAAGTTTAGGACCTTGTAACCCTTTGTAACAAAAGGATAACCTACAAATACATGGGGTGTGGCTATTGGTTCAAACTTGTCTCTGTGAGGTTTTAGTACACAAGGACATCATATGTATTCAAAACTTTTGAGTTGTGAGTATTTAGGCTTTTTATTATATAGGAGTTCAAAAGGACTTTTCTTATTAAGAATAATATATGGAAGCCTATTTATTAGATAGGTGGCTGTTAGAATACACTCCCCCAAATACCTTATAGGTAGTTTGGACTAGTAAAGTAAGGCCTTTGTTGTTTCAATTAGGTATTTTTGTTTTCTTTCCACCACATCATTTTGTTGGTGTGTATGGACAAGTTTTCTGATGTACTATGCCCTTTTCTTGGAAGTATGTCATAGTTTCGTTGTTGACAAATTCAAGACCATTATCAGATCTAATAATTTTAACTAAGGTGTCAAACTGATTTTCAATTATGGATAGAAACCTTTAATAGCATGAAAAGTGTTGCTTTTTGCAGCTTCAGAGGTGAGTCTAGGTTGACCTACTAAAATCATCAACCATGGTAAGAAAATATTTGTAGTTATCATGTGTGGATATATGGTAGGGGCCCCATAAGTCTACATGGGGTTGTTCAAAAAATTTGGTGGATGAAGTGGTCCTTTTAGGGAATGGCAACCTTGTCTGTCTGGCCATAGGACAGATTGAAAAAATGAAGGGTTGTTTGGGAGCAAAATTGGCTGGAATAGCGGATATTTTACTCATTTTACAAAGGGTACATGACCTAGACTATTGTGCCACAAGTAGTCAACATTATTTCTAGAAGATATAGATCATACAAGAGAAGAACTCACACAAAAAGGATCAGTTTTATCATGAGTGGATAGTATTTACATTGTTCAATGGACAAGATGACTCCTTTACAGTTGACAATGAATGAAATGGATGAGTTTGATCCTTTTTCTTACTAACATTATTATCAGGAATGGAAAAACAGGAATGAGGTAAACTAGAAATTGAAGTAGCAGATGGACTTGAATCTGAATAACTATGACACTTTGAACAGAGAAAATACAATCCACTTCTTGCCTTACCAATCTCCAAAGGCCTCTTCATTAAATGGACCTGCATTAGACAAAAATATTTGTTGAAGTTAACCATGCAATCAAGGTGCACTGTTAATGAGTGGATTAAAATGAGATTGTATTTGAAACTAGGTACATAGAGTACTCTAACTAAAGCTAGTTTAGGACTAAGGAAAGCATCACCAATTTCTGTCACTTTCACCTTATATCCATTAGGTAAGGTCACAAGGAAAGGATAAGGTAGGGTTCTAATGTTGGTGAGAAAAGACTTTCTATATGTCATATGGTTTGAAGCTCCATTATCTAAAATCCATAAGTCAACAATTGAATTTGAACATTTACATGTATTTTTTCCAGCTATCTCTTTATAAGTACAACAAACAAGAATACTTGCAAAGTTCACAGCTCACGAGTGATGATATTTGGATTTTCCCCTGCAATGTTGACCTTGAAGTTCTGCAGCAAATTCAGCAACTGGTTGTATTGTTCCCTCGTTAGGTTCTAAAGGTTTTGGTTGTGATTCATATTGGCAGAATCTTCACTATTGCAAGTTTGGATCTCTTCACATTGACCCTGAACATTTGCAGCAGATCCTGTGTTTCTGCCTTTCGTAAACTTGAAGTCTTGTGGAAATTCATGTATCCTATAACACTTCTCCCTGGTATGCCCCTACCTTTTGCAGTAGTCACAGTATAATTTAGACCTATTAGGAGGAAAATTAGGTATGTACGAGTTCTGTCCTATAGTATTAGCTTGTGGAGTGTAATTGGTTCTGAATCTGTTGTTTCCTGGTCCATTTACATTTAAGGAGGTGGATTCCATGGCTAGGCAACCACTTGTTCTAATTTCTCTCTATTTTTGCTCCTGAATAAGGATGGAAAAGTCCTTTGCAATACTAGGTAGGAGATTTATCATTAGAATACCTCCCCTAACAACTGTATAGACTTCATTGAGTTCCGTTAGGAATTGAATTAATCTTTGATCTTACTCTGCCTTGTACATATTTTCTTTGGCACCACAGGTGTACTGACAACCACATTGGGCGTGTGAATTTAAGGTATTGAGTTCCTCCCAGAGTTTCTTCATTTTTGTGCAATATCCGGTTATATCTAGAGTTCCTTGATTTAGGTCATTGATTTCCTTTTGCAATTGGTAAAGTTTTGCTCCATTTGTTTGGTCATCCTGTCCCCAAGCTCTTTCCATAGATCTTTACATCACTTACGTATTGTAATCCATCAGCTAAATCCTTTGAGATGAGTTCAGAATCCACGACGTCACCATATCATCGCATCGTGCCCATTGATCGTAGGTCACTTCTCAAGCATTAGGCTTCTTACACTTTCCTGTGATGAATCCAACTTTGTTCTTCACAAAGAGAGCTCTGAGAACGCCTCTTCTTCAGGATCTATAGCCGATGCCTTCAAACACCACCGGTACTAGCACAATCCTAGCACTTTCCGATGGGTGCATGTATAACGGGTTGGTCGAATCCAGAATTATGGTAGTATCATTGGTATCTTTGTCTCCAGCCATGAATTGAGGTAGGAAATTTTAGGAATTTGAGTCAATTGAGGGTTGAAAGTGTATAAATTAGTGATTTATAGAAGAAATTACGAATTGAGAAACTTCCGATTCGCGATTTCAAATCGGGTGAACACAACAAAGAAGAAAATGAAATACGGACTAGACGTGGATCGGAGATTTCAAGCCTCGCTCTGATACCATATCGAAGATGAGAATCAAAACGACTAAGATTCCTCCATTGATGAACCTCTCTAAGCTTCAGAGAGAGGGTTCTAGATGAGAGAAGAATTGGGGAAATGAATTCTGTATATTTCCATTTAAGCAAAGTGTGTATATACACGTGTGTAAAGAGTAAGAGGAAAATGTTAAAGTGTCTATTTACAAAACTACCACTATCACTAACTCTACTACTCTATTAGTACTACATAACTAATACACACATAAATATAACCATTCTCAATACTATCTATCTTTATCTATATTATAATAAAAGTACAAATACAATATTGGTACACCAAAATAGTCCTAATGTTGATTAAGTTTATCATAAATCTATTGGTTATTATGGTAAAAAAATATGTTGAAATAAATATGGAGTTATAAATAAATAGGGACTCTAAATTCAGTTAATCTCTATCAATGCTTGAACCAAATTGTAAACGTTATCCAGGAACAAATGAATAGGTCAAATTCATTACTGCACTTCGTTCACGAAAATAACGAAAATATTCTCTATGTATTATGTTTAAGAATCCTTTTGTATTTAATTTGAAGCTAGCATGAGCCGTGAGTAGTGATGTATAAACTATTAAAACACATAATTTTGAATAGTTTAAGAAAAGACCAATGAATCCTATTTTTGATAACTTATTAGAACCATTTATGCTTCTAGTTAACTTACTAAAAAGGTCAGTTAATCTCATACGTATGTATTAAAGATGATGATTTTGTTTTTTGTCTTGGTTTGAAGGGTTCATAGTTTAAACTCTATAAACTTGAGAAAACAAACTCTATAAACTTGAGAAAACTAATTCATGTGTGTTTGACCAAAAAGTATAAATCTTGGTTCAAATAATAAAATTTATGTGAATAAGGGTTAATCTTAGCTAACGATAATATCCTTAGATGGGGTTTTAAAAGAAACAATAACTATTGTGTATGTAGATCTGGTTGAACAATGGTAATACCGTATAATAAATGACATTCAAGTAAATAAGAGGAATGATTTACCCAATAAAGAATGAAATTAGTGGACCGTTCCCCTGACAGTGAATGATAGATAGATTCTTGAATATTCGAGTTATTCTTGGATCTGATGGAAAAGTATCGACAAGAATCTTAGAGAAAAGATGGTGTTTGTATGCTAGCAAGTGAGAGTCGAATCTTTTAGCCAAAGTATCTTCTTTACAATGAATATCACATGTCCCATATAATTATCTCCTTTTCTATTTATATGGGACATGTTACTAGAAAACTCTAATAGTACAAGTGTAGAAAATATTCACTAAAATATTTTCTTTAATATCTTATCTTAAAAACTAGCCGTTACAGCTATGTCAATGGTATTCGATCTCTACCTCGACCCTTGTTGACATCTTGACTCCGGCCCTCGTCGACTCCTCGACCACGGACTTTGCTTCATCTATGGCCATCTAGACCAATGACGATTTGGGAAATCTTCCCTTAGTATTATCTTGGTGTAAATATTCTAAAGATAGATTTTGACTTATACAGTTAGTCCCTCCACTTATTGAGGCCAGATTCAAGTGGGGTTGATGAGAGGATTTTGTTCATTGTGGTCGAAACAATCGAGCAAGCTGTGCGGGTCGTGGTGGTTATTGCAAATTGGCAAAGTGGCCCTACACGGGACACTTATTCCAAAGCGCTTCGATTTTCCCGGTTGGTTTGTTGGAGTTAGGATGTCCACGAATTAGGATGACATCATGACATCACGAGTCATTATGATGTATATTCCCGATGTATTACTTCATTTTGCGTGTGAACCCTAATTGAACTTGCCGCCTCGATTTCAATGCCAGCAATAATGAACCATTTTCAGTTCTGGTGCCTAGGTTCTTATAAATAGAGATGTTAGTGTGTGATTTTGAAGTTTCAAGTTTTCTGTTTCAAAACCCAATATCCCTTTCTTTCACTTTCCATGCTTTACACCTTTCCTCTCTATTCTAGTGGTTTCCTCGTTCTCAAGTTTTCATCATTTGATACTTCTCTATCTTTTGTTAAAACAGGTCTAACGTACCTTCTGAATCTAGTGAGGGAAGAAATGTGATACCTTTAGCGATGGTGTTTTCCCCTTACGAGGAGAATGTTTCTGTTGCCGTCGATGATGGAAGCTTCCCTTTGGTGGAGGAGGTAGTTCCTCGCAACCTTGATACTAGATCTGATTTCTCCAAATTACGTGACGTTGATCCTGGGACCTTTTGGTCAGTGATGACGGAGAAGGAATTGGGAGAGCTTAGGTTTAAGTTTGGCATTCCCAATCACCTTAAGCTAATCTCGGATGAGTGGGATACGATGCAGGTCCACCGTCCTAGGTACTGCGCCTTCTACACGTACCCCTTCCAAGTCGGCTACACTCTCCCTCTCCTTTCACTAATGGAGGAATTTTGTCATTATTACGACGTCTCCCAGCTCAGTTCGCACCATACGTTTACAAACTCATAAGGAAGCTCACCAAATTTGCTGAGCTGGTCGAGGTCAAACTCACACTTCGGCATATAAAATATATGTTCGCCCCCAGTTTTTATAGGGGGATGATGTTGAATCTTCTCCACCGAGGAGGAAAGTGATTGGTGGTGAAGATGGATGATAAAGCTAACCGTCAATTTTGGTTCAACTTCTTCTACGTCAGAACTGAGGACGTGGTGGCCAACGTTAACAGTTTTCTAGAGGTTTGGAATTGTACTCGTAAGTACCTAGTTTCCTTGTTTGCAGGTATTTGTTTTTCCTCCCCTGCTTGGTTGTGGTGTTTAACCTCTGGTCCTTTTCTCGTGCAACTAAAAACTCGCCTCCTTCCCTAGCTGAAGACAATTCTGACTGGGTTGGTCGGCTTCTTCCTCACATCGTGGGGATCTCTGAGTGGCCGAGCTTCGTCAAGGGGTTTGGACCTACTCTCCCTTAGTAAGTTCCTCTTTTCATTGGAGTCTTAGTTCCTTTCCTTTTTGTTTACCTTTGTTGATCTCCCCTTTTCCGTATGTTTTTCTAGCTTCGGGAAAGGGATCTTCGAGGAGGTCGAAAGCTCCCGCACCTTTGTTCCAGAAAATAAAAGCTGTTGCGTCATCGGCTACCGCCCCCTCATCTACTGCGACCACTTTTGTTCATGCCCCGGTCCCTTCTTTGACTATGGTTGCCTCTGCTCGTGCCCCATCCTATTGCTGCATCTGGTCCTGCATCACCCTCGGCTACAGGAACCTCAGCCTCTTCATTATACTGTCTTGTAGATAAAGACGACGAGCTTGTACCTGGCGAGAGAGATTTGATGCCTCATAAGAGGAGGTCTATAGATGTTGGCGGCGAGGTCGCTCGGGCTGTTGACTTAATGGCAGGTGATTTTTTGCTGCGCGAGATGGCGACCATTCTCATTGGGGATAATATCGAGCCGGTGTTGGCGGAAGCTGATGTGGATGTGCCTCTCTCTTCTATAGTGACAGAGGTAGAAAGACCGCCCACTGATGTTCTCGATACTTCGATGGGGAGGAGGCATCAACTTCCCAATCGGCTGCTGTTACTTCCTTGCCGACCAACGAGAGAGGTAAAGGTATTGCTGAGGAAGGCGATGAGTCGGGTTCGGATGTTGATGCAGACGACCTGAAGATATTGGAGGAAGGGTTTGCCCAACTTGAGATAAGGTTGCATGGGTCTACAAGGACCATTGTAGTCCTTATGGATCATGATTTTCTAAAGAATACAAAGGACGTAGTCCCTGGCCTTGGTCTTCTCTGCTCCGAGATAGAGGGTAAGACTCTTAAAGAGTTGGATGACATCACTTTGTTGAGGAGCATTGCTGGTCTTGCTCTTAGAGTGAGTGTTTAGTGTTTTGCTTTTCTCCTCTTTTTTGTCTTTGTTTTTTGGGTCGCTTTCATTTCTGACTTACTACTTTTCTTTTTGTGATTGTAGACGGTGATATTGGAGATTGAGAGTGCTCGGAGGGAGGAGAGGCGTAGGGAAATATTTATGAGGTTGAAAAACAAATACTTCGAGTATCACAACAAGTACTAGGAGTTTTGGAGGCGACTTAGTGAAGGTGGCAACATGCAGGCCCTTCGCAATGAGGTGAAGGAGAAGGCGATGAGCTAGTGAAAGCCATTGAGAAGTGTAGCATCCTCGAGGGGACGTTAAGGAGTAAGGAAGAGGAGCTCGAGGTCAGCAGGGGCATGGAGGACGAATGCAGTGACCTTCAAGCATGTGGTCGAACTGCGTAGGCAATTAGAAGAATGTCGGCTTCAACTGGAGGCCCTTAGTGGTCAAGTCGCCTAGAAGTTGAGTGAGCTTGAGAAGGCGGAATCTTCTCATTTGGAAACTCTAAGGAAATCGGAGACACTTGAGTTGGCGAATAAGACCCTCCGGGCTGAGTGGGAAATTGACCAATCCATAGCGAAAGCTAAAGAAGATCGATTAGAGGAGAGGAGAGCTGGAGAAGGATAAAGCTATTCTTCATGATCAGGTGGCTGCTTTGGAAGCCGAGAAGGCCCAACTACTTGCACAACCATATTTTTCTCGTACTTCAGATTTTCCCAATGTTCCTCCAGAATTATATGAGGAATGGATTCACGCCGAGGCTCAGTTTGATGTGTTTCGAGATTTGCATAAGCAGGATCCGTTTCTGAGGTCGCCCTCGAAGATGGTCGTGTTAAGGCTCGTGAAGCTAGAGTTGCTTACGGGTATGATCCCACTACATCCGAGGGAAATGAGGGGGACGATAAGGGAATAGATCGGCTTAAAGAAGACACCTAGTACAATACTGCTTATCCTGAGGGTGAAGGCAACGATGGTAATGGCAATCGAGGTGGCGAGAGCATTAGTGGCCAAGGTGGTAAAGGCATTGAAGATTGTGATGGTGGCGATTGGTAGTTTTTTTTTGCCTTGTAACTTCTTGTGTATTTTTGCCGGTGTCTTCATGAGCCTTTGTAAAAATGTTTAAGTATGAAATGTCAAAGTTGTTTCCCGCATCTCCTTCCTTTCCTGTGATTTACTTTCTGTACTTGTATGTTTTTGGCTTCTATTGTTTGCTTGTTTTGCTCTTTCCTTCGTTAGTGTTGTTTTTTAGCTAACTATGGCGTTGGAGCCGACAATGCGTTATTTTTTCTATTTTTGTGTTGAGAAGTGACCGAGGGATGATAGATGTTTGTTTGATCGTAATTGATCGGACCTTTCATCAAATCGCGACTGAAGGCCGGTAGATATTTGTTTGAGCGGGGTCAACATAACCTTTTATTAGTTTTACGGACAAAGGCCGATAGATGTTTGTTCGAGCGGGGTCAACTATAACCTTTTGTTAGTTTTGCAGCCGAAGGCCAATAGGTGTTTGTTTGAGCGAGTCGAATGTAATCTTTTGTTAGTATTGCAGCCCAGGGCCAACATGTGTTTGTTCGAGCGGGGCCAAACGTAACCTTTCGTTAGTATTGCTGCCGAGGGTCGATAGATGTTTGTTCGAACGAGGTTGAATGTAACCTTTTATTAGTATTGCAGTCGGGGGCTTATAGGTGTTTTTTCAAACGGGGTCGAACGTAACCTTAACATGTAGAAGGTGTGTTGATAAGCATAAATTTCTTATTGCTTTGACATTGTTGCTTTGGTTACATACTTGGAGAAATTTACAGGTTTTTGGGTATTGGATGGAATTCCAGTCCCAGTCTATCTAGTCCCTTCATTGGTTGACCTGGAGAGTATTGAGAGGTCGACCAATGAAATAGCAATCACAACCCTGCCTTCGTATACTTCGACTCGAAGCGTTCCCTTCATCGCCTCGTTAAAAACCTCCTTAAGAAAACCCAACTAGGATAAAACTCAAGTGAGGGAAAAAAGAGTACGACATGGGGGACGCTTTTTCTCTCAGAAGTTGAAGTATTTGAGGTGGTTGATATTCTAGTTGTTTGGTAGTAGCTTTCCTTCCATTGTCTCTAGTTGAAATAACCCCTTATTTGCTTTTGTTGTGATTTTGTACGGACCGTCCCAATTTGTTCCCAGCTTGCTTTCTCGGGGATCTTTGCTTGCAAATGTTTGGATTTTAGTATGTATCCCCCGACTTTATGCGGTCAGACTTTTGCTTTATTGTTGTAATAGCGTTCTGCTTATTGTTTTTGGGCGATCATTCTTATGTAGGCCATATCTCTTTGTTCGTCGACTTCGCCGAGTTCCTGCCTCCTTCTCTCGTTGTTGCTCGTGCCTCTCTCATGGGAGTACCTTAGGCTGGTATTACTGCCTCGGTCCCATAGGCAAAAGAGTATGGCGTCTCTCCTGGGCTCGTTTTCGGAGTTGTTCGGTAGGCCCATAATACTTCTGGTAGTATCTCCGGCCATAGTCCCTTGGCGTCTTCGAGTTTCTTCTTCATGATGTTTAGTATTGATTTGTTGGAGGATTCTGCTTGCCCTTTACTGATAAGTTAGGATTTTAATGTGTTTATGCCTCTACTTGCCTATGCTTTGAATATAAATTGCTACAAAATAGTCTCAAAATGCTCACAAGTTGTGCTTGATTGCAGGTTTGATCGACAAAGTGACGAAATGTCAAAGATCGGCTCAAAAAGGAGTGAAACCTGCTCAAGTATCAAAGACCAAGAGAATTGAAGAAGAAAGGGCCTAGTGCGGACCGCACAACAGTGACCACGGCCGCACTAGGAGGTTCAGAGATATGACATATTCAGGCTTAAAGTCACGCAGCCGTGGTAGGATTTTCGCGGTCTGCGGTGAAGCTTCGCGGCCGCACTCCTGCTTTGTCCGGTCCGAGTTCGTAAGGTTCAGAGAGTTGGGCAAGGGACCAAAACCATGCCACGCGGTCCGCGTCCTGTTTGTGCGGACCGCGCCAGACCCTCTACGCGGCTGCGCTGCACTTTCACGCGGTCCGCGTCTTCCAGTTCAGAGAACTTAAAGTTGAAGTCAAAAGAGCCAGTGCGGTCGCGGTTGCTTTTGTGCGGCCCGTACTGACCCCGCAGGGGTATTTTTGTCCAGGTTTTCCAGCCTACTATAAATAGGACATTTTACCATTTTTAGGTTAAGTTTTGTATTCAGAAACGCAACTGAGCTCGTGAGACCGATATTGTAGCTATTTTTTGGCATTTTTGCTTCCCATTAATAATAGATTATTGTAGTTTCTTCTTAGTAATTAATTAATCTGTTTAGTTCTTCATCTATTTCTTCAGTGTCTTCTTTAATTATATGTAGCTAAACCCATTAGCTAGGGTTATGGCTCAACCCTAGTGTGGGTAATTGATGGGTGTTGCCAGATAGGGTTGGATTGATATTGGGTTTTTGCTATTTGGGTTGATTTTATGTTTTTATGCAAGAATTGATGGTTGCAAACACTGATTCAAGCTTAGTGGGTTTAATTCTTCTCGAAAGAGAGAGTTTATGATCCCAAAATTGACCCAACAAGGAATTGGGATGGACCCATGAGAAATGATAGTCCCAATTAACGGGTTAAATCTCGAGAGAGTAATCACCCTACTTGAACCCTAGTTGCTTGGTCTCATTAGCCTACCCAATTGATCTCGAGAGAGTCAATTGGGCAAAATCACTCTCTCTACCGAGAGGTGTGAGAGTGGATGCAATTATGCAATGGTTACAGCATAATCCCCAAATATGTCAATCTATCCTTAGTAACATCTACCCGTCAATTAGCCACCTAGGTGATGCTACGACCCTAGTGCTCTTCTACCCATTAATTACAACTTAGAAATATTCTCTTAGCATAATTTAGCTTTAATCCTTAGTTTTATAATAGTAGTTATAAATACAAAAACTCAAAAATGTTTGAAGTGACATTAGAAGCACAACCGCAACTCTAGGCTAGACAGAAAATACAACTCCACTTCTAGCTCCCTGTGGAAATTCGATCCCGGACCTCTATTCGGGTAAAAGCTATTGCGACCCGCTCTTCCTACCATAGCGTAATGTCGAGTCGGCAACGATCAGTTACCTACTAGGTGATATGGGGTTGAGAGTATCCTCTTGCTATGCCATTTCTCGAAGAATTCAGTAGTTTTCTTTCATGTGAACTTGGGTCCGTTGTCACAATATATTTCTTTGGGAAGGTCGAACTGACATATGATGTTCCTCCATATAAAGGTGATTACCTCCTATTCCCGTATTTGGGCGAATGCTCCTGCTTCCACCCACTTAGAGAAATAGTTAGTTAAAACCAAAAGGAATCGTACATTACCTCGCCCTGCTGGGAGGGGGCCACGATGTTCATTCCCTATTTGATGAATGGACAAGGGGATGTGATCGAGTGGAGATGTTCGCTGAAGAGACCAATGTGCATAGATTTTTTTTGCTCGTACTCAGTCAAATTCTAGTGTAGTTTATGATATCGTCCCACAGAGATTGGTTAATCTAGGCTACATACTTTTAATATTTTACACTATTTGAGAGAACCAAATTGATGAAAGGTGAGTGAGGTTTTAAAACTTTTTGATTACTTAAAGCAAAACAAACGATTTCCAAAAGATTTACAATTTAAAAAGAGTTGGGAATCGTTGAATTCACTTGATAATATTATTACAATAAAATCTCAATTTCTACATGTATTTCTCTTAAGAATAATTGCTTATTGCTAATGCAATTATATTTGCTCACTAAGAAAAAGTCAATTAATAGCACTTCGTGAGGTTATGCAATTAATTGAGTTAAAACTAGTAACAATCAAACTGAAATATTTTGTTGCTTGAATTGTGCTAAAAGGTAGTAAAAACTTTGTGAGAATATTTTTACTAAAAATTAGCAATCTTGCCTACAACAATTCCTCCATGAAAATTAAAACTGAGACAAACAAGAATACAGATTTGACATGAGATTTTTGCAAAAAATGATTCTCACTCTACTATTTTATTCATTGGTTATTATATATTAATTTTGATTCATGAGAATTACAAAATTAATATAAGAATAACTTAAAGAAAAGATATAGAAGTGATAATAATGATTAATTAGAAACTATAATTTCAGCACTATATGAATTATAAAAAGAAAATTTCAAGCCAACTGTCACGACCCAAATCTCCCTCTGTAAGACGTCGTGACGACACCTCATCTCTATGACTAGGTAAGCCTAACAATTTTCAGAATAACTGAAATAATAACAGAATTTAACAACTAAATTTCAACAGATAACTATATAGCTGAAAAATGTCGCTCGGTATGTACAAGTAACCAACAGCTCGAGTATAACAATATTCCTAAAACCCGGTAATCACAAGTCACAAGTTCTAAATATCTATTCTAACTTTCTCTATACATCAGTAACTTAGTAAAACAAAGGAGGAACAACATAAGGGATAAATGGGGACTCCGAGATCTGCGGATGCTGGCAGATATACCTTGAAGACTCCGGAGCAGCAGCAAGTACGCAACTAACAGCGGGACTGGTAGGAAGTACCTGCATCTGCACATAAAACATTGGCAGAAGAGTAACATGAGTACACCACAACGGTACTCAGTAAGTGCCGAGCCTAACCTCGATCGAGTAGTGACGAGATCAGATCAGGCCCCTACTAAAATATAATAATTTAAAGGCAGATAATATAGCAATGTAATAAGAGACTGGAACTTTAACAAGGAGAAAGTACAGAAAGATAATAGCACTGTATATAGGGATAAACAACTGGGGAACTCTTGAGATACAATCCCGTAGTCCCAAAAGTAAATGCTCAACATGGGATCTCCCGAGGTACCGCCTCGTAGTCCCAAAAGTAAATATGCAACGGGGATCTCCCGAGGTACCGTCTCATAGTCCCAAAAGTACGTAAATTTTCAAGAGGGATCTCCCGAGGTACTACCTCACAGTCCCAAAAGTAAATATGCGACAGGGGATCTCCCGAGGTACCGCCTCACAGTCCCAAAAGTAAACACACAGCTCGAAATCGATGGAAAACAATAATTACTTTAAAAAATCCTACAATTTAAGACTAAATACAAGTCAAGGAAAAGCAGGAAATCAACTAAGCATGTTGTACAAATTTCAAATAAGCAATTAAGACAAGTAGACATGCGATATTAGGCTAAACAGGATAACTACACATGCTGGTATAACTCAATTAAGATGTAATAGGTTACTACTCAGTAAAAACTAGATTTTACAATAATTAGCCCGTGTACGCACTCGTCACCTCGCATACACGACACTCACATATCACAAAAGTATCACAACAGTATCAAATCTTAAGGGGATTCCCCCCCACAAGTTTAGGCAAGCCACTTACCTCGAACCAGGCTCAATCAATCAATAAGAATGCCCTTTTCTCGATTTTTCGACTCCATATGGCCCATATCTAGCCAAAAGCAATTATAAACCATAAATATAACTATAAAAAAACTAGTCTAATTAATGAACTCAAGACTTTAGCAAGAAATTAGAAATTCTCCCCAAAATGTCGACCCGGGCCCACATCTCGAAATCAGGTAAAAGTCACAAAATACGAACATCCATTCAGCCACGAGTTCACTCATACCAAAATTACTCAAATCCAATACCAAAATCTTAATCAAACCCCAAAAATTTGGTTGAAGAACTTTCCCACTGTTTCCCCAAATTTCTCAACCCAAAACCTTAATTAATTGATGAAATCAACGATATATTAGTGGAATATAACCAAAAACAAGTCAAGAATCATTACCCAATAGGTTCCTCTAAAAATCCCTTGAATTTTCGCCTAAATCCGAGCTCTCTAGTTCCCAAAATGAAAAATGGGATAAAACCCTAGATTTTTGAATTTAATCTACTGCCCAGGTAATTCCTTCTTCGCGAGCATGGAAGAATCCTCGCGTTCGCGAAGCATAATAATGCTTCAGTCCAAAAACCTCCTTTGCGAACGCGATGGCCCGCCCAATCGCGAACGCGATGACCTAATCGCGAACGCGGAAGCTTACTCTGCCTAACCTTTCGCAGATGCGTGCATACCTACATGTTCGAAGGCTAAATGCTTGATGACCCAACATACCAGCTTCCGTACACGAACGCGAGGTCCCTATCGCGAACACATAGAACTAATACCTCAGAGCTTCGCAAACGCGGGACCTACATCGCAAACGCGAAGAACAAAACTCCGCTGGCCTCCAGATACCTTATGCAAATGCGAGACCTCTCTTGCGAACACGATGAAGAAAACTAGAAACTAAAATACTAGATTTTCTTCAATTCCAACTAGTCTAACTCTTGTCCGATAACCACCTGGAATCCACCCGAGGCCCCCGAGACCTCAACCAAACCTGCCAACAAGTCCTAAAACATCATACGAACTTGGTCGAGCCCTCAAATCACATCAAACAACAACAAAAACATGAATCTCACTCCAATTCAAACTTAATGAACTTCAAACTTCTACAACCGATGCCGAAACCTATCAAACACTTCCGATTGACCTGAAATTTTGCAGACAAGACATAACTAACATTACGGACTCCAACTTCCGGAATCAAAATGCGACCCCGATATCAAAAAGTCCACTCCCGGTCAAACTTCCCAAAATTCATCTTTCGCCATTTCAAGCCTAATTCAACTACGGACCTCCAAATCACAATCCAGACACGCTCCTAAGTCTAAAATCACCCAACTGAGCTAACAGAACCGACGAAACTCCTTTGCGGAGTCATCTTCATACAGTTCCAACTACGGTTAAATTCTTAGAAGTTAAGCTTCCATTTTAGGGACTAAGTGTCCCAATTCACTCTGAAAATAAAAACAAAACCTCTCGGCAAGTCACATAAGCATAAAATGATACATGGAAAGCAATAAATAGGGGATCCGGGCTATTACTCTCAAAACGACCGGCTAGGTCATTACATCCTCCCCCTCTTAAAACAGTCGTTCATCCTCGAACGAGCATAGAGACACACCTGAAGTGGTGAAAAGATAAGGGTAACTGAACCTTGTCCAACTGGACTGAGTTGAAATCCTACACATGAGACGGATCCCGTGATACTTCTGGAGCAGAGAAATATGGAATACTGGATGAATCCTGCTAGACTGGGAGGCAAGGCAAGCTCATAAACAACCTCCCCAACTCGCTTCAGCACCTCGAAAAGGCTAATAAACATTGGGCTCAGCTTGCCCTTCTTCCCGAACCTCATAACACCCTTCATGGGCAAAACCCGGAGCAAGACCCGCTCTCCAACCATGAATGCCACATTGCGAACCTTCCAATCTGTATAACTCTTCTGTTTGGACTGGGCTGTGCGAAGTCGATCCTGAATCACGTTAACCTTCTCCAAAGCATCCTGAACCAAGTTTGTACCCAATAGCCTAGCCTCGCCCGGCTTGAACCAACCCACTGGAAATTGACACCGTCTACCATACAAAGCCTCATATGGTGCCATTTAAATGTTTGAATAATAACTGTTGTTGTAGGCAAACTCCGCAAGTGACAAGAACGGATCCCAAGGACCCCTAAACTCCATCACACACACACAAAGCATATCCTCCAGTATCTAAATAGTGCACTTGGACTATCCGTCCGTTTGAGGGTGAAATGATGTGCTCAAATCAACCCGAGTACCTAACTCATGATGTACGGCCCTCTAGAACCGCGATGTAAACTGCGTACCCCGATCATAGATGATAGATACCGACATGCATGAAGCCTGACAATCTCGCGGATATAAACTCAAGCCAGCTGCTCGGAAGAACAAGTAGTCAACACAGGAATGAAATGAGCCGAATTTGTCAACCTATCAACAATCACCCAAACTGCATCAAACTTTCGCTGAGTCCAACAACGAAATCCATAGTGATCCGCTCCCATTTCCATTTTGGAATCTCTAGCTTCTGAAGCAATCCGCCCGGTTGTTGATGCTCATACTTCACCTGCTGGAAATTTAGGCATCGAGCTACATACTCTACTATGTCTTTCTTCATTCTCCTTCCACTAATAATGCTGCCTAATATCCTGATACATCTTTGCAGCACCTGAATGCATAGAGTACCGCGAACTATGATCCTCTTGGAGAATCAACACATGCAATGCGTTTACATTGGGCACACATAGCCTGACCTGCATCCTCAGTGCACTATCATCTCTAATAGTGACCTCCTTAGCATCACCGTACTGAACCATGTCCTTGAGGACAAGCAGACGGGGGTCATCATACTAACGCTCCCTGATACGATCATAAAGAGAAGACTGAGAGACCACACAAGCCAAAACTCGACTCAGCACAAAAATGTCCAAGCTAAAAAACTGGTTGGCCAAGGCCTGTACATCCAATGCCAATGGCCTCTCTACTGCTGGTAGATATGCTAAGCTCCCCAAACTCTACGACCCGTGACTCAAGGCATCAGTCACTACATTGGCCTTTATGGGATTTATAGAATAGTGATATCATAATCCTTAATCAACTCTAACCACCTCCGCTGACGCAAGTTAAGATTATTCTGTTTGAATAGATGCTGCAAACTCCGGTGATTGGTGTAGATCTCACAAGGGACACCGTACAAATAGTGTCGCCAAATCTTCAAGGCATGAACAATAGCTGCTAACTCAAGGTCGTGGACATGATAGTTCTTTTTATGCACCTTCAGTTGTCTGGACGTGTAGGCAATCACTCTACCATCCGTCATCAATATCACGCCGAGATCAATCCGACGCATCATAATAAACTGTATAAGACCCCGATCATGTAGGCAATACCAATACTAGGGCTGTAGTTAAAGCTGTCTTGAGCTTTTGAAAGCTCTCCTCACACTCCTTTATCCACCTGAATAGAGCACCCTTTTATGTCAGCCTGGTCATAGGTGCTACAATAAATGAGAAACCCTCTACAAATCGACGGTAATAACCCGCCAAACTAAGAAAACTCCGGATCTCCGTAGATGAGGATGGTCTAGGCCAACTCTGCATTGCTTCAATATTATTCGGATCCACCTTAATCCCCTCACGCGACGCTATGTGACCCAAAAATGCCACTGAATCTGGCCAGAACTCACACTTTGAGAATTTTGCATATAACTTCTTTTCTCTCAAGGTCTGAAGCACAGTCCTCAAGTGCTGCTCATGATCCTCCCGACTTCGGGAGTACACCAGAATGTCATTAATAAATACAATGACGAATGAGTCAAGATAGGGCCAGAATACACTGTGCATCAAATGCATGAATGCTGCTGGGTTGTTGGTCAGCCCAAATGATATCACATGGAACTTGTAGTGACTATACCGAGTCTTGAAAGCAGTCTTCGGGATAGCTGGCTCCCAATCTTGGAAGATACTCTGGCACCCTGTGACTGATCAAATAGGTCATTATTACGAGGCAATAGATACACGTTCTTTACTGTAGCTTTGTTCAACTGGCGATAATCAATGCACATACGCATATAACCATCCTTCTTCTTTACAAACAAGACTAGAGCACCCCAAGGTGACACACTAGGCCGAATGAAGACCTTATCAAGCAATTCCTGTAACTATTCCTTTAACTCTTTCAACTTAGGATGAGCCATACGATATGGAGGAATAGAGATGGGCTGAGTGCCCGACAACAAATCACTACCAAAGTCGATATCTCTGTCAGGTGGCATGCTTGGAAGATCAACTGGAAATACATCGGGATAATCCCTCACTAGTGGAACAAGCTCAATTGTAGGGGTATCAATACTGACATCTCTCACATAAGCTAGATACGTGTCACATCTGTCACACCTCTTCTTTACGCAACATTCCGGAGGAGGGCGTAGGGTAAAGAGAGTTTTTCCGATTAAAGGACAATCGAAACGGGATTCTTTATTAATTTCAGAGTCACCACCTGGGAATTTTATGGCGTCCCAAGTCACCGGTTTTAATCCCGAATCGAGGAAAATATGACTCTGTTTGTCATTCTGCGAACCAGAAATCCGAGTAAGGAATTCTGTTAATCCGGGAAAAGGTGTTAGGCATTCCCGAATTCCGTAGTTCTAGCACGGTCGCTTAACTATTTTTGTACTTGGCCTAATTATCTTGATTTACTAAATACATTTTTTCTTGTTGCATGATTTTGTTACCGCTTTTGGTTAGATTGTTTACAATTATAGACCTACCTTGAAACGAATCACGCGTACGTATATTCATATTTTTTTTATATAAATGTAAAGAATCGTGTCACGCATACGTGTACACAATAAGATTGATAGTATTTTTTTATATTTTTTATTATAAAAAATGAATTTATGGCCGAAATTGCGCGTGCTTAAAATAAAATTACGCACATTCGTCACTCTTGTATGATTAAATAGTGAACTGCACATTTCGGGTTATATGAAATAAATTAATTTAATAACCTCCGAAAAATCCCTTTTATTAAGAAAGTTTGCTCGAAGTTGCGCGAACGCATACTCCGAATTGTCTTTAGAAATGTAATCATGTCACGCGAACGTGTCCCCAATTATACAAAATATTCTTGATGGAAATATAAATTTTTTACAAATGTTTATTATGTCCATCTATTTTTAAATATGAAAGCCATGGGAAATCACCGAATGGGATGCCTCGAGATTTCTTGAAAAAAAAATCAAGATTTATTAGGTGTTGACCACAGGTTATATTTTAAACGTGTGAATTATATACCTCAAAACTATTCAAATTAAAAGAATTAATGAGATGAAAAATAAATAACGTGCAACTAAAACTACCCTTTTTATCGTGAATACAGTATCCGTATTTTGTTTGTGTATTTTTAGTACTTGATAATTATATGCACAAGTTATTTATTATTTTCCTAGGCTTAAGACTAAGTGTATATGTTTGAAAACTTACCAAAGCGAATTACGTGTAAAACTAGGAAAAATTTAATTGATAAGCAAACTAATAGTTTTCGAAGAATTTCCATTATTCTATTCGGAGCGAACTCTACTTTGTATATCTTTGATTAAAATGCTGCAATCAGTATTCATAAATCCATTCTTTTACACAACTTGTTTTTAGTCCAAAGTTCTAATTATTTGGTTAATTTGCTTACGATGATTGAATTTGGGATAGATAAAATCAAACCAATTTTTACCTCGGCTTATGCAAGCTATTTACAAATACTAAATCTGTACTTTGTAAAATTATTGACATTATTTTTATATACTATTTTTATAAGAAATGGGTTAATCGCATTCCTAAAACAAATGGGCCATTTGTTGTTAAGAAAGTGAACTAATCTACAAATTGATTTAATAAAATAACATTACATATACTGCAAATACACATCTGAACCATCCGGAATATTCCAATATCTTAATCGTAACGAATTATATCGATTCACCTCTCACTTATAGTTATCCCCCATTATTAGGCCCTATTTTGTATAAACGAGAATACTTATGTCAACTAGAATTAAACAGTATCAGGCTTGAGGAAGTTTACTAGCGTGGTTCCTCGATATTTTCATGTTACCAAGCGCTTAGTTAATCATGGTCTAAATACAAAGTTTAAAGAATAGTCAACTTTCTACCAAGTCCCCTGTCTCGACATTTCAAATATAACTATACGTAATGAGATTCTGAAATAACTAGAATTATTGCAAAGCTTATACTAACTTCAAAAGAGGTCTGATGGACTAATAGCTCCCATACCGAGCATAAGCTATATTTGTTGACTAAAAATTGAAACTCAACTAATGAATTTAAATGGATAGCAGACATATTTAGAATTCCAGATTTCATTTCTTTGCAACATTGCAACTTTGCAATAACATGAGTCTAAATATATATACCTGGAAATGAGGGTAAAAGAGGTAAAATTCAGCAGTAGCAACAGCAAAAACCAGCAGCAGAGAAATATGAAGGTCAGCAAAATTTACAGCAACACGCATACAGCAGTTCAGCAGATTGAACAGCCCCAAAAAATCCGTGAACAACCAAACAAAGCAGTAACCTCAAGAAACTCCAGATTCAATCCAAACAATATCACCAAACAAACCCGGACAGATACGAAGAAACAATATTTCTGATTTTTAAAACTCAGGAAGATGTAACCTGAAAACTCTCAATTTCAAAATCAACCTTAACACTCTAACTTATAATGTAAGGTTATAAGTTTTTTTCTTCTTCTGACTTTTCTCTCTTTCTTTTCTATTTTTCTGTGTTCTGTCTTTCTCTGTGTGTTAATCAGTGTTTCTGTTCTTTTTTTTTCTGTGTGTCCGTGTCCACTTTTTCTTCTGTCTTTTGTATCTCTCTGTGTCTTTTTAAATCAGTCCCAACACACCCTTTTATATAACTTGTTTCCCCTCCTTCAGCCTACTGTCCGGACCACCCTTTTTCTTTTCAAATTAGTTTTTTCCACTAAGTCTGAATTTTTCATTTAATCAGCCACTAAGGACAACTTTTCCCTTAATTTCAGCCCCCCCATTTTCTTTTGTTCCCCAGTATTCTTTAAACAAATACATTAGTGAACCCTACCATTAGTTGTCTATTATCTTTACACAAACCCACTTAGGAATGTCTCAAATCAGTCCACTAACAGGTTTAAATATTCAGCAGCCCTTAAACAAGTATTCATGTAGTTTAGTTTCCCCAAACTAACCCTTAACTACTTCTGAAAACTCTCAATAATACTGACCCTAATACAAAAATCAGAATCCAACACAAAACAGATTTTACAATATGTTCAAACTTAATTATCAACACTAGTTTCTGATTGAACAACTATAACCAAATCAGATCAAGTAGCATCAGAATAGGGATCAATGAATCAGGAAATAACCATATTGAATTAACTAGAATAACAAATGGCATATATACAGGGAGTAAACTAACACAATTCCTAAATACAGAACATTGTAAACACATTGAACAGAAATATATGCAGCAAGATGATGACTAATTAAGAGAAAAAGGATCAAACACAACACACATGAGACCACTCGGACACTAATATCAACAGGATGCCAAGTGACCCAAATTATATGAACGACCTATTCAATTAATCGATTACATATTACAATTGACACTTAAACAAATCAGTAACAAAGAAGCTATCAAACAGTGTTATTGACGAACTTATAGACTAACATGGAATTAATTAAGCGACGCAATTTAGGACTCGATTTCACAATTTATAACACATACAGTTAAGGCGACTATAAATAACAGACAAAATCGGACCAAATAAAAGGTCCTTTGAAAAATGAATAGAGTCAATGTGACTTAACAACAACCAAAATCAACATAGTAAATAAACAGATACGTAAATAATGAAAACAAACACGAAGGAAAGAAGGAAAATACCTCATAACAACAGAATTATACGGACCCAGTCTTCGAAACTCTGATTCGGACACTTTGAAACCGAACAGACCTTAGTCGAAGTATTCTCAACTGAAAATACTTCGATTAAGGTCGATTAGACCTCAACCTTCTACTTAATTTGGGCAGATTCCAAAATTTGGGATTTTAGGGTTCTTGAGGGTCTGATTTAGGGCTCAACTGTTTCTGGTCAGATTCGAACCAAACCAAGTTTGGTTTGGTTATGAGTGAGGTTAGGAGAGTAACTGGTGTGGGTTTGGGGTTCATTGGGGTAGGTTTAGGTTATGCTCGAATCTTCAATTGAAGATTCGAGACGATGTAGGGTGATTTGAGGTGAACAACTAACAGATCTGTAACGAGGGCGGTTAGGGGGTGCTGTGGTGTTAATTAGGGACTGGTTGGTTTGGATATGAGTTTGGCTCGAATCTTCAAATAAAGATTCGAGAAACTCCAGGAAGATTCAAGCTCAGTGGTTACCAGATTTGGATAGAGGATGGTCAGGTGGTCTTAGGGTGTTGGTTTGGTGATCGGCAGCGTAGTTGCCGCCGGGTTTCAGGCGAGGGGGAGCTAGGGCGGCTAGGGTTTGGGGGCATCCTCTTAGGGACGATGATGAACAGGAGAGGGAGGGGGGGTGTTTGGTTAGGGGGCTGGGGTATGAATTTAACTTATATAGGGGAGGGGTGGTCTGATCTCGTCCGCTGGATCAGGTAAGATCTACGGTCGGGATCAATTCATTTAACTAAATGGTACCGTTTTGGTTTTAGTGGGGATTGGGTCGGTCTCAGATGCAGGTGGGTCAGGTATAGAGGACTGATCGGGACCGTTGGATTAAAGGGAAAAGACGGCCCTGATTGATTGTAATCATACGACGTCGTTTGGATTAATGAAAGAATTGAACTGGACCGTTAGATCTGACTGATCAATGGTCCAGATTGAAAGCATCCAAACGACGTTGTTTGGGAGACGGCTGAGAGACCTGGTCCTGGACTGGGTTATTACACACATTGGGCCTGATTTTTGTCAATTAAAAATGGCCCAGTCCAATTTTCTTCCTATTTACTTCCCCTTTTTTTTCATTTTCCTTTAATTCCTAATTACTAAATTCCTAATTTGAATTATAAAAATCAAAATTATCCTTACAAAAATATTAATTACCCCTTAACAACCATTATCACACAAGACAAAACATTAATCACACCATGACACATTTAAATGACAAAATAGGATAAATGCATATTTTTGTGATTTTCTTTTTCTTAGAGCTAAATGACGGTTTAATTAATTCTTAAATGCATAATTAAATCCTAGGTATGCATGCAACATGTATTTTTTTTATTTTATTTTTCATTTAACTATAACAAAGTAAACATTTACAGACAAAACACAAATAATTATCCAAAAATACCACATAAATTCTAAAAATTGCATACAAAGAAAAAATTATTTGTGATTTCTTTCGGAGTAGTTCTTGTGAGGCAAAAATCACGTTCTCACAACATCCCTTCTCAACCCTTTTTCGAGCTTTAAGAAATGAAATAACTCTGCTAGGAGTGTAATCTAAGGTACCTCTCCACTCTAACCGCGATAATCGTGGCATAGCCAGCGTCACGGTCTTGGTGTGACAATCAATAATAGCATAATGGGGCGACAACCAGTCGATGCCCAAAATAATATCAAAGTCTACCATACTGAGCAATAATAAATTGTCTATGGTCTCAAAATAACTAAGAACAACCAAACACGACCGATACATACGGTCTACAATAATAGAATCTCCCACGGGTGTAGACACATACACAGGAAAACTCAAAGAATCAAGGGATACTCCCAAATACGTAGAAAAATAAGAGGACACATAGGAATAAGTGGAGCCTAGATCAAATAAAACTGACGCATCTCTATGATAGACCGGAACAATACCTGTAATGACAAAGTCGAAAGCAATTGCCTCTGTATGAGCAGAAAGAGCATAATATCTAGCCTGGCCTCCCCCTCTAGGGCAACCTCTACCTGCCCGACCTCCACCTCGAGTTGGCTGAGCAGGTCGAGTGATAGCTGGTGCTATAATCATAACCCGGGGACCTGGTAGAGCATGCGATGCCTGATAAGTCTGTGGAGTTGCACCCATCCTAAGTCCGGGGAAATCCCTCACCATATGGCGAGTGTCGCTATAATCGAAACAAGCTCTTAGAGGGCGTTGCTGTTGCGACTGGATCGAGCCAGGTCGGCTGGACTGACTGCTGAAAGCACCCCATGCCAGAGGTGTACTAGACACTAGTATTGCATAATAAGGCTCCTAGGGCCTAGGAGTGTCCAGAAAACCACTAGCATCTGGAAGTGCTGAATGAACAAGGTGACTCACTTAGCCTATACCACGACGAACTGCAGCTAGGTCACGAGTACCACTATAAGTGCCAAACTCTCAAGACCTCTTGGCCTCCCTTTCCTCTCTCTCCCGAGCAAGCACACCCTCTAATCTCCGAGCAATCCCCACACCCTGTTAGTATGTAATATCTATATCCAAATCTTGGGCCATGCTAAGCATGATACTGGAGTTGATCCCCTTGATAAACTGACGGACCATCTCTCGGATTGTAGCAACCAAATCTGGTGCATGTCTAGCCAAATCATTGAAGCGAAATGCATAGTCAGATTCAATTATATCACCCTGGCGCAACTGCTCAAACTCTGTGCGCCATGCATATCTGAGAGTCTGGGGGAACATACTCCCTCAAAAACATATCCGAGAACTGAGTCCATATGAGTGAAGCTGCCTCAGCCTGACTACCCAACTCATAAGCACACTACCACTAATAGGCTGCTCCTCTAAGATGGAATATAGTGAAAGAAACCTCACTCGAGTCCGTTACACCCATAGTACAGAAGATACGGTGGTACTCCTCAAGAAAACCCCGAGCATCCTCTAATGATAGGCCACTGAAAGTAGGAGGGTGGTACTTTGTGTACCCCTCGAGCCTGAGATGCTCCTCCTCAGAAACTGCCGCCTTACCCTCGTGCTGAACTAGGGCTACCAGTTGTACCGGTATGACCTCTAGAACCTGGTCGAGTGGAACTTGCTGCTCTAGGGTGTGGGCGACGGGAGTTTGTGCTCCTCCCTTGGCTTGAGATATGGTAGGAGCAAGTGGGATCAACCCTGCCTGAGCTAAAATGCCAAACATGCTCAGAAACTGTGTAAGGGTCTCCTGAAGAGCTGGTATAGTAACTAGCATTTCAGGTGCCTGTGCTCCGACTGGAGCTACTGGTGGATCCTTTGTATCAGCTCGTACGGGTGCTCTGGCTGCACCATGTGGATGTCCTCGGCCTATACCCCGGCCCCGGTCTCTCGCGACTTTAGCAGGGGACGCGGTTGCTTGGTCATCTAATCCGACTGTACATGTCCTTACCATCTGTGAGAAAATAGAAGACAGAAGTTTAAAATTCCGAAGTCAACAATTTCGCACGACAAGTAATCAAAGAAGTGAAATTTTCCTAATAGTTCCATAGCCTCCCGAAGATAAGTACAAACGTCTCTGTACCGATCCGCGAGACTCTACTAAACATGCTTGTGACTCATAACACCTATGAACCAAGAGCTCTGATACCAACTTGTCACGACCCAAATCTCTCTCTGTAAGACGTCATGATGGCACCTAGTCTCTACGACAAGGTAAGCCTAACAATTTGCGGAATAATTGAAATAATAACAAAATTTAACAACTAAACTTCAACAGATAACTAAATAGCTGAAAAATGCCGCTAGGCATGTAGAAGTAACCAACAGCTCGAGTATAACAATATTCCCAAAACCCGGTAATCACAAGGCACAAGCTCTAAGAATCTATTCTAACGGTCTCTATACATTAGTAACTTGGTAAAATAAAAGAGGAACAACATAAGGGAGAGAGGGGGATTTCGAGGTCTGCGGACGTTAGCAGATATACCTTGAAGTCTCTGGAGTAGCAGCAAGTACGCAACTAATAGCGGGACTGGTAGGAGGTACCTAATATGCACACAAAACCTGTGCAGAAAAGTAGCATGAGTACACCATAATAATTGCCGAGCCTAACCTCAGTCGAGTAGTGACGAGGTCAGGTAAGTTCCCTACTAGAATATAATAATTTAAAGTCAGAAAATATAGCAATGTAGTAAGAGACTTGAAATTTACAAAGTAGAAAGTACAAAAAGATAACAGCACAACACATAGGGATAAACAACAGGTGCGCTCCCGAGATACCATCTCGTAATCCCAAAGTAAATGCTCAATATGGGATCTCCCGAGGTATCGCCTCGTAGTCCCAAAACTAAATATGCAATGGGAATCTCTCGAGATACCGCCTCGTAGTCCCAAAAGTAAATATGCGACAAGGGATCTCCCGAGGTACAACCTCATAGACCCAAAAGTATATACGCGACAAGGGATCTCCCGAGGTACCGTCTCGTAGTTCCAAAAGTAAACACACTCAAAATCGATGGAAAACAACAATTACAGTAAGAAATCCTACAGTTTAAGACTAAATACAAGTCAAGGAAAAGCAGGAAATCAACCAAATATGTTGTACAAATTTCAAATAAGCAATTAAGACATGTAGATATGTGATATTAGGCTAAACATGATAACTACAAATGTTGTTATAACTCAATTAAGATGCAACAAGTTACTACTCAGTAAAAATTGAATTTTACAACAATTAGCCCGTATATGCACTCGTCACCTCGCGTACGCTGCACTCACATATCACATAATTATCACAATAGTACCAAATCCTAAGGGGATTTTCCCCACACAAAGTTAGGCAAGCCACTTACCTCGAACTAAGCTTAGTCAATAATTAAAAATGCCCTTTCATTGATTTTCCGACTCCGAATGGCCCAAAACTAGCCAAAAGCAATTACATACCATAAATATAACTATAAGAACTAATCTAATTAATGAAATCAAGACTTTAGCAAGAAATTAAAATTTTGCCCCAAAAAGTCGACTCGGGCCCACGTCTCGAAATTGAGGTAAAAGTCACAAAATATGAATACCCATTCAACCACGAGTTCATTCGTACCAATATTACTCAAATCCGATACCAAAATATCAATCAAAACCCAAAACTTCGGTTAAAGAACTTTCCCATTTTTCCCCAAATTTCTCAGCCCAAAACCTTAATTAAATGATGAAATCAACGATAGGTTAGTGGAATATAACCCAAAACAAGTCAAGAATCATTACCCGATAGTTTCTTCTAAAAATACCTTGAATGTTTGCCTAAATCCGAGCTCTCTAGGTCCCAAAATGAAAAATGGGACAAAACTCTCGATTTTGAACTTAATCTACTGCCTAGGTAATTCCTTCTTCGCGAACACGGAAGTATCCTTGCATTCGCGAAGCATAATAATGCTTCAGTCCAAAAACCTCCTATGCGAACACGATGGCCCAATCACGAGTGCGGAAGCTTACTCTGCCTTCCCCTTCGCAAATGCGTGCATACCTAAACGTTCGCGTAGGTTAAATGCCTGATGGCCCAATGGACCAGCTTCTCAACGCGACCGCGAGGTCCCTATTGCAAACGCATAAACCTAATACCTTAGAGCTTCACGAACGCGGGACCTATATCGCAAACGTGAAGAACAAAACTCCACCGGCCTCCAGATACCTTACGCGAGCGCGAGACCTCTCTCGCTAACACGATGAAGAAAACCAACAACTGAAACACCAGATTTTCTGCAATTCCAACTAGTCCAACTCTAGTCTAATAACCACCCGGAATCCATCCGAGGCCCTCGGGACCTCAACCAAACCTGCTAACAAGTCTTAAATATCATACGAACTTAGTCGAGCCCTCAAATTACATCAAACAACAACAAAAACACGAATCACTCTCCAATTCAAACATAATGAACTTTGAAACTTCAAACTTCTACAGACGATGTCGAAACTTATCAAATCACGTTCGATTGACCTCAAATTTTTCATACAAGTCATAATTGACATTACAGACCTACTCCAACTTTCAGAATCGGAATCCGACCTCGATATCAGAAAGTCCACTCCCAGTCATACTTCCCAAAAATTTAACTTTTGCCATTTCAAGCCTAATTCAGCTACGGACCTCCAAATCACAATCCAGATATGCTCCTAAGTCCAAAATCACCCAACAAAGCTAAAGGAACCATACGAAACTCCTTTTTAGAGACGTCTTCATACAATTCCAACTACGGTCAAATTCTTAGAAGTTAAGCTTCCATTATAGTGACTAAGTGTCCAAATTCACTCCGAAAGCAAAAACAACACCTCTCGGCAAGTCACATAAGCATAAAATGATACAGGAAAAGCAGTAAATAGGGGATCAGGGCTATTACTCTCAAAACAACCAGCCGGGTCGTTACACTAAGGATGTATTAAAACTGAAATAATATTATAAAAATATTTATCAAGTTTTATCAACTATCTCAACAAACGATATTACTCCATTATGGAGTATTTAAATCTCACAATAAAAAGGAATTCTAGAATATTACCAATACTCTTAGTAAATCCAAAAACTTGCAAGAATAAAATAAAATCGTTAAAGAAAGAAGATAAGACCAAAGTTTAAATAAAAGTAATTCTTGCTACCTCCTCCTTCCGATGCCAAATTTACATTCCATTTATAAAAAGTCTTGCAGGCATTAAATGATTAGACGTGTCCAAGACTAAGAGCTTGGACATTTCTGAGGATATGAGCTTGGACACATCTAAAGATATGAGCTTGGTCACGTCTGAGGATATGAGCTTGGATGTGTCCAAGATAGGAGCTTGGATGTGTCCAAGATAGGAGCTTGGATATGTCAAAACTTCAATTATACGCTTCCATTTTCCATTTCATTTCTTATGCTTGCCATAGCAAACTTTCATCGAGCATTCTGTCTTTTCCTTCTGTTATTTTGTAATCTTTTTTTCTTCTTTTTTTTTCCCGCAAAATAGTTAAAAAGAGAAAAAATTCAAAATATAACTTAAGTATACTCTATAAAGTAGGATATTAAAGGTATATAATAAGTAAATATTTTATATTCATCATTCACTTGTTGGTGAATCATTGGAGCGTACTTTTGGCACTGCTCGCATCTCTTCACGAAGTCTGCAACATTATTTTTCATGGTAGGCCAATATTATCCCGCTCATATGAGACATTTGACCAGTGCTCGATTGTCGGAGTGAGCCCCACAATGGCCTTTGTGGACTTCTTCGAGGACGCGCTCAGTTTGGTTTGGGCCCAAGCACTTCGCCAGAGGGCCGCCATAAGTTCTCTTGTACATGTCGCTGTGTAGCATGCTATATCTGGATGCTTGCATCTTTAATTTCTTGGCCTTTTTTTATCACCAGGGAGTGTGTCATCCTACAAGTATGTAATAATACGATTGCACTGGTCCCAAGTTAAGTTTCGGGTTCTTACCTCGACCTGGTCTAATGGTGAGTTGAGGAGATGGACCACGTTTTTGTCTCTAATTGTGATGCTTTTGGTAACTACGACTAGTTTGTCGAGGCCATCTGCCTCAGTGTTCTGTGCTCGTGGGATTCAGTCAAGCTGGCATTCGTTAAACTCATACAGTAATTTGCAGATTTCGGTCTGGTATTTTTGCAATCTTTGTTCCTTGATTTGGAATGTCCATGTGACTTGGTTGACTACGAGCTAAGAATCATAGCGTAGTTTCAACCGTTTTGCTATATCTTTGAGTGCTAGTCTTAATTCTGCAATTATGGCCTCATACTCGGCCTCGTTGTTAGTCATATTTGGGCACCTTATGGACTGGCGAATTACTTCGCCTGTTGGGACTTCGAGTGCGATTCCTAGCCCGAACCCCGATGCGTTTGAAGTGCCATCGGTGTATAGGACCCAAAATTCTTATGTTCGGTGGGAAGTTTGGATGGCCTCCCTTTGAACTTCAGGTATTATTTTTGCGCTGAAATAGGCGATGAAGTCGGCGAGCACTTGTGACTTTATCACCGTTTGTGGCTGGTATGTGATATCATGCTCACTTAACTCGATGGCCCATTTAACCAGCCTTCCCGATAGCTAGGGTTTATGCAAAATACTTTTTAAAGGGAAAGTTGTGATGAACAAGATAGGGTGACATTGGAAATATGGTCTAAGCTTTCGTGAAGCTACGACTAAGGCCAAAGCCAATTTCTCGAGGTGCGGGTACCTCATCTCAGCATCGATGAGTGTCTTGATAATGTAATTTTAGGAGATTGCGTACTTTTGTTTTCTCAAATTAAGAATACACTTAGAGCTACCTTGAATACGCCTAGATAGATGAGGAGATGCTCCCCTGGCTCAGGTTTTGAAAGCAAAGACGTAGATGTTAGGTATGCCTTTAGTTCTCGCAGAGCATGGACGCACTCGGAAGTCCATTCAAGGCAATGTCTTTCTTAAGTATGCCAAAGAATTTATTGCACCTATTCGATGACTGTGAGATGAACCTTGATAGCGTGGCGATGCGACCAGTCAACCTTTGGACCTATTTTTTGGTGGTCAAGAGTTCTGGTAACCCCTCGATGGCTTTGATTTGGTCTGGGTTGACCTCAATCCCTCGCTATGATACCAAAAAACCTAGGAACTAACCCGAGGCTACACCAAACACGCATTTCTCCGGGTTTAGCTTCATTCTGTACCGTCTAAGTATGTCAAAAGTTTCTTTTAAATGATCGATATGATCTTTTCACCTTTTGGACTTGACCAGCATGTCATCTATATATACTTCTATTGTTTTGCCGAGCTGATCTTGAAACATCTTTGTTTACCAACCTTTGATAAGTAGCCCCTGCGTTCTTTAGTCCAAAAGGCATGACCCTATAGCAATACGTTCCTTGGTGGGTAATGAACGTGGTTTTTTCCTATTCCTTGAGGATCTAATTATAGCCTGAGTAAGCATCCAAGAAACTTAGTAGCTCATGCCCGGCCGTTGTGTCGATGAGTTAGTCGATATGAGAAACTTAGTAGCTCATGCCCGGCCGTTGTGTCGATGAGTTAGTCGATATGAGCCAACGGGAACAAATCCTTTGGACATGCTTTGTTCAAATCTGTGAAATCCACGCACATCTGCCATTTCCCATTCTTCTTTTTAACTATTACTACGTTGATGACCCACTTGGGGTACTTTGACTCTCTGATGGAACCATTTTCTAACAACTTTTCCATCTCCTCGCACACTGCGTTATTTATTGTGGAGTTGATTTTACACCCGACCTATCTCACTGGGGGTGGAATGGGTCGATGTTTAATCTGTGCGTGGCGATTTCCTTCGGGATGCCTAGCATAGCTGCGTGGCTAAAAACAAACAAATATGAGTTAGCTGTTAAGATTGATTGAATTTACTTGGTTTACAAAGTTTGCAACCGATATAGGCCTTCTTGCTATAGTCGTTGAGGTCCAATTGAACGGGGTCGAGGTCTTCTATGATTGATCCTACAGCTTCGACCATGTTAGGGTCTTTGATGTCGTCCTCGATCTCATCGTGCTCCAACCTCGACCTTGCTGATTGCTATGCCTCTTTTTCTTTGTCCTTTTTTTGTTGGGTAGCTGTGCTGTCTAAGGAAATGCGATAGCATTACTGGGATGTACGATGTTCTCCTCGTATACTGAATATTCCCCATGGAGTTGGGAATTTGATGACTTGGTATAAGCTGGAGGGGACGACTTTCATGGGGTATATCCACGGTCGTGCCACTATGCATTGTACGCAATGTCCTGGTCCTTGATGTGAAATGTTATTTCTAGAGTTACGTCGCCGGCTAAAATGGGGAGTGTAATTTCCCTAGATGTCTGTTCAACTGCATTGATAAAACCAGTTAGCGTGATGCAGCGGGGTACTATCTTGTCCTCGAGTTCATTTGGGTAAGTACTCAGGGATGAATAATACACGCGCCACTCCCATCATCTATCATAATGCATGTAATATCAATGTCTGAAATTCATAAAGTAATAACGAGGGCGTCGTTATGAGGAAAAGTCAAACCGTCAGCATCTGACTTGTCGAAGATGATATTTTCTTCGAGTTCGGCGTACCGTTCGTGGGTGATAGATTGCTTGAGTTTGTGGGTAGTGGTGAACTTCATGTTGTTGATGGAGGCATCACTGCTGCTGACAATGATCATGTTGATGGTACGAGCTAGTAAGGGTGGCTTTGGCGATCCTTGGTGTTTGCGTCATCTAGCGAAATTGGTTCTTCCCTTATCGCTTAGCAGCTCTTTGAAGTACCTTTTTCGCAACATGTTTATGACTTCCTGCCTTAAGCGATGTAATTTTCAGTTTTGTAGCCTTGTTCCTGGTGGAACTCATAGAGGGCGTCAGACTATCTGGTGTTCGGGTCCGATCTCATCTTTGGTGGCCACTTCACTTTTGGTCCAAGCTTATCTAGAGCGTAGATTATATCTATAGGTGATACACCAAAATTGTGAGTAGATAATATGGAAGAATACCTCTTTGGTTTCGATGAGTTCCTGTCCTTGGTCTGGATGGGCCTTCTTCATAGTGGGGGGAGGGCGCAATGACCGTTCTGACATATTGTTGATGTCGTTCCCTGTTAGATCGCGGAATTGCATGATCTCTTTTGGTGTTGTCTCTTCAGTTTTTTCTGGATTTGACTTGTACCGAGCTCAGTCGATGAGTTGGCCTGTTGAGGTCGTCCTTATATGCTCGAACCTCAGCATAAATAGCATTGTGGATTTCGTCCCAAGTGGTTGGGAGATACTTCATCAATCGATTCAACGATTTCCTAGTTGCTCTTGAACCATCTCTACTTAGCCCGTTCGGAAAGGCTGCGACCGCCATCCCTTCAGATACATTTGGTCGAGTCATCCTTACTCGGTTGAATCGGGTGAGGAAGTCCATCAGTCCCTCTCCCAGGGACTGTTTAATAGCAAATATGCCGTTCACTCTCGCCTCGGCCTTCTTGGCTCCGGCATGGGCCGTTATGAACTTGTCGGCCATTTCTTCCAAAATTTCTATGGAACGTGCTGGTAGCTGCAAATACCATGTTAATGCCCCTCCTGTGAGGGTTTTACCAAACTTTTTCAGCAAATGGAAGACACTTGTTCTTTGGAGTGCATTACTTTTATGGAGTGACGTAGTGAGTCACATGATCTTCAGGGTCGGTCGTGCCATCGTACATCCTGATGTAGGGCGGCCATTTTGAAGGTTTTTGGTATGAAATGTGGGGATGCATCATCACTGTATGGCTGCTCGATGAAAAAGCCATCGTCCCTTTTTGGCAATAGCTTAGGAGCGCCCGGTATGTTATCAATCCGTTCTTGGTGTTCTTTCATCTGGTCTCAGGGCGCCTTATTTTCATTCTCCATTTCTTCTATCCTTTTTAGAATGGTTGCGAGAGCGTTGTCACCTACACTTTTAATAATATTGTGAGTTATACCTATCGTTGGAGAGAGGATTGGTTGCACTGCTCGTCTGTTTGTTGTATCGTGCAAGTCCTTGAGGTTTCTGCAGTCGTGCCTGGAGCGGGTTTGTTACGGACACTTGTTAGCGTGTCAGTTAGCCATGCCTCAAGGAGTTTCTTCACAGATGGGGGCATCCCTTCCTCTACAGACGTGGAGGCTCCTTTACCATGGGGTTTTGTTATGCTGCAGTGTGGGGGCGGTGATCTATCTCGCCTAGGGGACACATTAGGCGTCGTGTCTTCACTTGCCGTTTCACAGTTTTTGTTGATGACATTCATGAGGTTGGTTGGGAAGTCACTTGTTATTCTCACCCTTTCTTCCCGGTTACCTGTCATGTAGGTTTTTGCACACACAAAGAAAGGAGATCTTGGATTTTTTTGACGTTAGTTACATGCGTTAGTTTTAGATCTAGAGGAGACTAAAAATTTAACTAAGAAATCCCCATAGATGGCGCCAAATTATTTGACCAAAAAGTATAAATCTTGGTTCAAACAATTAAATTTATGTGAATAAAGGTTAATCTTAGCTAATGATAATATCCTTAGATGGGTTTTAAAAAAGGCAATATCTATTGTGTAGATCTGATCGAACAGTGGTAATATCGTATAATAAATGTTCTAGAAATCAGGTGCAATAATGTAGCATTCAATAACAATGAACAACAATAAATGACATTCAGGTAAATAAGAGGAATGATTTACCTAATAAATGATAAAATTAGTGGATCTTTCCCCTGACAGCGAATGATAGACAGATTCTTGAATATTCGAGTTATTCCTAGGTCTAATGAAAAAGTATCGACAAGACTCTTAGAGAAAAAAGTGATGTTTGCATGCTAGCAAGTGAGAGCCGAATCTTTTAGTCAAAGTGTCTTCTTTACAATGAATATCACATGTCCCATATCATTGTCTCTTTTTTTATTTATATGTGACATGTTACTAGAAATTCTAATAGTACAAGTACAGAGAATATCCACTAGAATATTCTCTTTAATATCTTATCTTAAAAACTAGCCGTTACAACTCTGTCAACGTCACTTGACCTTGACCTCGACCTTTGTTGACATCTTGACTCTGGCCCTCGTCGACTTCTCGACCATGGACTTTGCTGCATCTATGGCCATCTCGACTAACAACGACTTGGGAACTCTTAGTATTATCTTTGCGTGAATATTCTAAAGACAAATTTTGACTCATGTGTAAGGTTTTGTTGTTCTATCTGGTTATAAATTCTATGCCGTCGAGAAAATTTGAATTTCGTTTGAATGCATATTACGTATATTTGCCCGTGTGAATGTTGAATTTATTCTAATTGTAGAGTAAATTAGCAAAAAAAAAAAATATGATTGTCATGAGAAAAAATATACCACCATTTTCGGCCTCGTGAATAATAATGGTGGTGTACAAAAATATCTCAATTGATTTAAATAGTTAATTTCATGTTGGACTTTAATATTATACACTGACTTCAACTCAAATTTTACCTACAATTAAACAATTCTGAAATGGAATGTCATCCAACAATCCGAGTACGCAAATATGGGAACTTTTTGCTAAATGAATCTCAAACTTAAATAGGATAGCTTGAAGGTCTTTTTGCAGTAAAAAAATTGAAAATATGTATTCCACGCTACGAAAAGCCAATGCTTTACAAGATAAAATATTTGTTTATGAAAAAATTTATGAATGACTCGTGTTTGGGAAAGGGTTTAGGGGTCCATCTTGGGGGAAAAAATCCAAAAAAAAGGGAGTTATAAATTATTTTAATGTATGTTTAGCTTTAAAATATGTCTTTACATTTTAGTACATCAATTTTATACATACTACTATATATTTAGAGAATTGAACATAATTTTTCAAGAAAAATTATTTCAAAAGAAGACGGGGACGAGGACGAGGATGAGGTCGAGATGGTTTAACAGAATACGAGGACGAGGTCGAGCATTCACCTTCAGTACGAAGTGATGACTAGCTTTAGAATTACGATTTCCTAGAGAATATTCTAATGAATATTTCTTTTTGTTGTACTATTTAGGGTTTTGTGGCTCATATACCCTTATAAATAGGGAGAGATGTAATTCAAAAGAAGGATCGAACTTTTTGTAAAAATATCATTGACATTCTTTGTGTAAAATTCTCTCTTTGTTGAATAGAAGCAAAGCCTAACTTTACACTTTTTTTCTTTTACCCTTCTCCCTCGATCCAAGAAGAATAGGAATATTCAACTACTTATCATCATCCATTATTGTCAGAAAACATATTAAAAAATTTCACCTTTATCGGGTGAACTTTGTCTCATTTATTATTTAAAAGCCATTTATTATCATTTATTATTATCTTTACCATTATAAGCTTTTATTGCTCCTTCATCGCTCCAAGATAGTATTGTCTAATACTACACATTATATATTCGTCCGAAAAGGGCTAGATCTGCTACTGAATATTGATATTGACTATGATTAACCCCCTTTTTCTATAAATCTAATTGAATAAAAATCTAGATCTAATTTTTGGATCATACACTACTAAGATAATTAAATTACACGGAATTAGTTGATCTACTTCTATGACCATTTATAAATCTATAGTTAAGAATAAACAAAATCGAAATCACTAAAGTATGTCAACTTATTACGCTGCATTTTCTTTTAAAGAGTTTTTTTAAATAAAAGAATTGCAACTTAAATAATCACATATTGCGTGTTTCAATTCATCATTGATTTACCCCTATGTTTGATTTTTGAAAATCTAACTGTCACGACCCATGTTCTATATTAGGCCGTGATAGTGCCCAACACCGTTGTTAGACAAGCCAACACTAATCAATTAGTGAATTTCCGTTTAAATAATTAGCAATTGACGACTTCTCCTTATTTGATAAAAATTTAGGAGTTTAAAATTTAAGCATAAATAACTGAAAACAATAAATACGAATCGTAATCATGAAAGTAAACCAAAATCATAAGTCTACTAGTGTGTGTGCCAAGACCTGGTGTCACAAGTATGTGGGCAATCTAGTAGAATATACAAAATCATACTATCCTACTATCTGGAAAGGAATAGATAGGAAATAAAGACATAAGAGAGACTCCAACTACTGCAAAACGGCTCAAAAGGGCAGCTCATCGGGAAGTCTCAAGCTGAGGAGTCGAGTCTACGCGCCAGACTGAAGGCCAGATGCACCTGCCTCAAATCCTGTACAATCAAGTACAAAAGTATAGCGTGAGTACATACAAATATATACCCAGTAAGTATCTCGTCTAACCTCGAAAAAGCCGTGTCGAGGGGCGGACTCTGACACTTGCTAGGGCCAAATATATTATAATATGAAGTTCCAATTCTTACATCATAAGGTATGTAGATAACAACAAACTCAACAAGAATAATAACTGAAAAACTCTTCCATTATATTTAAGAAGTCAATGCACTTTCGTTATTTAAAACAAGCGGCCTTTCAAACAATAATTCATACAACCATAAAAAGTTCCAATTCTATTATCACACACAAATGAGGACGTTCGGCCCGATCCAACATAAAAGTAAACTGTGCACCGTCGAGGATCGAATGTCACGAACCATATATGCATCTATTCACCCCGTTCGCGAATCATACATGCGACGCGGTCAAACATAATCCTCGCTCGCGAATCATATGTGCGATGCAGTCAAACATAATTTTTATCATTTAAATCATAACCCTTTCTTGATTCTTTTAAAAAGAAATGAAGACAGTTCAACTTGAAACCTTTAAATCATTGGAAATCCTCAGCTTAATCCATTTCATTATAATTAGCACATATAATCAAATAATGGTGTCCACAAAGCATGGTGTAAACCTAACACTACCCGGACATAACAAAAATAGTAGCAACGTAAGGACTCTCGTCACTTCGTATGTACATAGCCCCCACAATTAACCACATATTATTAAATTCACATACGGGGAAATTTCCCTCTTACAAGGTTAGAAAAGAGACTTACCTTGATTCAAAACCTACTTCCAAACTCAAGAATGCGCTTAAACCCTCAAACCGGAGCCGAGCAATCCAAAACTATTCAAATAGTGTAAAAACCAATCATTATAGGTTCACAAGTTCATATTCTAGCTATTAAAGTGATTACAACCCCAAAGGCAAGATTCCTAAAATTCACCTCGGGCCCACGTACCCGAATTCCAGAAATTTTCGAATGAAGTTGTTACTCATAACCTAAGGAATATAAATATATGATTATCACTAAGTTTCATGGTAAAAATTTCATTCTTGTCAAACCCTAGAATTTTCATCTAACCTATGATTTCTACCATTTTTCATGTTGGAATCTACCTAAGGTTTATGTATTAAACTCACAATAGGTAGGAATTACTTACCTCCAAAAGCTATGTGTAAATCCCTCTCAAAATGCTCCAATAATCGCCCAAGAGTGAGAGAAAATGAGTGAAAATGGCTTGAGTCCCGTATTAAATGAACTCACTGCTTTCTACGATTTCCTGACCTGCGGTGCATTGATCGCATCTGCGGTCCCGGTTATGCGGACGATTGTCCACTTTCGTGGACTATTGTCCGCTTCTGTGGAAATGGGTTGGGCCAGCTGGGGCCGCACCTGCGGACAGGTGACTGCTTTTGCGGTCCGCTTCTGTGGAAAAGGAGCCACATATGCGGAACCTGGGCTCCTCTCCTTGGGCTGCATCTGTGATGCTCCAATCGCACCTGCGAGCTCGCACCTGCGGTTGCCCTACCGCAGGTGGAGTTATGACAATAGCTGGAGCTTCAACTCTTTCTCAAATTTTCAAGTTAGTTTGAGCCTTGTACGATTGATGCTCGGGGCCCTCGGGGCCCCGCCCGAATATACAAGTTTGGAATCATAAAAAGGACTCGCTCGAATCCTCGAAACACCCAAAACAACATTAAAACTAAGAATCACACCCTAAAACCAATTGAATCAAACTTATGAACTTCAAGTTCTTCAATCTACTTCCAATGTGCCGAAACGTACTTATACTACTCGAAATGATACCAAATTTTGTGTGCAATTCTTAAATGACATTACAGATCTATTCCTAATTTCAAAATTCTGTTTGGACCTCGATATCACCAAAACCCACTCTAAACCAAATTTAAAGAACTTCTAAAAACCATCAAAAACCAACTTTCCCTATTAGGCGCCAAAGCGCTCCCAGGTCATCCAAAACTCAATCCGGGCATACACCAAAGTCCAAAATCATCATACAAACATATTGGAACCGTCAAATCCCGATTCTGAGGCCGTTTACCCAAAATATTGACCGAAGTCAAACTTGGCCTTTTAAGCCAGCCTTAAGGAACCAAGTGTTCCGATTTCAATCCAAACTCTTCCTAATCCCAAACCAACCATCCCCGCAAGTCATAAATCAGTAAAAGCAAGTATGGGAAGTCTTATTTAGGGGAACGAGGTTCAAGAAAGCAAAACGACCAGTCGGGTCATTACATTCTCCACCTCTTAAAGAAACGTTTGTCCTCGAACGGGTTTAGATTCATACCTGAAGTGCTAAATAATTGTCCATATCTGCCCTGCATGTCCTCCTCGGACTCCCAGGTTGCCTCCTCAACTGGTTGGCCCCTCCACTGAACCTTTACCACAAAATTCCTCTTGGATCTCAATTGGCGATCCTGTCTATCAACAATAGCAACTGGATCCTCCTCATAACCAAAGCTCTCATCTAGCTAAATAGTACTGAAGTCTAACATGTGAGACAAGTCGGCGTGATGCCTCCGAATTATAGACACATGAAAAACTACATCAACCTCGGAGAGGCTGGGGGGTAAAACACGCTCATAAGCAACCTTCCCAACTCACCTCAACACCTCAAATGGACCTATAAACGTTGAGCTCTACTTGCCCTTCTTCTCGAATCTCATAATACCCTTCATCGTCGAGACCTTCAATAGAACTTTCCCGCCGACCATAAATGATACATCCCGCGCCTTGTGATGTGCGAAGTCTCTCTTGGATCAACTTTACCTTTTCCAAGGCATCTTTCACCAAATTTGTACCATATAACTTAGCCTCGCCGGACTCAACCACCTGATAGGAGATCGACATCTCCAACCATATAAAGCCTCAAATGGAGCCATCTCGATGCTGGACTGATAATTGTTGCTGTAAGCAAACTCGGCCAAAGGCAAGAACTGATCCCACTGCCCTCTTGTCAATCACATATGCTCTCAGCATGTCCTCTAATATCTGAACTGTCCGCTCCGACTGTCCATCGGTCTGAGGGTGAAATGTTGTGCTGAGCTTTACACGGGTCCCCAACTCACTCTTAACGGCTCTCCAAAAATGCAAAGTGAAATTAGGGCCTCTGTCCGATATGATGGAAATAGGAACACCGTGCAACTGAAATATCTTCTGAATATAAATCTGGGCCAACTTCTCTGAAGTGTAGGTAGTCGCAACCGGAATAAAGTGTGCCGACTTGGTGAACCTATCGACAATGACCCAAACTACATCAAACTTCCTCAAGGTCCGTGATAATCCAACCACAAAGTCCATAGTAATGTGCTCCCATTTCCACTCAGGTATAGTCATCCGCTGAAGTAGGCCACCTGGCTTCTGGTGCTCATACTTGACCTACTGGCAATTTACGCACCTAGCTACATACTCCACTATATCTTTCTTCATCCGCCGCCACCAATAATGCTGTCTCAGGTCACGATATATCTTCATAACACCTGGATGAATAGAATACCGTGAACTGTATGCCTCCTCTAGAATCCTCTCCCCCAAGCCATCGACATTAGGAACACATAGGCAACCCTGGATTTGTAGAACACCATCCTCGCCAATAGAAACCTCCTTGGCACCACCCTGTAGTACCGTCTCTCTGAGAACTATAAAATGCGGATCATTAAACTACCAAGCCTTGATCTGCCCCACTGAAGACTGAGCAACAACACACGCAAGAACTCGGCTGGGCTCTGAAATGTCCAACCTCACAAGTGTGTTAGCCAAGGACTGAATGTCCAAAGCTAATGGCCTCTCCTCTGCCGAAATGAATGCAAAGCAACCCATACTATCTGCTTTCCTGCTTAAGGCATCTACGACCACATTTGCCTTGACCGGATGATAAAAAATGGTGATATCATAATCCTTTAGTAACTCAAGCCATCTACACTGCCTCAAATATAGATCTCTTTGCTTGAAAAAATTCTGTAACTTGTGATGATCGGTGTAAACCTTACATGACACCCCATACAGATAGTGCCTCCATATCTTAAGAGCAAGAACAATCGCGACTAACTCTAGATCATGCACAAGATAATTCTTCTTATGAATCTTCAGCTGACTTGAAGCATATGCAATAACTCGCCCCTTCTGCATCAATACACAACCCAAACCAACGCGGGAAGCATCGCAATACACAGTATACATCCCAGAACCGCAAGGCAACACTAGAACCGGTGTTGTAGTCAAAGCAGTCTTGAGCTTCTGAAAGCTCGCCTCACAATCATCGGACCAATGGAATGGAGCATCCTTTTGGTCAATCTAGTCAAAGGTGCTGTAATGGATGAAAAGCCCTGCACAAACCGGCGATAATAACATGCTAATCCCAGGAAACTCCTGATCTCAGTCACCGAAGTGGGACGTGACCAACTCTGAACTGCCTCAATCTTTTTGGGATCCACCTTAATACCCTCCCCTGACACAACATGTCCCAAGAATGCCATAGACTCAATCCAAAACTCACACTTGGAGAACTTAGCATATAGCTTCTGTTCTCGCAATGTCTGAAACACCACTCTCAAATGCTGCTCGTGTTCCCCCAGGCTACATGAGTAAATCAAGATGTCATCAATGAATATGATAACAAAAGAAACAATATAAGGCCTGAACACCCGGTTCATCAAATCCATAAACGCCGCAAGGGAATTAGTCAAGTCGAAGGACATTACTAGAAACTCATAATGGCCATATCTAGTACGGAAAGCAGTCTTCAGAATATTTGAGTCCTGAATCTTCAATTGATGGTACCTTGATCTCGATTCGATCTTAGAAAACACTCTAGCACCCTGCAACTGGTCAAACAAATCATCAATACGAGGCAATGGGTACTTATTCATGATGGTAAATTTGTTCAACTGGCGGTAATCAATGCACATCCGCGTAGTCCCATCTTTCTTCTTTACAAATAACACTGGTGCACCCCAAGGTGATACACTTGGTCTGACAAACGCCTTTGCTAATAACTCCTCAAGCTGCTCCTTCAGCTCTTTCGGAGCCATACGGTACAGGGGGGTAGATATAGGCTGAGTACTTGGGGACAAATCAATACAAAAATCAATATCATATCTGGCAGCATGCCCGGAAGATCAGAAGGAAACACATCGGCAAACGCCCGGACTATTGGCACCAAATCAGTTATTGGAGACTCTTCGGTGGTATCCCGAACATATGCTAGATACGCCAAACAATCCCTCTCGATGAGATGTTGAGCCTTCAAGAAAGACATAACCCGGCTAGATGTACTAAAGTAGGAACCTTTCCACTCCAATCTTGGTAACTCTGGTATTGCTAATGTTCTTGGCATGGAAATCAAGGATGACATGATATAGGGATAACTAGTCCATGCCAAGGATGACCTCAAAGTTGATTATATCATGTAATAGAAGGTCCGCTATAGTCTCGTAACCACACATGACCGGTAGATCCGATCCACAACCACAGAATCGCCCATAGGAGTGGACACATAAATAGGAGTACCCAAAGACTCATGAGGAATATCTAGGAAATGAGCAAACAAAGATGACACATATGAATAGGTAGACCCTGAATCAAATAATACCAAAGCATCCTTACCGCAAACAGAAATAATACCTGTGATCACGACATCTGAGGCCACTGCATCTGGTCTGGCCGAAAAAGCATAGAATCTAGCTGGAGCGCGACTGGCTAGCCTCCGCGTGGCTGAACAATAGTTGGATGACCTCCCCCTGCTTGGCCTCCACCTCTAGGACGGCCCCTACCAGCCTATCCCCCACCTTTGGCGGTCGGGCGACTAGTGCTGCAATCATGGGCTGATGGCCCTGCTATACTGCCTTGCCCCAAAGTATGGGGTAGGTCCTCTTTATGTGACCCAAATCTCCACACTCGTAACAACTCTTGGTACCATAGACTACTGACCCAATGTACGAACCTGACAGCCTGAATACCCACTAGAAGAACCTCTGCCCCTAGCTAGGGCACCTCTGAACTCTCCAAAGAATCAGGTCCTCTTGTCCTGATGCATCTATTTTTTACCTCTCTGGCGATAGTCCTCAATCCTCCGAGCAATCTCCACCACTAGTTGATAATCAGTACCCATCTCAACCTCTCGGGCCATGCTAGCCCGAATACCGGGGTGCAACCCTGCAACAAATCTCTGCACTCTCTCTGCATCTATAGGAAGTATCATAAGTACATGGCGAGACAACTCGAAAAATCTCGCCTCATAATCAGTCACCAACAACTGACCCTGTTCGAGCTGCTCAAACTGACACCGCAACTCTTCCCTCTAAGATGGTGGAATATACCTGTCCAATAGAAGTCGTGTAAACTGATCCCAAGTCATGGGAGGAGAACCTGTTGGTCTGCCATGAAGGTAAGACTGCCACTATCTATGGTCCATGCCCTCTAACTGGAAAGCAGTGAAATCTACTCCTTGGGACTCCAATATCCTCATGTTGTGCAGTTTATCCCTACACCGATAAATAAAGTCCTGGGGGTCCTCATGCCCCTCACCCCAGAAGATAGAAGGATGTAGCGTAGTCCATTTTTCCAGTAGCTTCTACGAATCGTCGTCCGCAGCTGGTCTAGGCTCAGGTACTACTACTGCAACTGGCTAGGCACCGCCCATGGGTGCGTGCCTAGGGGCCTGAGCAGTTGGGCTCTGTGCTCCCCCTCCTACCTGAGATGTGGCTGGGTCTGCCAGAAATGAACCAGCATGAGTCAGAGTGTCTATGAACCGCAGCATACGGCCCATGACCTCCTGAAATCCCGGTCCCGTCATGAAATCTACCGGGGCTGGATCCAGAACAGGCACCTCGCCCTGCTCCTCAATGATGGGATCCTCCACTAGATCCGCTAGTGGTTCTACTGGGACAGCTCTCGAACGCCCTCGTCCCCTACCTCGGACCGATGCCCTCCCCCGGCCTCTGCCTTGGCCTCTAGCAATGGGGGGGGGGGGGGGAGCAACTCCTTCTGAGTTTGGAATGTCCGCCATACAAGTCTTCACCATATGTGAGAGAATAGAAGAAGGAAATTTAGTAAACCATCAACTGCACGATAGGAGATGAATAAAGAGTAGTTTCTTAATACCCTATAGCCTCTCAAAGATAAGTACAGACGCCTCTATACCGATCCGCAAGATTCTACCAGGTTTGCCCATAACTTTTGAGACCTACGTGAACCTAGTGCTCTAATACCATGTTGTCACAATCCAAATTCCATATTTGGCCATGATGGCGCCGAACACCATTGTTAGGCAAGTCAATACTAATCAATTAGTGAATTTCCATTTAAATAATTAGCAATTGACGACTTCTCCTTATTTGATAAAAATTTAGGAGTTTAAAATTTAAGCATAAATAAATGGAAGCAATAAATGTGAATCGTAATCATGAAAGTAAACCAAAATCATAAGTCTACTAGTGTGTGTGCCAAAACCTGGTGTCACAAGTATGTGGGCAATTTAGTAGAATATACAAAACCATACTATCCTACTGTCTGGAAAGGAATAGACAAGAAAATAAAGACATAAGAGAGAGTCCAGCTATTGCAGAACGGCTCAAAAGGGCAGCTCATCGGGAAGTCTCAAGCTGAGGAGTCGAGTCTACATGACGGACTGATGGCCAGATGCACCTGCCTCAAATCCTGTACAATCAAGTACAAAAGTGTAGCGTGAGTACATAAAAATATGTACCCAGTAAGTATTTTGTATAACCTATAAGAAGTAGTGACGAGGGGTCCACTCCGACACTTACTAGGGCCAAATATATAATAATATGAAGTTCCAACTCTTACATCATAAGGTATGTAGATAACAACAAGCTCAAACAAGAATAATAATTGAAAAACCCTTCCATCATATTTAAGAAGTCAAGTCACTTTCTTTATTTAAAACAAGCGGCCTTTCAAACAACAATTCATACCACCATAAAGAGTTCCAATTCTATTATCACACACAAATACCACCGAGGACGTTCGGCCCGATCCAACATAAAAGTAAACTGTGCACTGCCGAGAATCGAACAGCGCGAATCATTTATGCATCTATTCACACCGCTCGCGAATCATACATACGACGTAGTCAAAACATAATCCCTGCTCGCAAATCATACGTGCGACACAGTCAAACATAATTTTTATCATTTAAATCACACCCTTTCTTGATTCTTTTAAAAAGAAATGAAGACAGTTCAACTTGAAACCTTTAAATCATTGGAAATACTCAACTTAATCCATTTCATTACAATTAGCACATATAATCAAATAATGGTGCCCACAAAGGTTGGTGTAAACGTAATACTAGCTGGACATAACAGAAATAGTAGCTACGTACGGACTCTTGTCACTTCGTACGTACGTAGCCCTCCAATTAACCACATATTAATTAAGTTCACATATGGGGAAATTTTCCTCTTACAAGGTTAGAAAAGAGACTTACCTTGCTTCAAAGCATACTTCCAAACTCAAGAATGCGCTCAAACCCTCAAACCGGAGCCGAACAATCCAAAACTATTCAAATAGTGTAAAAACTAATCATTATAGGTTCATTTCATATTCTAGCTATTAAAGTATTTACCCAACCCCAAAAGCAAGATTTTTAAAATTCACCCTGGGCCCACGTGCCCAAATTCCGGAAATTTTCGAAGGAAGTTGTTACCCATAACCTAAGAAACATAAATATATGATTATCACTAAGTTTCATGGTAATTTTTGTGGTAAAAATCTCATTCTTGTCAAACCCTAGGTTTTTCATCTAACCCATGATTTCTACCATTTTTCATGTTGGAATCTATCTAAGATTTATGTATTGAACTCACAATAGGTAGGAATTACTTACCTCCAAAAGCTAGGTGGAAATCCCTCTCAAAATGCTCCAATAATCGCCCAAGAGTGAGAGAAAATGAGTGAAAATAGCTTGAGTCCCGTATTAAATGAACTCACTGCCTTCTGCGATTTCCTCACCTGTGGTGTGTTGACCGCATCTGCGGTCCCGCTTATGCGAATGATTGTTCGCTTCTGCTGAAATGGGTTGGGCCAGTTGGTGCCACACATGCGGGCAGGTGACCGCTTCTGCGGAAAAGGAGCCGCATCTGCGGAACCTGTGCTCCTCTCCTTGGGCCGCATATGCGATGCTCCAACCGCACCTGCGAGCTCGCACCTACAACAGGTGCGATTATGACAATAGCTGGAGCTTCAGCTCTTTCTCAAATTTTCAACTTAGTTCGAGCCTCGTCCGATTGACGCTCGGGGCCCCCGGGGCCCCGCCCGAACATACCAACAAGTTTGAAATCATAAAACGGACTCGCTCGAACCCTCAGAACACCTGAAACAACATTAAAACTAAGAATCACACCCTAAAACCAATTGAATCAAACTTATGAACTTCAAGTTCTTCAATATACTTCCAATATGCCGAAACGTACTTATACTACTCGAAATGATACCAAAATTTGCGTGCAAGTCTTAAATGATATTATGGATTTATTCCCGGTCTCAGAATTTTGTTTGGACCTCGATATCACCAAAACTCGCTCTAAATCAAATTTAAAGAATTTATAAAAACCTTAAGAACCAACTTTCCCTATTAGGCGCCAAAGTGCTCCCAGGTCATCCAAAACCCAATCCGGACATACACCCAAGTCCGAAATCATCATACGAATCTATTGGAATCGTCAAATCCCGATTCGAGGTCATTTACCCATAATATTGACCAAAATCAAACTTGTCATTTTAAGTCAATCTTAAGGAACCAAGTGTTCCGATTTCAACCCAAACTCTTCCAATTCCCGAATCAACCATCCCCGCAAGTCATAAATCAGTAAAAGCAAGTACGAGAAGTCTTATTTAGGAGAACAGGGTTCTAGAAAGCAAAACGACCAGTTGGGTCGTTACATTAACAACAAAATACTTTTATTTATTTTTTCCTTGATGAAACTGATTAGTTTATGCTAGAAAAAAAATGATTACAGAATGATAGTTGTTTAATACATTAAATAATTTTTTAAATTCAAAAATAATTTTAGTGGTTATAAGTAATTAGATGTATCTTACGTAACATATATACACTAATAATATATATTCTTTTACTTTTCAAATTAACTCTTAATATTATTTTTTGCATAATATTCTTTTTTTACTTTAATGAATTGACTATTGCAATGCATATGTATTATGTAATTGCAATTATTTTTCAGAATATATATATGTAGTTAAAAGTTATATATTTTAGGTACACATTTATAATATTCAATGCAAGGTATAATTTGTGCAAAGCATGAACATAGATACTAGTTTTTTTGATACGTTTAATTACTTCAATATGCATGTAACAACTAAATTTCGCTCATGAAAAATAATATTCAAGATAAAAAATATAGCAACAAATATTATATTCGATTTCAAATGATGGGTTTACAATCTCTAAAATATCTCAAATGATGTAGTCCTCTGATTCTTCTCCTCACGAACGATGGTTCAAGAGCTTGAGAGCTTGATCTTGAACTTGATGGATTTTAGATTTGTAGTACGTCACGAACAATTTGAAGGTCGTCACAAACCAGGATCTGGTGTTGGGTTATCACGAATGAAATATTTGAAGCCCTCCGCCTATGATTTGAGTTCGCCTTTGGAATTTGACCACAGACGACGATTGCACATATGGATGGAGACTTTGATACTATTCTTCAGAGCTTCTTTAGCCTTTCCTTATGCTTACTTGATTGTTCCTCCTTTTATTACCCTATGACCCCCTTTATGCAGGTGCGGGGTAGAGTAGCCTCCAAGAAAATCTTAGTGCGCCATTGGGCTTGAGGCTTATGGGTCGATCCATTTGATGGAAGAATAGGCTAGCCCAATTTTATTGGACTTTTATTTAAATCAATTTAATTAGATTTAAATAATTGACTCAATCATACTAGCCCATAATATTTGTTTAGTCTAGTATATGTCCAATTATAGTAAAATCCAAATTTTGTATGGATATAAAAATTTAATTGTCTACAAATACTCCATACTTCAAGGTTTGTCGGGGTATAGTCTTGCTGAAATGAACGACGACACTTGAAGTACCAGTGAACGTAGATATTTTTATTTTAGAACTTGTGGTGACTTCTGCCAGTCTGAATTTTTTTCCAGTTGCACATTTATGTGAAATGCTAAATACAAACTCCAAGCAAAAATTAACCTTCCAATACTTCAGTTGTAGAACACGTATGTGCAATGTAATTTGGTTTGGAAGTAGCAATTGCATACTATAGTAATGAAATTTCTTGTAAATTATCAGACAACTTTTCATGTTCGTCTTACATTAGGCCTCCTTCCTTTTTCACCAAGAGCAAACAAGGAAAAATATTTCTCGACCTTGCAGCGAAGGCAAAGTTTTTCCTTCTACGATTCCAGCTCCTTGTTTTGTTCACTTATTACTCAGAATTTGTTAAGATAATTTTTTCAAACTTGGTATATATTGTTCAAGTTTCTTCATTAACTTTGTCATAACTTGCATTGTATCTTAGGATGGAAACAACTTGGCCAATTTAATTCACATAAGAATTAGAATACTTAACCGCCTTATAACACATCTTTAAGCAACCATCCTTTGGTGTATATTTTCATGATGCAAAATTCTTGGAGAGAAGCTGTCTGCCACCTCTGCGCACTTGCAGTGAAATATTCACATCTCGCCATAGGAGAGTCCAAATCATGGGCGGCTGATTCTATAGAATTCAGACTTTGAATGGGGCAACCTGGCCTGTAAAGCTGACAGCATCATGCACTCTCGCAAAGAAAAGTCGTACTATGGTGTACGAGTGTCGAAAGGACAAGCCGCTTGATTATTCTAAAAGTATACACAAAGGGCTACAACATGCTAATAATAGGAGTAAAATACCTGTCACGACCCTAAATCCGAACCCGGTCGTGATGGCGCCTATCGCGAAACAAGGCCAGGCAACACAAACCCCCAATACCAATTAACAGTCATTTAATTCATAAATAAGCCATTAATAAGTGATAAATTCCAAAATAAAGTGAAATAAAACAAATGCTGAAAAACAAACACAACCCAACATCAGGGTGTCACCAGTCATGAGTATCTAAACATCTGTCTAAGGGTATGAAAGATACTACGCAGTTTAATACAGAACTAATACAATGGAAGGTAAGATAAGAGGGAGAAACATTGGGATGCGAACGCCAAGCAGCTACTTAGTGAACTCCGAACACCCTGCTGGAAGCAATCAACCCTCGCTAGCAGGACCCGAGGCTCCTAAATCTGCACAAAGGGTGCAGAAAGTAATGTGAGTACGCCAACTCAGTGAGTAATAAAAGTAAAGGCAGCTGAGCGATAAGAAAATACGTAAAACACAGCAAAATGCTACAAAGAGGCAGTGTAAAACCAATACAATGCAATAAAATAGTAAAATCTCATAGAAACACCTTAGTTCAGTATAAGCTTCTTTAAAACATCTTTTAACAATTAAACAGGTGAATGAAAAGCAGCGAGAAAAGATAAACACATAAAATCAGCCCCTTGGGCAAAAATACCAACAGAATCAGCCCCTCGGGCTATCTCACAATCAGTCGTATCAGCCTCTCGGGCAATATCATGGAATAACATCAGCCCCTCGGACTAAATCACATCACACACTGGGTACCTGCGCTCACTGGGGGTGTGGCCCCTTACGGCCCAAGCGCAATATCAAGCCATCTCGTGGCATAATCAAATAGGCTCTTGGCCTCATATCAAACCACCTTGTGACGTACAACTCAAGCCCTTGGCCTAAAATCATGAATCAGCACAATACCGCTACGAAACGTAGCCCGATCCCATAATAACCTCACAACACAGGCCCTCGGCCTTACTTAGTCAGAATTCTCTAAAAGCCACTTGGGCACAGTAAAATATGATGCTCAGCTCAAAATATCATTTAAGATGTCAAAACAGAGTAAACATTACTGAGTTATGAAAACAGTAGAATATAGCATGACTGAGCACAAATATAAAGTTAAAACATTGAGGAATAGTAACAAAAATACCCTAAGGGTCCAAAACAGTTGGTACGAGACCAAAATATGGAATTCAGCCTAAAACATGATAATAGCAAACAGTTTTCAATCAAATACGCAGTAAAACAGTCATCCGTGACGGACTAAGTTGCAATCCCTAATAGTGCACGACCCCACGCTCGTCATCTAGCGTGTGCATCACCTCGAAATAGTACAACGATGTGAAATCCGAGGTTTCATACCCTCAGGACAACATTTACAATCATTACTCACCTCTATCTGGTCCAAACTCTAGCCCGTGATTCCTTTGCCTCTCGAATCGGCCTCTGAATGCTCCAAATCTAACCAAAATCAGCACATAACCATTAAAAATATGCTAACGGAACAAAGCCCACTCAAAAGTAATCAAATTACAACACGAATCCCGAAATTAACCAAACCCGACCCCCAGGACCACGTCTTGAAATCCGATAAAAAGTACATCAATAAACTCCTTATCCTCCCACGAGTTCATCCATATCAGAAGTACCAAAATTCGACCACAAATGACCCCTCATACCCTTACTCAAAGGTCTCCAATCTCAAGCCCTAGTTTCTTCAACATTACCCACAAATTTCCAAAAATTTCAAGCCTAATCAATGAAATAACACCATAGGAACGAGTTTTATGATCAAAATTCTTACCTCAATGAAGTTCCCTCTGATTCCCTCTTCAAAATCCCCAAAAAGCTCCAAAATAGGTTTAAAATGGCGAAAAAGGCTGAAAATCGCGAAGGAGGGTTTATATACTTTCTGACCCAAGAATTCCGCACCTATGGTGCAACTTCCGCTACTGTGGTCCCGCTTCTGCGGTCTAACCAACCACATCTGCGGTTTTCACTTAAGAGTCCAATTCCTCATCCGCGACAAAATGCCCGCACCTGCGCTATCGCATGTGCGCTCCAGTGATCGATTCTACGGTTCTAGCTGACTTACCTCTAGGCCGCTTCTGCGAGCCCACACCTGCGGTCCCCTAGTCGCAGGTGCGGTTATGACAGCAATAGGAAATCTTTAATTGCCAACACCCAACTCAAAATCTTTCGCCAACCATCCAAAATCACCCCGAGGCCCCCGAAACCTCTACCAAAAGCACCAACAAGTCATATAACATCATCCAAACTTATACCAATCTTCAAAACACCTCAAACAACATCGAATGAACCAAATCACATCGGATTCAAGCCTAAGGTTCCAAATATCTTCTGAATTCCACTTTTGAACAAAAAGTCTATCAAACCACGCTCGAATGACCTGAAATTTTGCACACACATCCCAAATGACACAAAGGACCTACTGCAACTCCTGGAATTCCATTCCGACCCCTATATCAAATCTCACCTATCAACCGGAAAACACCAAAATTCCAATCTCGGCAATTCAAGCCTAAATATACTTCGTACCTCCAAAACACATTCCGATCACGCTCCTAAGCCCCAACTCACCTCCCGAAGCTATCCGAACCATCAAAACTCACATCCGAGCCCTTTATCGCATAAGTCATCATCCGTTTGACTTTTTTAACTTAAGCTTACTCAAAAGAGACAGAGTGTCTCAAACCTTACCAAAACCTTTCTGAACCCGAGCCAACCATCCCGATAACACATAATATAGCTGAACAAGGCAATAATAAGTAGAAATGGGAAAAATGAAGCGGTAACACATGAAACGACCGACCGGGTCATTACAATACCTTATGTATCATCTTAGGTAAGATTTAGATTTTCACTTCAGATTCTACCATGTTTGATTTTGCAGATCACGCACCTTCACTAAAAGAATCATTTCTCGTTGTTGGAATGTACAAATCATGAGCTGTTTGATTTTACTGATGTTAGACTCAAAGGAATCCAACATATAAAAAATTAACAGCCAAATTCCTTCTGAATTGTTTGGAGTTTATTTTTGAAGTTGATCTACGCGTCTGACCCGCTAATCTCACAGCTCTGTGCACTTTTGGAAAAAAAGTTCGTATCTCGAGATAGGAGCATCCAAATTACAAGCCATTTGTGTGTTGAAAATTAGAATCTTGGAGCTACAACATATATAAAAATTACGGTCAGGATGTACCTAGGTTTTCCTAGATAATTTGCTGAATTTAGAACATAAGTTCTCATATGATGGCGCTTTAGCTTTGCACGCTCTTACTAAAAAATGCATATCTCTAGATAAGAGCATCCAAATTACAAGTTTCTTGCACCGTTGGGAAGAAAACTCAAAGAGATACAACATCTATAAAACTCGAAGCTCCATCAATCGAGAGGATTGTTCGGGCAACATACTTCTTTTTCTTTTTTTGTAGGTTTGGAGAAGATACACATGGCGAGTTCTCCAATTCACATCATGAGAAGAAGTGGATGATCAACACTTTTTTTTGTAGGTGAAAAGGTGCATGAAGCATACGATCCATCAAGATTTGGTAGAGAAGTACGTGTCACAATGTTCACCATCCACATTGAAGTGTCTTGTTGTTGACATCGATACTTGCTGAGTTAAAGCTCCGTAAAATTGGAACCGCTCAAGTAATCAGAATCAAAAGCTTCGTGTGGTTGGCACCAATTCCACCATAACGAGTTGAGGTGTATGGCGCGATGTCGACTTGAAGCATCGTGCGACAAGAACTATGAACTGCAATTATTTTTTACAGATTTTTGAAGGAGCACAAACGGTCTCATATCAGACCAAGAATACAGAGGTGATGTCCACACGATTGATGGGAAACTACTTGGTGCGTCCATCTTTCTAGTAGTTTTGGCGGGGACAACTTAGAGCATCCCCCTCTTTACTACATTTGTAGAGCAAATACATGTGCATCTCATCTTTGCGGCTTGGCGAGATTGGTACTTGGAGTAGCTCTTTCCAACTTTGGCTAGCAAGTATGTGGCGTATCTCCCCTTTGCAACTTTGTGAGAGGGACACTTGGAGCAACTTCTTTTCTATTTTATCAATGGCAAGAAACTACACATCATACTTCATCTTTCAAGCTTGTTGGGGGAATCACATGGAGTGCCTTAACCTTTATGATTTGGCATGAAACAACTTCTTTCTGCACCTTCAAAAAAAACTCATGGAGCATCCTTTCTTTTTGGCTGCGAGAAGATTATGCTCCTAGACGTGGTAAAGAGACTCCCTTGATTGACCAAGACCTATCTATTATGAAGAAGATGATGTAAGTAGATTATGATTTTAAATCGTTCCATCCTCAAAGTTTGCACAAGCTCATCTTTGGATTTTTTTTTCAAGTGTGTGAAAGGCACCATCCAGGAAGTCTTTGTCCCAAAGTTTAGAACGCACCCGCCGGCTATCAACTTCACTTTGAGACTTGCGAAGAACCTTGAAGTGACCAATTTCACTTTGGCCGTTGTGTTAAAGTAATAGACTTTTTTCATCTGTATGAACTTAGAATTAAACTCTATGTTGCCTCTATACTTCAGCGAAGAAGATCAAGTCATTACGTAGTTAAGATAAAGTGTGAGTTTTTCTTTTTCTTTTTTGCATGCAGTTTATACTCGTGCAAACAAGGAGTAATATGAAGATCAAGTCATTACGTAGTTAAGATAAAGTGTGAGTTTTTCTTTTTCTTTTTTGCATGCAGTTTATACTCGTGCAAACAAGGAGTAATATGCAGTTCATGCTCATATTTTGAGAAGCTCTGCAACTTGAAGACTTTTCTCAAATTTGGTGTGTATACTCGTGCAAACAAGGAGTAATATGCAGTTCATGCTCATGTTTTGAGGAGCTCTACAACTTGAAGACTTTGCTCAAATTTGGTGAGTTGTGCAACTTGAAAACTTCGCTCGAATTTGAAGAGCTTTTCAATTTGAAGATCTTACTCGAATATGAATAGCTTTGTGATTAAAAACTTTGCTCAAATTTGAGGAGCTTTGTATCTTGAAGACTTTGCTTGAATTTGAAGAGGTTTTCAACTTTTAAGACTTTGCTAAATTTTGGTAAATTTTGCAACTTGAAAACTTTGCTCATATTTGAGGAGCTTTATGTCTCGAAGACTTTTCTCAAATTTGAGGAGCTTTGCGACTTGAAGTCTTACTCAAATTTGAAGGGCTTGAAACTTGAAGACTTTGCTCTAATTTGAAGAACTTTGCGACTTGAAGACTTTGATCTAATTTGAATAGCTTTGCGATATGAAATCTTATCTTAAATTTGAAGAGCTTTACATCTTGAAGACTTGCTCAAATTTGAGGAGTTTGCAACTTGAAGTCTTTGCTCGAATTTGAAGAGCTCTGCGACTTGAAGTCTTAGCTTAAATTTGAAGAGCTTTACATCTTAAAGACTTGCTCAAATTTGAGAAGCTTGTAACTTGAAGTCTTTGCTCAAATTTGACAAGTTTTGCAACTTGAAATCTTAGCTTGTATTTGAAGATCTTTGGGGCATACAATTTAGGCTTGTGTGTCAAGGAGAATAATAACTTGCAATTTAAGCCCGTGTGTTGAGGAGTGCTTTTACATACAGTTTAGGCTCATGCATCAAGGAGAATTTCAATATGCAGTTTAGGCTCATGTGTCGAGGAGCGTTGTAACATGCATGAACTCTTCAGTTTCATCTTCAGATGAATACTTGCCCCCATTCTCAGCATCGTCTGCTTCTATTTCATAATGAGACTCAAAGACAGTAAACCTTTGGTCTCCACTTGTAGCCATACTCAATTCCATATTATGTGCACGAGTGGCCAAATCTCCAAAAGTTTAGGCTTTATTCCTTGTAAGATGTAGCGAAGGCCCCAATGCATACCTTGGATGTATATTTCGATGCCAGAAGTTTCGCTAAGACAACCTTTGCAGTTGAGGATTAAGCTCCTCCAATGATTGATTAAGTCAATAATTGGCTTTTCCTTCCTTTGGCGAGAATTTATAAGTTTAATCATACTCATAATGCGCCTCGTGTAATAGAAGCTGTTGAGGACTTCTTGCTCCAGTTGCTCACAGCTATCGATTGAACTAGGTTCAAGATTCATGTACCAATTGAAAGTAATTTCTATGAGAGATCGAACAAACTGCTTGAAATTGTTGCATGTCTAGACGAAGTGTGCAACATGTTGCTTGGGATTCCCTTCACCGTCAAATTGTTGAAGCTTAGGAGGTTGATATCCACTTGGCATCTTCAAGTTATCAATCCTTTGTGTGTACAACTTTGTATATATGTGAGAAGATTTGGTTGAAGGTCGAAATTTGTATTTGATGGCCCCTATGATGAAGTCCTTCAATTGGTCAACAGGAATATGACCATTAGAAGAGAATGGGATCTCTTTGGTCATTGTTGCTAGTTTTGCAAAGGACTCTCCATTATCTTGAATTTCAAGAAGCTTCATAGGTGCTTGGCTTGGTTCTTCCTCCGTTATATTTTTCACCTTATTTATCAACTTGAAAAGTTTATCATCTTGATCTTTCATGTAGATTGTGAGGCCTTCAACTACTTTTGTCAAATTTGAAAGTTGTTATTCTATGGTAGAAACTTTAATCATCATTATTTTCATGACCATCCCAAAGGACGAGGAATGGTATGGATCATCACTTAGATAAAGAGAAGATTGTGGAGTGACACAAGGAGAGATTGGAGAAAATTCGTTGTTCAAGACGTCATCATGTTTTTGCATGAAGGGATTGTGGGATTGGTGATGGCATTCTTTTGAAAGGCTAAATCACATCAAAGTTCGTTCGACCACCTCAACGATGTTGTTCTCTACTTCTAGCATGTACAAAGAGTATCTCACTTCTTTTGGAGAAGATGAACCAAAAACATGATTTGTGGAAGGCACATCAAGTACTTGTTGTCCTACTATTTCGGCTTTGCTTCTTTTGATTTGGCTAGCAATCTCCATGGTGACTTTCAGTTCGCTTTTGGAGTCAGATCTAGGGATGTTTTTTATTGTAGCCATCTTGGTGTTCTTGAACTTCGAACAGAAGAGATGAGAGGTAGAGATGGTCCCACTAGGCATGCCAAAATTTGTAACAACTAAATTTTGATCCTGAAAAATAATAGTCAAGACAAGAAATATATCGACAAATATTATATTCAATTTCAAGTGATGTGGTTACAATTTATAAAATATCTCAAATCTAAAGACATGTAGTCCTCTAATTCTTCTCCTCTCGAAAAATGGTTCAAGAGCTTGAGAGTTTGATTTTGAACTTGACGGATTTCAGATTTGCAGTACGTCACGAACAATTTGAAGGTCGTTACGAACTAGGATTTGGTGTAGAATTATCACAAACGGAAGATTTGAAGCCATCCGCCTAAGATTTGAGTTCGCCTTTGGATTTTGACCACAGACGACGATTGCAGATATGAATGGATCTTGATGTTATTCTTTAGAGCTTCTTTATGTAACGACTCGACCGCTCGTTTTGAGCATTTGCACTTTGCTCGGCAATTTACGAGAGTGAGTAGCTCTGTATGATGTATTTTGACTTGTGTGAATTGCCGGTTTGGTTTTCAGATTATTTGGGATTTATTTGGAAGAATGATTCTCAACTAGGAAGCTTTAAATTTGAAAAAGTTGACCAAGTTTGATTTTTAGTATTTGACCTCGGATTGGAGTTTTGATGATTCCGTTAGCTCCGTTGGGTGTGTGGAGGTCCGTAATTGAACCTGGCTTGAAATGAAGTTGGATTTTTGGAAAGTTGACTGAGAGTGGAATTTTTTGTTATTGAGGTCGGATTTCGATTCCAAAAGTGGAAATAGGTTCGTAAGTCAAATGTGACTTGTGTTCAAAATTTGAGGTCAATCGGACGTGATTTGATATGTTTCGGCATTGATTGTGAAGTGTGAAGTTTCAAAGTTCATTAATTTTTATATTAAGGTGTGATTCATCATTTCGATGTTGTTATGTGTGTTTTGAGGCCTCGATAGGTCCGTTTTGTGTTATGAGACTTGTCGGTATATTTGGACGGGGTCCCTAGTGGCTCGGGTGAGTTTCGGACAAGGTTTGGATCATTTTATTTCATGTTGTATTGCTGAAGATTTCTGGTTCTAGTGTGGCCGCAGCTGGGGAGTTTTAGGCGCAGTTGCGGAGCCACAAAAGTGGCAGTATCATCGCAAAAGCGTGAAGGGGAGCTGGGTGTGAGGATAGCAGGTGCGGGTTTTTGGACGCACCTATGCAACCGCAGATGTAGTTCAAGTGCACAAAAGCCCAATCGCATAAGCGGCTTAAAGACCACTGGTGCAAGGTATTGCTGGGTCAGTCTGTTTCACATAAGCAATGTTTTACCGCAAAAGTGGTGGTCGCAGATGCGACGATTTGTCCGCAAATACAGAATCGCTGGGCAGAATGTTATAAGTTCGAGGGTTGGTCATTTTTATCACATATTGAGCTATGGGCTTTGAAATGGAGCAATTTTTGGAGAAATTTTCATCACAAGGATTGGGGTAAGTATTCTACATTCGGTTTTTATTACATTTCATGAATCCATCTTCATTTTTAGCAATTGGTTGATAAATTTAAAGAGTAAATTTGGGGTTTTGGCCTAAAGTTTCATAATGTGATTTTTTGAGTTTTGAATATCGATTTGGTGTCAGAATTGAGTGAAACTAGTATGGATGGACTCATAATTGAATGGGTTGTCGGATGTTATGAGTTTTGTTGGGTTCTAAGGCGCGATCCCGGGTGTGACTTTTGGCCGGTTTTGGGTTTAGATTGAGGATTCGATCTTTATCATTTGGAATTGTTTCCTTGGGATTTATTTGATGAATTTAAGTTTCTTTGGCTAATTTTGAGTCGTTCGAAGGTCGGTACGGCGAGATGGAATTCTTAGAGCATTACTTGGCTTGGTCGGTATTGGAATTTTCTTATTCGAGGTAAGTAACACTTCTAAACTTAGTGCTGAGGGTATGAAACCCTGAATTACGTGTGATGTGATTGGTATTGAGGTGACGCACATGCTAGGTGATAGGCGTGTGTGTGTGCACCATGTGAATTATAACTCCATTGTTTCTATGGCACTGTATAGTGGTCCTGCTTTGTTGATATCTGTATTTTCACCTTGTGATAAAGTAATTGAGCTGTCAATCATGCTATATATCATGTTTAGGCTTTATGCCGATATTGTTTGGACCCATAGTGGTCGTTTTTTTGTTGTCATTTGACAGATTTCGTTGATATTTCGTACTCAGTCATATTCATGCATTCATATCATATCTTAGTATTAGTTCTTATTGATACATCATATCATTATTGTCGGGCTAGTTTCATGACATTGTGAGCCCTTGAGTGAGACTGAGAGATTGATGACTGAGTGAGGCCGCGAGCCTGATTATGAGTGATAGTTATAGGATCGGAATGTACGCCGTAACAGTTAACTGATTTTATGATAGCGCTTGGGCTGTAGGAGCCCCTCCGGAGTCTGTACACACCCCCAATGAGCGCAGTTGATTATATTGAGGGATGCATCTTCCCTGGACATAGATCTTGTCTGAAGCATTATATATCCGAAGATGGATCTTCTCCACGGGCTGGATGGGCCCTACTCAGTACTAAGAGACTGTTGGTCGATTGATGTATATATTTTGGGATGGATTTTCCCTGGGACGGATTGGCCATATACAGTACTGAGTGATTGAGCATGATGAGCAGAATGTGTGAGACAGTGAGATTGAGTACGCTGAGAGTGTGAGTACATGAGTTCATCTCTGAGATACATGGCATTGACATGCACACTTGACATACAAGCATAGAGATGAATTTCCTCATATTGTACGGTATCACGTCATTCATGATATTTCACACATATTGATATGTGGGCATAGAGAGGTATTTCACACTTGCTATCTGGAAAGAAAATGAAACATCTTATTCATTGTTGAAAGGATTTTGGGGAAAATCACAGCTTTCAAACTTATTTGTATTTTCGATGATTTCGGTAAAGGATTTGAGTTTTTCACTAATATACTTGAAAACTAGAATTTTTTTGGGAAAAACTATGAGAAATTTGAGCCTTTTATCTCTGAGTTGCTTCTTTAGTTACTTGTTTTACGCTGTTATGAATTATTGTTGGCTATTGGTGTTGGACCCAACATTTGTTCCAGCTCATCGCTACTTTCAACCTAAGGTTAGGTTTGTTACTTATTGAGTATACAGGGTCGGTTTTACTCATACTATACTTCTGCACCTTGCGTGCAGATATTAGCTGCTGATATTGTTGTGTTCAATGGGAGCTGAATTTGAAGATGTACCTACGTTCCGATTGCAGCTGCCTATTGTTTATGATTTATAAAACTCTATTTATGTACTTATCAAACAGATGATGTATTTACTTCATACCAGCTTTGTAAACTCTATTATTAGACGTTCATGATTTGTACTACCAATCCTTGGGGAATGTATAAGATTCAGATAATTTCTTTTGTTTAATTGTCTTATTAAATATTATTGGAATTGGTTAGTTATTAGTTGGCTTACCTAGCGGGTTGAGTTAGGTGCTATCACAACTAGTGGATTTTGGGTCGTGGGTATCAGAGCTCTAGGTTCATAGGTTCTACAAGTCATGAGCAAGTGTCTAGTAGAGTCTTGCCGATCAGTATGATGACGTCTATACCTATCTTCGAGAGGCTACAAGACATTTAGGATATACTTCCCATATTTCTTTCCTTATCGTGCAGCATTGATTTAGCTTCAAGCGTAACTCTTTGAATTTCTTCCATGCATTTGTATGCGCACATGAGCGCTCGATATCAGTTGTGCATCGAAGGCTTGTGATTCCATGGATGAGGTGCAAGATGTGATTTCTATGTGTTGATAATGGGCCAGTCTAGAGGACTTTAGGCTGAGTTTTGTTTGTAGCCTGAGCACGGAGATTTTGATTGGGTTAACATGCGCTTTTGAGCTTATATGTCTGGTAGTGTCCCTATTAGTGAATTTGTGATTGGATGACTGTGCAATGAGTATGATATGACTAGGAGATGTGCTTAGATTGTTCGAATGTGATGAGAAGAGTTTGCTTGAGATGTAGAAAGGACTATTGGATGCTTGATTTCTATCTTAATTTGATGTATACTCTCGAGTTATGGGTGTGTTGAATGATTTTTCATGTTGCTTAGTTGTGGAGTGAAGTAGATTTTCATGCTGTAATATGAGTTAGACTCAGGAGGATTAAGTGATTGCGTAGTAGTTATGACTGGGGAAGGGTACAGAGAGATGTCAATTTGAGGCAAAGCAGGTGGGTTATCTCCTGCGGGGTATCCTAAGGTTTGTGTGATCCTTATGTTGTTTTGTAGCGAGTTCTCTTTTACCAATGAATTATATGTGATGCAATTTGAGTTTGGATCGCTTATGAGAGTTGGCTTGACTATTACAAGGTGAATGCAAAATTTTCAGATGATTTGAAATATTATATGGTTTGTGTTACATGAGCTTATGAAGGATTTAGTTGAATCTCACTGCGGTATTATGACAGTAATAGAGTATGGGCATTGTGAGTTATTGTGTGTTTTAATCTATGGCTTTGAGCCAAGTGGGGGAGTCTGCTATTGATAAGTTGATTGTACGGTTATGTATTATATTGGTTTTGGTTTGAGGTATACTTGTGAATAAGTAATGATTTGCAGAGGTTGATATCGAGGATGACTCGAGTAAAGGAATTTCTGGATACGGGTTGTATTATGCTTTATGGGTATATGTGAAACATTGAATGATTGAGTTGTTATTAGTAAAGGATGTCGTGTGCATGGAGTAGGGATTCACTCGGTTGCTTAGAAGTGTTTATTAGTTCTTAGGGTGTTGGTGTGCAAATAGGGCACAGGTTGTTCGGTCCGTTTGATTAGTTTAATTGAAATTTGAGCAGAGTGGATGATTCTCGGGAAGGGTCTAATAAATTCAAGAGTTATATATAGCAATTGAGAATTTCTGTTGATTTGTATATAGCTAGAATCTAAGATTTAAGTTGGATGGTATCGAGACTTGTGGCATTTCTATATCACTATGGGTTCTACATTTCAACATCATGAGGGTGAAGGAAACGGTTTTGGATTCACAGAAGGTTTCCTTAGAGTGGATGTCTCGGTCGTGATACTTTTGTTGTGCTTAAGAAGGGATACAACGATTTATGGGCCTTAGGGTGCGTGGTTTCATGCTAGGGTCTTGTGTGATGAGTTTTGGTTGAGTATCATGGTATTATGGCGAGGAGAAATATCAATTTGGAGGTAATTCGGAAGGAACTCGAAGAAGTAGGACAACTTGATAGTAGGTTGGATCAGCACATTAATGGATATGATCGGTTCTTTGGGTACTTATGACATGGAGAGTCTCTGCAGGTGTTTCGAAATAATTCTCTTGAGTTTTGGCGACCTGCGTGACTTGGTTGAGTTAGAGATATTCGGTTCTGATAGTTTGGTTATGTGCAAATGGATTCCAAAGAGTTCTTAGTGGTTTCTACCATGGTTTGAGGTGTATATTTCCTACTGGTGTGTAGAACGTGTTGTGTATTATGATTTCCTCCTGGATGAGATCAAACGGAAGCTTCCGGGCTAATTGAGTATGTAGTTTACTTGTGACTCAAAGTTGATTATGAGGTTCTCGTACTTTTCATATGATGACATAATAGGGGTGGTGTGTTATGTAGGATTAAAATTTGCATGTGCAAGGTCGCGATTCGGTTTTGAAATCCTAAATTCTTAGGCATTATAGATAGTTTCAGAGGATTAGGTAAATGATATTACTTTTGTTATTACTTGAGGAGAATGTACATTTCAGAAGGCATACTGTGTTTTGATTTATAGATACTTCATTGGAATTGCGACAATCTCCTGGTTGATCGACTACTGATTTTCAGATATTGCTATGTGGCACGGAAGAATTATAGAAGTATTCCTTGTGGGATGATCATGTATGAAAGATGTGTTAGACATTTGGGTGGTGGAGTTAGGACCAAATATGGCGATTCTTGTGTTTTATGGATTTGGAGACTGGAGTTCTCAAGAGCAGATTGTTTCATGGTTGTGGACTGTGAAGTCGTGGAAGTAGCTAGCCAGATGATAGTATGTCTTATGATTCAGTCATTGTGGACTTTGGAGGGTTATTTATCTATATGTGGGTTACCAGAGTTGATGGGGGTCCATTGGTAGGCCCAATTAGGATGTGTATTCTATATCGAGTCGGATTGGTTGGCTCCATATTGCTATTGTTGAGGGATGTTCCATTCGACTATTGTTGTGCTTATTCGTGTTCTGAAATGATCAGTGAGTTACTCTTCTACGCTACGAGGAGTGGTGAATTGTGGGTTATAAGCACACATGGTGCGATTCTAGTTGAGCTTTATAGCGGAAATTTAATCGAGATGAGTATTTGGATATTGCATGATTGATTGCGTGTTGGTTATGTTCTTTCCAAATTGTGGTATTGTGTTATTTTCTCTCCATGGTTATGATAATGCACCTTGGGTACTTGATGTCGGATTTTGTGTGATTATTGATTTTGAGCAGGGTGGCTCGAGGTATATTATATGGCCCATCATTTGGATGGGGTCACACATTGTAGCGGAGATATATTGAGGTATGTTCCTTTGTGTTAAATTTGTATGTTATGGTTCTACGGTGTGTGATGGACTTTTAAGAATTGCGTTATGGTGATACTTGTTAAGCTTGCGGGACAATCCTCCCGTTTGAGTCATTCTTCTATGGTTGGATATATTTGAATTGTTGCGCATTGGTGCACGGATTGCACGACTTGTGGTTTAAGGTCGTATTGGTGTGGCATGTCTGTAGAGTAGATGGTATTTGATAAGGCGAGGTCGTTGGATCTAGGATGGGTGCTATCAAATTTCATTGTGGTATATTTTAAAGGATAATATCGGAAGTCGGCTTAGAAATTGGCTACAGTTCTTATCGAAGGAGAGAGAGTTCAATGACTTGTTAATCTGATGATTGGTTTTGAGTTTTGCATGTTAGTGTACGGAGGTCTTAGAAGAAGGCTTTGTTTGATATGATATTTATTACTAGTATTGGGTTATTTTGAGCAACAATTGTGATTTGAAATTATCGCTATGAGTATTTGAGTTATGTGGTATGTCATATGATTACATCTTGGGTTATGATTATGGCTTGATACAGCTTGTTCAGACTTATACAGTGTGTAGATGCTAGATTCTTATCTTGTAGAGATTCCGGATGTTGGAAATTGGTTTTAAGGTTTTAGGGCTATGGTGAATTGAGAAATTTCAGTTAGGTTGTGTTATTAGACCTATATGGGATGAGGTGATATGGGATCACCCCCGAGTATGTGCATGGTAAGGTTACACGGCAGTTTGATGGCTTTGGGAATAACTCCGGGCACGTTCGAGGATGAAGGTAACAATGGTTTCAAACATTAATTCTTTTCTTCATTTCTTAGATAACTCAGTAAAATAATTACTTTCAAAAATTGATTTCTAAGGCTTAGGACCTCGGAATTCATTTCAGGACATACGCCCAAGTCCCATATTTTACTACGGACCTCTCGGGATCGTCGGAACATGGATCCGGGTCCGATTTCTCAAAATGTTGACCAAAGTCAACCATAATCAAATTATAACTCTAGAAATTTCTCATATTTTCACATAAAAGACTTTCCGGATATAGGTTCGGACCACGCACGTAAATCAAGGTAAGGTAAAAGGGAGGTTTTTAGGCCTCAAAACGATAGGGATAAAAGATAGGGATAACGGCTCTGCCTATCGAACTCGGACTCCCAGGTCGATGCCTCAGCAGGCTGACCTCTCCACTGAACACGAACAGAAGGGAAACTCTTCGACCTCAACTAACGAACCTGTCAGTCTAGAATAGCTACCGGCTCCTCCTCATATGACAAGTCCTTGTCCAACTGGACAATGCTGAAATCTAACACGTGGGATGGATCGCCATGATACTTCCGAAGCATGGACACATGAAACACTGGATGTACGACTGATAAACTCGGCGGCAACGAAAGTCTGTAAGCCACCTCCCCCACTTGATCAAAAATCTCAAACGGGCCAATGAACCTAGGGATAATCTTTCCCCTCTTCCCAAATCTCATCATGCCCTTCATAGGCGACACCCGAAGCAATACCCGCTCACCGACCATGAATGCCAAATCACGAACCTTACGGTCTGCATAACTCTTTTTGCCTAGACTGAGCTGTACGAAGCCTATTTTGAATGATCCTGACCTTGTCCAAGGCATCCTGCACCAAATCCGTACCCAACAACCGAGCCTCTCCCAGCTCAAACCATCCAACCGGAGACCGACACCGCCTACCATATAAATCCTTATAAGGAGCCATCTGAATACTCGACTGGTAGTTGTTGTTGTAGGCAAACTCTGCTAAAGGCAAAAACTAATCACACGAGCCTCCGAAGTTGATGACACTCGTCCATCTGAATAGTCCGCTCGGACTGCCCGTCCGTCTGAGGATGAAATATTGTGCTCAACTCAACCCATGTGCCCAACTCTCGCTGAACTGCTCTCCAGAAATATGAGGTAAATTGCGTACCTCGGTCCGAAATGATAGACTCGGGCACACCATGAAGACGAAAAATCTCCTGGATATAGATCTCAACTAACCTCCAAGAATAATAGGAGACAACCACAGGAATGAAATGCGCTGACTTGGTTAGCCTATCAACAATAACCCACACTTCATCGAACTTCCTCTGATTCCGTGGGAGTCCAACAACGAAGTCCATAGTGATTCTCTCCCACTTCCACTCAGGTGTGACGACTCGGCCGGTCGTCTTAAGAATTAACGCCCCGCTCCCCTATTAACTTCTTTCTCCGAGTTTATTTCTGCTATTTTGATTTACCGGGATGTTCGGTTTAAATTTTCAAAGGGTTTTGTGACACTTAGTCCCTAAATGAGAGCGTAAGTGTTGTAAAGTTGACCGTAGTTGGAATAATGTGAAGACGACCTCGGAATGAAAATTTTATGGTTCCGTTAGCTCCGTTGGGTGATTTTGGTGTTAGAAGCATGTTCGGATTGTGTTTTGGAGGCCCGTAGCTAATTTAGGCTTGAAATGCCGAAGGTTGATTTTTTGAAGTTTCCGATTCAATTGCGAGATTTTTAGTCGAGGGTCGGAATGGAATTCTGGGAGTTGCAGTAGTTCCATTGTGTCATTTGGGATGTGTGTGCAAAATTTCAGGTCATTCGGACGTGGTTTGGTTGGGTTTTTAATCAAAAGCGGAATTCGGAAGATTTTAAAAACTTAGGCTTGAATCTGATGTATTTTGGTTGTTTTGATGTTGTTTGAGGTATTTTGAAGATTGGTATAAGTTTGAATAAGGTTTTAGGATATGTTGATGCTTTTGGTTGAGGTCCCGGGGGCCTCGGGGTGATTTCGGATGGTTAACAGGAAAATTTAGAAAATGTTGCAGCTGCTGTATTTTTGTTGCTTCTGGTATTTTTGCATTTGCGGTTTGGGGACCATAGATGCGGAACCGTAGAAGCAGCTAAGGGACCGCAGAAGCGGATTTTGGCCTTTCCTTCAGGTTCCGCATCTGCAGACGGGACACCGCAAAAGCGGTATCGCATCTGCGAAAATGTAATCGCAGATGTAGTTTCTGGTATTTAAATGAAAGTCGCAGATGCGACGAAGTTTCCACAGAAGCGGGACCGCAGATGCGGTCTCAGGGTCGCAAATGCAAAAATCGCTGGGCAGAACATATAAATAGTTGTCTTCGCGAATTTGAGCTACTTTTTCACCATTTTCATCCGGGTTTGAAGCTTTTGAGAGAGATTTTTGAGGAAAACAAAGGGGAATCGCTTGGAGGTAACATCATTGACTTCATAACTCGTTTTTATGTGATTAAAGACCTAATTAGTGGTGACAAATTGGGAAAAAATGGTTAATTAAGGCTTGAGCTTAAAAGGCCTTTAAATGAGGATTTGAGGGGCCATTTGGAGTCCGATTTCAGTGTTCTTGTTATGAATAGACTCGTGAGAGTACAAGGTTTCTGAAAATGTAAATTTCACCCGATTCCGACACGTGGGCCCATGAGGCATTTTGGTTATTTTACATAATTTCGCATACTAGCTTAGACTTTAATTGTAGAATCAGTTATTTGAAGTGTTATTTACATTATGCAATTGAATTAAATAGATTTGGGTCATTTGAAGTCGAGTACTCATGGAAAAAGCGTGGTTTTGGGTTGACTTTGAGCCGGTTCGAGGTAAGTGGCTTGTCTAAGCTTGTGGGTGGGGGGGACCTTTCCCTTAGGATATGATATATTTGATAATTGAAATGTCTTGTACGTGAGGTGATGAGCGCGTACTTGAGATAATTGTTGAAAATCCAGTTTTTCCTTAAGTATTTCAATTGAGTTATTTTTCCTATTTTATTCTACTTGTGAATTTAGCATGTTGCTAGTTCAGAAAAGCATGTTTAGTTGACTTAATTGCCTTTTTGCTTAAACTGCCTTAATTGCATTATGTGAAGCATGTTATGCTAGAATTAACTGTTTACTGGGTACGAAATTTAGCTTAATCGGGTATTCTTGTGTTGCTGCTATGTGTTTTTACTTTGGGACTACGGGACGGCATCCCGGGAGATCCCCTGTATGTATTTATGATATGAACGGAGGTGCAGGATACCAAGAGATCCCTGGCATATATATTGAGGATACCAAGAGATCCTCGGGATACCAAGAGATCCTTAGCCTATATTGAGGACACCAAGAGATCCTCGGGATACCAAGAGATCCTTGGGATACCAAGAGATTCCGGGCACATATATTGAGTATACCAAGAGATCCTCGGGATACCAAGAGATCCACGGTTATCATCCTTGTTATGAGCGGTACTTCCTTGTGGTTTGCCTTCATCTCTGTTTTTGTTATTGTACTCTCATTATCCTATGTAGATTCTTACTGTAGATTCTCAATTGTACTGCTTATCTTTTTCTGTCATCTTTATATTTATTTAATCTCAGTAGGGCCCTGACCTTCCTCGTCACTACCCAACTGAGGTTAGGTTTGGCACTTACTGAGTACCGCTGTGGTGCACTCATGCCCCTTTTGCGCATGTTTTTCATGTGCAGATCTAGGTACCGCTACTCAGGCCTACCATCCTTGAGAGAGGAAACTTCTTAGAGACTTTGAGGTACATCTTCCGCGTCCGCAGACCGAGAAGTCCCTTTCTATTCATGCTTTTAGTATTTATCCCTTCTATACCTCTGTTCTTGTTAGACAAAATTCCGAAGTTAGAGCTATGTAGTATTTCTTTTTCTTAGCTTGTGATTCGTGGGTTTCCGTGTCTTGGATTTAGGTATTGGTTTTGAGATCTATATAAATATGGTGTATGCCGAGCAGCACATTTAACACTGTTATTGCCTTATTTCTGTTTTTAAATTGTTTTACTTCCGCAAGTTTTGGTTATCTTTCGCATGTTTAGGCTTACATAGTCGTAGAGACTAGGTGCCATCACAATGGTTCACGAAGGGCAAACCAGGGTCGTGACAAGTTGGTATCAGAGCTCTAGGTTCATAAGAGTCATGGATCACAAGCCGGTTTATTAGAGTCTCGTTGATCGGTTATCTACGTGAGGCTATGTAACTGTTAGGAAAATTCCTCTTCATTTGATTTCCTTGTCATGCGATATTTTGACATCACAATTCTAAACTTCTGTCTTTTATTCTCTCACAGATGGTGAGGAAACGTGCTACTCGAGATGATCAGGCACCCGCACCCCCTACAGTAGCCGTTAGAGGCCGGGGTCGGGGTAGAGGCCGAGGACGCGTGCATGGTGGAGCCAGAGCACCTGCGCGAGCTGCCGCCAAGGTACCACCAGCATATCCAGTCGGAGTCTAGGCACTTGATACGCCTACCGCTACCACTAATCTAGCTCTTCAGGAGACGCTGGCACAGTTCATGAGCATGTACACCACTCTGGCTCAGGCAGGGTTGCTTCCCCTTGCTGTAGCTACATCTCAGGCTGGGGGAGGAGCATAGACTCTCTCCGTTCACACTCTTGAGCAGCGATTGCATGTTGATCAGGTCCCTGAGATTATTCATGTACCGCCTGCAGTGCCAGTTTAGCCCGAGGACATGGCAGCGACTTCCGAGGATGAGCAGTTGAGGCTTGAGAGGTTCAAGAAGTACAAGCCCCCTGTATTTAGTGGTCTAGCATCGGAGGATGCTTTGAGATTTCTTGATGAGTGTTACTACATTCTCCGTACCATAGGTATCATAGGATCGAGCGGAGTTTCTTTCACTACCTTCCAGCTTCGAGGAGCCGCTTATGAGTGGTGGCGCACCTATTAGTTAGACAGTCCAGATGAGCCTGCTTCACCGACTTGGGCCTAGTTTTCAGATCTATTTCTGAGGGAGTATGTTCCTTATAGCCTCAGGGATGCATGGCGCACGGAGTTTGAGAATTTGCGCCAGGGTGCTATGACTATTTCAGAGTATGCTGTCTGTTACACTAGTTTGGCTAGGCATGCACCAGCCTTGGTTTCTACTGTTCGCGAGATAGTTCGCCGGTTTATTGAGGGCCTTATTCCCAAAATCAGGTCTAGCATGGCTCATGAGTTGGTGATGGATATTTATTATCAGCAGGTGGTGAGCATTGCTAGGAGGATTGAAGGTATGCATGCTAGGGAAAGAGAGGAGAGGGAGGCCAAGAGGTCTCGAGAGTCGGGCCATTATTCTGGTGCCCATACCCCAAATGTACGTCGTCATGGTAGGGGTTATATGAGTCGTCCTATTTATTCATCTCTTCCAGCAGCCAGTAGTGCTCCAGCTCCTCCTAGGCCTCAGGAGCCTTATTATGCACCTCCGGTTTCTAGCGCGCCCCCTGTGCGTGGTGCTTTCCGAGGTCAGTCCAACAGACCTGGTCCGAGCCAGTCACAACTGCCACGTCCTCCCAGAGCTTGTTTTGAGTGTGGTGACACATGCCATGTGGTGAGGGATTGCCCTAGACTTGGGAAGAGTGCACCTCTACAGACTTCTCAGCCACAGCGCACTCCGTAAAGTTCTCAGGCTATGATTATAGCTCCAGTTGCTACCCCGCCTGCTCAACCAGCTAAAGGTGGAGGTCGGGGAGGTAGAGGTCACCCTAGAGGGGGAGGCCAAGCCAGACACTATGCCCTTCCAGCCCGTACCGAGGCTGTTGCCTCTAATTCTGTCATCACATGTATTATATTGGTTTGCCACAGAGATGCATCGGTTCTATTCGATCCAGGCTCTACTTACTCTTATGTGTCTTCTTATTTTGCTCCGCATTTGGGTGTACCTCGGGATTCTTTGACTTCTCCTGTTTATGTTTCTACTCCTGTGGGAGATTCTCTCATTGTGGACCGCGTTTATCGGTCGTGTTTGGTTGCTCTTAATGGTTTTGAGACCAGAGCCGATTTATTGTTACTCAGCATGGTTGATTTCGATATTATATTGGGCATGGACTGGTTGTCGCCCCATTATGCTATTCTTGATTGCCACGCCAAAACCATGACGCTGGCTATGCCAGGTGTACCACGTGTTGAGTGCAGAGGTACTTTAGATTACACTCCCAGTAGAGTTATTTCTTTCCTTAGAGCTTAGCGTATGGTTGAGAAGGGGTGTGACACATATTTAGCTTATGTGAGAGATGTCAGTATTGATACCCCTTCAGTTAATTCAGTTCTAGTAGTACGGTATTTTCCCGATGTGTTTCCAGCTGATCTTCCAGGCATGCCACCTGATAGAGATATTGATTTTGGCATTGATCTGTTGCCGGGCACTCAGCCCATTTCTATTCCTCCGTATCGTATGGCTCCTCCTGAGTTGAAGGAGTTAAAGGATCAGTTGCAGGAATTGCTTGATAAGGGTTTTATTCGGCCTAGTGTTTCACCTTGGGGTGCTCCTATCTTGTTTGTGAAGAAAAAGGATGGTTCTATGCGTATGTGTATTGATTACCGCCAGTTGAACAAGGTTACAGTGAAGAACCGTTATCCTTTGCCTCGTATCGATGATCTATTTGACTAGCTTCAAGGCGCACGAGTGTTTTCTAAGATTGATTTGCGCTCAGGTTACCATCAATTGAAGATTCAGGAGCCAGACATCCCAAAGACTGCTTTCAGGACTCGGTATGGTCATTATGAGTTCCTTGTCATGTTATTTGGGCTGACCAATGCCCCAGCAGCCTTTATGCATTTGATGCGCAGTGTGTTCCGGCCGTATCTTGACTCGTTCATCATTGTCTTTATTGATGATATCCTGGTGTATTCCTGGAGTCGGGAAGATCATGAGCAGCACCTGAGGACTGTGCTTCAGACTTTAAGAGAGAAGAAGTTATATGCTAAGTTCTCGAAATGTGAGTTTTGGTTGGATTCAGTAGCATTCTTAGGCCACGTGATATCGAGTAAAAGTATTCAGGTGGATCCGAAGAAGATAGAGGCCGTGTAGAGTTGGCCCAGACCATCCTCAACTACCGAGATCCGCAGTTTCCTTGGTTTGGCGGGCTACTACCATCGTTTTGTGGAGGGGTTTTCATCAATTTCATCCCCTATGAGCAGGTTGACCTAGAAGGGTGCTCCGTTTAAGTGGACGGAGGAGTGTGAGGCGAGCTTTCAGAAGCTCAAGATAGCTTTGACCACAGCCCCAATTTTGATACTGCCTACAGGTTCGGGGTCTTATACGGTCTATTGTGATGCCTTGAGGGTTGTCCTTGGAGCGGTGTTGATGCAGGACGGTAGGGTAATTGCCTACGCGTCCAGACAATTGAATATACATGAGAAGAACTAGCCTGTTCACGACCATGAGATAGCTACCATTGTTCACGCCCTGAAGATTTGGTGCAATTACTTAAACAGTGTTCCCTGTGAGATTTATACTGACCATCGGAGCTTGCAGCATTTGTTCAAGCAAAAGGATCTAAATTTGCGCTAGAGGAGGTGGTTAGAATTGCTGAAGGACTATGATATCACTATTTTGTATCACCCGGATATGGCCAATGTGGTGAATGATGCTTTGAGTCGCCGGGCAGAGAGTTTGGGGAGTTTGGCATATTTACCAACATCGGAGAGGCCTTTGGCGATGGATGTTCCGGCCTTAGCCAACCATTTTGTGAGATTGGATCTTTCAGAGCCCAGTCGGGTTCTAGATTGCGTAGTTTCCCGGTCTTCCTTATTTGATCGTATCAGGGAGCGGCAGTATGATGACCCTCATTTGCTTGTCCTCAAGGACAAGGTTCAGCACGGTGATGCCAAAGATGTGATTATTGGTGATGATGGGGTATTGAGGATGCAGTGTCAGATTTGTGTACCCAATGTTGATGGGCTTCGAGAGTTGATTCTGGAGGAGGCCCATAGCTCGCAGTATTCTATCCATCTAGGTGCCGTGAAGATGTATCAGGATTTGAGGTAGCACTATTGGTGGAGGCAGATAAAGAAAGATATAGTCGGGTTCGTAGCGTGGTGTCTCAACTGTCAGCAGGTGAAGTATGAGCACCAGAGACCGGGTGGGTTGCTTTAGCAGATAGAGATTTCGGAGTGGAAGTGGGAGAGGATCACCATGGACTTTGTAGTTGGACTCCCATGGACTTTGAAGAAGTTTGATGCTATTTGGATGATTGTGGATCGGCTGACCAAGTCCGCTCATTTCATTCCTATGTGTACTACTTATTCTTCGGAGCAGTTGGCGGAGATTTATATCCGGGAGATTATTCGTCTGCATGGTATTCCAGTTTCCATTATTTCAGATAGAGGTACTCAGTTCACATCACGGTTTTGGAGGGCCGTTCAGCGTGATTTGGGTACTCGGGTAGAATTGAGTACAACATATCACCCTTAAACGGACGGACAGTCCGAGCGCACTATTCAGATTCTTGAGGATATGCTCCGTGCGTGTGTGATTGAGTTTAGAGGGTCTTGGGATCAGTTCTTGCCATTGGCGGAGTTTGCTTACAACAATAGTTATCAATACAACATTCAGATAGCATCGTAAGAGGCCTTATATGGTAGGCGGTGTAGATCTCCTATGGGTTGGTTTGAGCCGGGTGAGGCTAGATTATTGGGCACAGATTTGGTTCAGGATGCTTTGGAGAAGGTTAAGGTGATTCAGGATAGACTCCGTACAGCCAGTCCAGATAGAAGAGTTACGCAGACCGGAAGGTTCGTGATGTTTCTTATATGGTTGGAGAGCGGGTTCTGCTTCGGGTTCCGCCTATGAAGGGCGTTATGAGATTTCGGAAGAAAGGAAAGTTGAGTCCGAGGTTTATTGATCCTTTTGAGATATTGAGGCGTGTTGAGGAGGTTGCTTATGAGCTTGCCTTACCTCCCAGATTGGCAGGAGTTCATCCGGTATTTCATGTTTCGATGCTCCGGAGGTATCACGGTGATCTGTCGCACGTGTTGGATTTCAGTTCAGTCCAATTGGACAAGGATCTATCTTATGTTGAGGAGCCAGTGGCAATATTGGATAGGCAGGTCAGAAAGTTTAGGTCAAAGAACATTGCATCAGTGAAGGTTTAATGGGGGTTAGCCGGTCGAGGAGGCGACCTGGGAGACCGAGTAGGATATGCGTAGCCGTTACCCGCATCTTTTCACTACTTTAGGTATGTCTCTATAATCGTTCGAGGACGAATGAATGTTTAAGTGTAGGAGAATGTGACGACCCGGCTGGTCGTCTTAAGAATTGACGCCCCGCTCCCCTATTGACTGGTTTCCCCGAGTTTATTTCTGCTATTTTGATTTGCAAGGATGTTCAGTTTTAAGTTTCGGAGAGTTTTGGGACACTTAGTCCCTAAATGAGAGCTTAAGTGTTGGAAAGTTGACCGTAGTTGGAACAGTGTACAGACGGCCTCAGAATGAAAATCTGATGGTTCCGCTAACTCTGTTGGGTGATTTTAGGGTTAGGAGCGTCTTCGGATTGTGTTTTGGAGGTTTGTAGCTAATTTAGGCTTGAAATGTCGAAGGCTGAATTTTTGAAGTTTCCGATTCGATAGCTAGATTTTTATCCGAGGGTCGGAATAAAATTTCGAGAGTTGCAGTAGTTCCGTTGTGTCATTTGGGATGTGTGTGCAAAATTTTAGGTCATTTGGACGTGGTTTGGTTGGGTTTTTGATCAAAAGCATAATTCGAAAGATTTTAGAAACTTAAGCTTGAATCCAATGTGTTTTGGTTGTTTTGATGCTGTTTGGGGTGTTTTGAAGATTGGTATAAGTTTGAATAAGGTTTTAAGATATGTTGATGCCTTTGGTTGAGGTCCTGGGGGCCTCAGGGTGATTTCGGATGGTTAACGAGAAAATTTAGAAAATGTTGCAGCTGTTGTATTTTTGCTGCTTCTGGTATTTTTGCATCTGCTGTTTGGAGACCGCAGAAGCGGATTTTGGCCTTTCCTTCCAGTTCCGCAAATGCAGAAGGGACACCGCAGAAGTGGTGTCGCATCTACAAAAATGTAATCGCAGATGCAGTTTCTGGTATTTAAATGAAAGTCGCAGATGCAACAAAGTTTCCGCAAAAGCGAGACCGCAGATGCAGTCCTAGGATCGCAAATGCGGAAATCGCTGGGCAGAACATATAAATAGTTGCCTTCGCGAATTTGAGCTACCCTTTCACCATTTTCATCCGGGTTTGAAGCTTTTGAGAGAGATTTTTGAGGAAAACAAAGGGGAATCACTTGGAGGTAACATCCTTGACTTCATAACTCATTTTTATGTGATTAAAGACCTAATAAGTGGTGAGAAATTGGAAAAAAAATGGTTAATTAGGGCTTAAGTTTAAGAGGCCTTTAAATGAGGATTTGAGGGGTCATTTGAACTCCGATTTCAGTGTTCTTGTTATGAATAGACTCGTGAGAGTACGAAGTTTCTGAAAATATAAATTTCGCCCGATTCCGAGACTTGGGCCCGAGGGGCATTTTGGTCATTTACATAATTTCGCGTATTATCTTAAACTTTAATTGTAGAATCAGTTAGTTGAAGTGTTATTTACATTATGCAATTGAATTGAATAGATTTGGGCCATTTGAAGTTGAGTACTCGTGGCAAAAGCGTGGTTTCGGGTTGACTTTGATTTTTAGCCGGTTCGAGGTAAGTGGCTTGTCAAACCTTGTGTGGGGGACCTTCCCCTTAGGATATGATATATTTGATAATTGAAATGCCTTGTACGTGAGGTGATGAGCGCGTACTTGAGCTAATTGTTGAAAATCCATTTTGTCCTTAAGTATTTCAATTGAGTTCTTTTTCCTGTTTTATTCTACTTGTGAATTTAGCCTGTTGCTAGTTTAGAAAAGCATGTTTAGTTGACTTAATTGCCTTTTTGCTTAAACTGCCTTAATTGCATTACGTGAAGCATGTTAGACTAGAATTAACTGTTTACTTGAGGATACCAAGAGATTCCTAGCCTATATTGAGGATACCAAGAGATCCACGGGATACCAAGAGATCCCTAACTTATATTGAGGATACCAAGAGATCCTCGGGATACCAAGAGATCCCTAACATATATTTAGGATACCAAGAGATCCTCGGGAAACCAAGAGATCCCTGGCACATATATTGAGGATACCAAGAGATCCTTGGGATACCAAGAGATCCCTAGTTATCATCCTTGTTATGAGCAGTACTTCCTTGTGGTTTGCCTTCATCTCTGTTTCAGTTTTCGTACTCTCATTATCCTGTGTAGATTCTTACTGTAGATTCTCAATTGTAATGCTTATCTTATCCTGTCATCTTTATATTTATTTAATCTCAGTAGGGCCCTAACCTTCCTCGTCACTACCCAATCGAGGTTAGGCTTGGCACTTACTGAGTACCGTTGTGGTGTACTTATGCCCCTTCTGCGCATGTTTTTCATGCGCAGATCTAGGTACCGCTACTCAAGCCTACCATCCTTGAGAGAGGCGACTGCTTAAAGACTTCGAGGTGCATCTGCCGCGTCCGCAGACCGAGAAGTCCCTTTTTATTCATGCTTTTAGTAGTTAGCCCTTCTTTACCTCTGTTCTTATTAGACAAAATTTCGGAGTTAGAGCTATGTAGTATTTCTTTTTCTTAGCTTGTGACTCGTGGGTTTTCGGGTCTTGGATTTAGGTATTGGTTTTGAGATCTATATAAATATGGTGTATGGCGAGCGGCACATTTAACACTGTTATTGCCTTATTTCTATTTTTAAATTGTTTTACTTCTGCAAGTTTTGGTTATCTTCCGCAAGTTTAGGCTTACCTAGTCGTAGAGACTAGGTGTCGTTACGATGGTTCACGGAGGGCGAACCGGGGTCATGACAAGTTGGTATCAGAGCTCTGGAACAAACCACAAGGCCTCTGATGCTCGTACTTAACCTGGTGACAATTCAAACACCAAGCCATATATACAACGATATCCTTCTTCATTCTCCGCCACCAATAATGCTGCCACAAATCCTGATACGTCTTTGCGGTGCCCGGATGAATAGAGTACCGGGATCTATGGGCCTCCTCTAAAATCAACTCTCAAAGACCATCCATACTAGGCACACAAACTTGACCCTGCAATCTCAAAACTCCATCATCACTTAAGGTAACCTGTTTGGCACCTCCGTGCTGCACCGTGTCTCTAAGGACACACAAATGGGGATCATCATATTGTCGATCACGGATATGCTCCAATAAAGAAGAACGAGCAACCGTGCAAGCTAACATACGACTGGGCTCAGAAACATCCAACCTCTTGAACTGATTGGCCAAAGCTTGAACATCCAAAGCAAGCGGTCTCTCACTGATCGGAATATAAGCAAGACTGCCCATACTGGATGACTTCCTACTCAAAGCATCGGCCACCACATTGGCCTTTCCCGGATGATATAAGATGGTGATATCATAGTCCTTTAATAGCTCCAACCACCTTCTCTGTCTCAAATTTAACTCCTTCTGCTTGAACAAGTACTGCAGAATCTTGTGATCCGTGAACACTTCACATGTCATGATATATAGATAATGCCTCCAAATCTTCAACGCGTGAACAATGGCTGCCAACTCTAAATCATGAACCGGATAATTCTTCTCATAAATATTCAACTGCCATGAAGCATAAGCAATGACCTTGCCATCCTGCATCAACACCGCACCAAGCCCAATACGAGATGCGTCACAATAAATTGTATATGGCCCTGAACCTGTGGGCAAAACCAACACCGGTGTCGTAGTCAGAATTGTCTTGAGCTTCTGAAAGCTCACCTCACACTCATCTGACCACCTAAACTGGGCACCCTTCTGGGTCAACCTGGTCATTGGGGCTGCGATAAACGAAAACCCCTCCACAAACCGATGATAGTAGCCTGCCAATCCCAAGAAACTCCGAATCTCTGTAGCTGAAGCTGGTCTAGGCCAGTTCTTGACTACCTCATTCTTCTTCAGATCAACCTGAATACCCTATACTAATACAACATGACTCAGGAATGCAACCGAACTCAACTAGAACTCACACTTAGAAAACTTAGCATACAACTGACTATCCCTCAAGGTCTAAAGAACCACTCTAAGATGTTGCTTGTGCTCCTCCCGGCCGGAATAAATCAAAATATCATCAATGAAAACTATCACGAATGAATCCAAGTAAGTCCTGAACACTTGGTTCATCAAATCCATAAAAGCTGCTGGGGCATTTGTCAATCCGAATGACATCACTAAAAACTCATAATACCCATACCGAGTGCGGAAAGCTGTCTCAGGGACATCGGATGCCCTAATCCTCAATTGATGGTAACCAAATCTCAAGTCAATCTTCGAAAATACCTTGGCACCCTGAAGCTGATCAAACAAGTCATCAATCCTTGGCAATGGATACTTATTCTTGATTGTAACCTTGTTCAACTGCCGGTAGTCTATACACATTCGCATCGATCCGTCCTTCTTCTTGACAAACAACATCGGCGCACCCCAAGGCGAGACACTAGGCCCAATGAAGCCCTTATCAAGCAAGTCTTGCAACTGCTCCTTCAACTCTTTCAACTCAGACGGGGCCATATGATACGACATAATAGAAATGGCCTGAGTGCCCAGAGCCAAATCAATACAAAAGTCAATATCCCTGTCGGGTGGCATACCCGGCAAGTCTGAAGGAAATACCTTAGGAAACTCACGAACAACAGGCATGGAATCAATAGAAGGAACCTCGACACTAGAATCACGAACATTTTCCAAATAGTCCAAATACCCCTTCTCGACCATACGCCGAGCCTTCATATATGAGAAAACACTACGGGTAGAATGACCAAGAGTCCTTCTCCACTCTAAATGAGGTAAACCCGGTAAGTCTAAGGTCACAGTCTTGTCATGATAGTCCAAGATAGCATGGTAAGGTGATAGCCAGTCCATCCCCAACATGACATCAAAATCAACCATGTTTAAAAGTAACAAATCCATGCGAGTCTCAAAACCCCCAATCATAACTATACATGAACGATGGACACAATCTACCATAATAAAATTCACCCACCAGTGTAGACACATAAATAGGAGCACTCAAAGAATTACTTGGCATGACCAGATACGGCGTAAAATAAGATGACACATAAGAGTATATAGATCCTGGATCAAATAAAACCGAAGCATCTCGACTACAAACCAGAAAAGTACCTGTACCTCCACCTCTAATACCTGTACCTCCACATCTAGCACCTCTACCTCCACATCTAATACCTCTACCTCTACCTCTACCTCTAGCTGATTGAGCGTGCTGAACGAGTCCCTCATTGAACCTCCCCACTCTCTCTCTCTTAGTGAAAAGTATAAGAAGAGCATGACAGGTCAAATCAATAAACTTGGTCTCGTATTGAGTAACAGTAATAGAACTTTGTTGGAGGCGCTCAAACTACCTCGGATAGATCTCTCTCTGAGTGATAGGAAGAAACTTCTCTAGAAATAGCTGAGAAAAATGATCCCAAGTCAAAGCTGGTGACCCAACTGGTCTATCCAAACAATAATCTCTCCAACAAGTATTGGCGGATCTAGACAAGCGAAAAGTAACAAAGTCGACCCCATTGGTCTCCACTATCCCCATGTTCCTGGGAACCTCGTGGCAACTGCTTAAATAATCCTGGGGATCCTCAGAAGATGCACCGCTGAAAGTGGTAGTAAAGAGCTTAGTGAAACTTACCAAACCTCCAGAAAGCCTCCGAAGACGTAGCTGATCTATCACCAGTTTGTGTTGCTGCTCGGCTGAAGAAACGGTACGTGACCTTGCCATTCGCAAAAGGATAAGAGTAGAGGTTTCAATTTAGCATTGAGAGAACAAAATTGCACGATAGAGAAGAATAGATGTGAAACTTTCCCTAACTCTATAGCCTTTGGGGGATAAATACAGATGTCTTAGTACCGATCCCTCAGACTTTACTAAGCTTGTCTGTGAATTGTGAGACCTATGTAACCTACAGCACTGATACTAACTTGTCACGACCCGGTTTACCCACCCTCGGGAGTCATGATGGCACCTACCAGGGAAAGCTAGGCAAGCCAACCAACTGAATTATTTACCTTGTTTCCATTCCAAATCCGTTAACAATTAAGAACTAGTAGTTAATAATCAACAAAATTTAATAAGCGGAGGATTTAATTTCAAGTTTTAATAACACTGCTAATACCATTCCATAACAAATCTACCCAAGACTGGTGTCACAACTTCACAGACTGTCTAAGAGTACTACAATTAAAGGTCTGAAAGAAATAATACAACACTGTCTCTGGGAATACAAAAGAAACAAGAATAATAGATGGAAGGAGATGCCAAGGCCTGCGGACACCTGCACGACTATCTCGGGTCGCCTGATGAACGCGAAGCAGCAATCTCACTATGGTCCAAAGTCTATAGTACTGTGATCTGCACAAAAAGTGCAGAGTGTAGTATCAGCACAACCGACCCCATGTGCTGGTAAGTGCCTCGCCTAACCTCAGCGAAGTAATGACGAGGCTGGGACCAGACTAACAAAAAAACCTGTGGAGTTAAATCATATACAGCGGAAAAGAAGATAAATAATGTACAGTTAAGTATGGGAGGGGGTAACATGTTGAAAGGACATCAAATAATAACCGAAGAACAACAAATAAACATAAGGATCGCCACAGTTCAATTGAAAATAAGAAAAGGGAATCATGCTGCGGGGTACAACAAGTATCAATAGGAAACCAATAATTAAATATAGAGAAACTGTAACTCAGTTATCAATAAAAATTAGGAAATCAAAGACAAGTGCATGGCATCACCCTTCGTGCTTTAACACTCTCTCACCAAAACAACACACGTCATCACCCTTCGTGCTTTAACACTCTCTCACCAAAACAATACACGGCATCACCCTTCCTGCTTTACACTCTTCCTCACCCAAACAACAATCACAAGGAAAATAGGGTAAGGGAATCTATAACACCGAAATAAAATCAAGTAACAACAGAAAATCAGTAAATAAACGTAAAGGACAACATAACCCAATTATCAGTAAGAATCAGGAAAATCAAGGACAAGTGCATGACATCACCTTTCGTGCTTTTACTCTCGTCCTCACCATAAGAATCAATAAAAACTGCACGGCATCACCCTTCGTGCTTTTACTCTCATCCTCACCATAAAATCAATATAATCGGCACAGAATTGTACATCGTGCGGCACGACATCATCGTTCGTGCTTTACACTTTTCCTCACAAAATCATACACGGCATCACCCTTCGTGTTTTAACACTCTTCCTCACCCAAACAACAATCACAAGAAATAAGGGCAAGAAAATAATGAAATCACAATAAAATACCGGCAAGGGAACAATAGTACAACAATCAAATCCCGGCAAGGGAAACAATATCAAAACAATAACATCTCGACAAGGGAGACAATATCATGATTCTCTCTCTCCTTTCTTCTTTCATATTTACTTCACAACTCAATTCACAACTTGATCCAATGCTCTATAATGTTCAACAATTCTATTCTTAACTTGAGCCAATGCTCTACAATGTTCAACAAGTTAATTCTCAACTTGAGCCAATGCTCTACAATGTTCAACAATTCAATTTTCAACTTGAGCCAACGCTCGACCATGTTCAATAATTAAATTCTCAACTTGAGCCAACGCTCTACCATGTTCAATTAACAATAATACTTCCACAAATCATATTCCTCAATAGAAATTATCATATAGAGCATGAACAATACGAAACAAAGTCACATTAATCATAGTATAAGACTCGCGGGCATGCTTGACACCAACGCATAGATACTCGTCACCATGCCTATATGACGTACTCAACAAATAACACATAGAAAATATGATACAACTCCTAATCCCTCAAGCTAAGGTTAGACCAAACACTTACCTAGATGCCACGGACCCAATTCAAGCCTCAACTATCGCTTTACCTCTTGATTCTACCACCAACTTGCTCTTATCTAGCCACAAGTTACTTAATTACATCAATGAATGCTAATTGAATCAATTCTAATGCATGAAAATAAGTTTTCTAAAGTTTTCCCCAAAAAGTTAAAAATCGCCTCCGGGCCCGCATGGTCAAAGCTCGAGGTTCGAACCAAAACCCGATTATCCATTCCCCCACGAACCCAAATATATAATTTGTTTTGTAATCGGACCTCAAATCGAGGTCCAAATCCCCAAAATTTAAAAAACGTAGGTTCTACCCAAAACACCCAATTTTCCCCATGAAAATCGTTGAGTCTAGGATGAAATCTTGTAAAAAGAAGTTAAGGAGTAAAGAAAATGAGTTAGAAATCACTTACTAATGTTTTGGAGAAGAAATGTTGTTTGAAAAATCGCCTCTTATATTTTTTGGGATTTTGAAAAATGAAAAATAACTAAAAATCCCATTTTAATATACCCCTCTCAGACCCCCTATGCGGACCGCACAAAATCGAGTGCGCCGCACAACTCTCCATGTGAACTGCAGTGACATGCTTTAGTATTTTAGTCATAACATTCTCTATATATGTCCAAATTGTGATTTCTTTATCTTTCTAGAAACTAGACACAAAGGTCTATAACTTTCGTTTTTGAATCATCTCAAAATTCCTTGTAAATCAAAAGATATAGGCTTCCGAAGTCAGACTAGTGAACCTGTGCGGACCGCACAAAATCGAGTGCGGCCGCACAGCCCACACCGCAGACAACACTAAAACCAATGCGGTCAGCACTGGCGGGTTCAGAGATTTGCACTTCTCTGAACCTGTAACATCCATGTTTTAAGCCTAAGACATCCCGGAATCTACCCGAAACTCACCCGAGCCCTCGAAACTCCAAACCAAGTGTGCATACTAACTCAAAAGCATTATATGGACCTACATGTACGATCACATCATCAAAATAACATGTAAAATCATGAATTAAACCTCAAAACTCAATATTTTTATCAAGAGCTCTCAAAGTTCATAATTCTTCAACCGGAAGTCCAACTCACGTCAAATAAACTCCGTTTTTTACCAAATTTCACAGTTATCTTTCAAATACTATAACAAGTTTGTACCGGGATCTGGAACTAAAATACGGGCCCGATAACAATGGTTTCAAACATTAAATCTTTTCTTCATTTCTTAGATAATTCAGTAAAATAATTTCTTTCAAAAATTGATTTCTAGAGCTTAGGACCTCGGAATTCATTTCCGGGCATACGCTCAAGTCTCATATTTTACTACGGACCTCCCGGGATCGTCGGAACATGGATTCGGGTCCATTTGCTCAAAATATTGACCAAAGTCAACCATAATAAAATTTTAACTCTAGAAATTTCTATTTCTCATATTTTCACACAGAAGGCTTTCCGGATATAGGTCCGGACCACGCACGTAAATCAAGGTAAGGTAAAAGGGAGGTTTTTAGGCCTTAGAACGCTGAATTATTTCTAAAACAAGTGATGATCTTTTGGGTCATCACATTTATACAGGTGTGGGGTAGAGTATCCTAATAGAAAACCTTAGTGCGCTATTGGGCTTGAGGCTTATGGGCCGATCCATTTGAGGGAAGAATGGGCTAGCCCAATTTTATTGAACTTTTATTTAAATTAATTTAATTAGATTTAAATAATGGGCTCGATCACACTAGCCCATAGTATTTGTTTGGTCTAGTATATGTCTAATTACGGTAAAATCCAAATTTTGTTTGGATATAAAATTTAATTGTCTACGATGCAAAGTTGGAGCAGTACTTATATGCTATGGAATGCATCAGTATAGTATTGGTGGAAAGGTTGTTCCTAAGATTGTCGAAGGAGTTATGATTTTTATTTAAACTTCAAAATACTCTAACCTCAACTATCACTGTCAAATGGCACCCGCCTCACACCACTGCCTTAAAAACTCAACATTGATGGAGCTTTTAAAGAAAAATACAAAAAGGGGGTATTGGGGGGGGGGGGTTCGAAACCATCAGGGGGCTGGAAATTAGGATACTATAGCGCAAACTTTGGTTCACACCAATCCATATGGAATTGCTAGATCTCAAATTGGGTTTACAAATGGCGTTTGACACAACCTATCCAACTTGAAAATCGAAACTGATGCCACGGATTTATTAATCCTAATTGATAAAAATAATTGTTCCATTTATACTAACATTATTAATGATTGCAGGTCATTATTGAAGAAACTGGGGAATCCGATGATCCAGCATAACTTCCATGAAGGAAACAAGGTGGCTCACTTCTTGCAACTGAAGGATCAAAGCTACCAAACACCAACTTCTTGACAATCTTGCACCAACCACCTACAAAGTTTTTGAAGCTACTCTATGATGACAAAATTGGTGCCACTATCAATAGAAATGCTTCTATAAATGTACTTAATAGACTAGCGGAACTTGGTAATCCTAATGTTAACTATTCCACTAGTACTAGTAGCCATGATAGCCAGAATACAGGAAATCCCCCGGGGAACTCATCTTTATGTATTAATACTTGTTAATGAATGATAACTTCGTCTTTCTATCCAAAAAAAGAGTTAAGCTGCATCTTCAATCACATAAAATGGTTTTCTTGGAAGATTTGAAAGGAACATTTGATCAATCATCTTAAAATGATGAAACACAGAAACCAAATTATTGTTATATCAAGGGAAAGCAGAGATGGCAGCAAATAGGCACTCTAAAAGGATGTTATTTAAAATTAGCCAATGCATCTTAAATTTTAGTTTTTCTTTTTTGGAATACAAATATCCTAAATTGTACTGCAATTAAAAAAATTAGATAAAGTATTCAGGACAAATAAGTATCGACTAAACCCTAAATAACAGCCTTAAGAATGATTGTTTGTGCACTTCGCCTTACACAACACATTGGTTGGGCTGAACTAGACATGTTGGCCCATTTAAAATAGGGTCATCATCCGGGCAAGTGCACAAATTGTTAATCTCAGGAATGCCATTTAGAGATTAGCCAGTACTTATTTTGTCCTGGAATTTTAAACTAAAAATCGTAATTTCTGAATAATTCAGGATATTTTTGTCCTAAAAAATTGAACTAAAAAACTCAAGTTCAGGACATACTGGCTAATTCCTAAATAATAACCCTTTAAAATGGTTACATGGTGTAATTTCTATGTCATCATTTGGACAAGGGTTTTGGCCTTTATTTATTTATTTATTTATTTTTTTGAACAATTTTGGAGTAAATCTCTTATGCTCACTTACAATTTGAGCATAAGAAATCATCATATAAAGATCTCATTTTTAATTTTTTACTGATCTTCTAATAAGCTGGCTTTATAATTAATAACAGTAATAATGAACTCTTGAATAATTTGTTTAAGTTCTTGAAAACTAAGCACTTGCATTGAGATAAATATTTTCGCCATCGGTGTATAAACTAAGCTTATGAATATAAGATATGTGTCTTACTCTTACATAGGGTAGATGTGACAAAATGCTTAAAACAAAATAATTATTCACCCATATTATCCATTAACAATTGGGTTGGATAACGAATGTTTTAAAACGGGTCGAATATGGATAAGAACCATATTATCCACTTAGAAAATGGATAACTAATGAGTTTAACTTTTATATTTATGAAGCCTCAAATTGGGGATTCCTCAAGGTTGGGAGACTAGGAATTCTCCCAAGAGTGATCATATTCAATTACCCATTTTCGACTCGCTCACATTCGACCTGACCCGTCCGTTTGTCACCTTTATATAGGGGTGCTCACAATTTTGGCAAAATATTTATATAAATCAAAATTAGAGCCAAAACGATTTTTAAAAAAATCATTTTTCTTTTGTTTGGGATTTTTTTTAAATAATAGTATTTGGTATTGCATAATTTTATTTAAAATTTGGAAAACTCAGTTAAATTATATACAAAAAATATTTAAAATTATATATATTGTATTAATTTTATAAATAATTTCAAATATTTTTTATACTTTTCATCCTTTTTTTACTATTAGTTTTATCTTTAATAGGCAAGTGGGATTTAGGCCTTAAGCCCATTTCTTAAAAGAAAAAAGAGCAAATTTAATTTGTAGCCGGCCAGTGGAAAGTATTATCATTCGCTAGCCATGAATTGATCCATAAAATTTATAGTCCCAAACAAATTATAATGGCTAGCCTAAATTAGTCTTCTCCACATACCGACAAACATTATTGTAAAGCCTAAATCGTTCATCCACCTTCTCATTAAAGCTGCCGCATGTTCCTTAGGCTACTGTTGGTTTAATCCAGATTAACTTCATCATTCATCTAATTTTCTTATGTTTCTTTTTGAACAAACGTCTCCTGCTCGTTCTCATTAAACAATTGTAAAGCCTAAATCGTTTATCCAGTAGTAGAAAATATGTAACTTAGCCATGATTAATTTTTGTCCTAATCTCATTATATTTGATTTTTGCTTCTGTGCCACACTAAAGCTAATAAGAAGCAAGTTTAAGAGCTGGAAATATTATGTGTTCTTCACTTTGAATGAGGGTTTTATATATGCAAAGTACTTGTAATTAATTGATTTCGTTGATGCTACCTACGAAGTTTCTGTCTTTTCAAGTTGATGGTTAAGGACTCGAAGCCTCATGTATTGTAGACTAGAATAACAAGGGGAAATATTTAATACTCTCTTCGTTTTATTTAACTACTAGTGAATATCGCGCTCGTGAAAAATATAATTAGAATAGTCCTATAAGTTGACACAGAAGAGATTAAAACACTTCACTTAAGCAATAAAAATTAATTATCAATCACAATACAAAAATTGGAGCTTTGATAAATAACATTTTACACTATCAAAAATTCTTTCGGAAAAGAAGAAATAGAAAAAAATTTAAGCAAAATATTCAGTATAAATATATATTTATACATATATCTTTGGGTGGGGAAAAGGTAAATACATGAGTCTCTTAGTCAAATATATATTAAGGGCCTATCTAAAAGTATTTTATTTTGTTACTCTGGCTAACTGAAAAAGTGCATTACCTGTAACTGTGAGGAGAAACATTTATTTTTCTCCATTACCATTTGGGTGGGGAAAAGATAATTAATGCATTACCATTTTTATGTGATTCTCCATTACACGTGATTCTTTTAATAGTTAATTATCTCCAATAAATGACTAATGACTAGAGGTTGGTAAGTTGAGACTTATTTGGGACATTTGTGCAAGTTTCCTTCAAAAAAATCATTTCAAGTTAAATCAGATTTGAAACTACTCAAAGTAACATTTGTTACTTCCAAAAATGCTTCTAAGAAAGAGGACATTAGTTTATCAAATGCAAGAGTTCTTCTAAGTCTTAAGCAAAATCAATTGAAGATACTCAGTGAAAGAATGTGGTGAAGGAAAATAAGTTCAAATGAAAAAGCAAATAAAGAGCTACTTGCACTGAACAAAGATATGGTCATACAACTACTTCAAGTTAAAAAATAAGTATACAAATATGGATTACAAAAGCAAGCTTTGATGACAGACATATGAAAGAAATTGCTTCATCATTTGTGATATCTATCCAAACCGATTCATTAAATAACTCTTAGATAAACTATTAAATTAAATAGAACTGTGGGTAAATATATACTAAGTTCATTAACTATTAAAATGGAGATAATTCAAATGGAGAAGGAAAGATAGATTTAAGCAGTCATAAAAGAGGCAACCATATGGAAGCATCGCCTCCTGTTCACTAATTTGTAGGAGTATAATAGAAGGCATGCTCTTCACATCAATAAACTCCACATCTTGCTGAAAAAGCTATGTTCTCGATCTCTTTGCTTGCCGCAGCATCCTAGCAAATTACATTAGGTCATGATTCACACTTTTTTGCTTATAACCAAGGAAACATGAAAAGAAAACAACCCAAGGTTCTCTTGTACCTATCCATATATTAAGTCAAATCCCAGGAAGTTCTCAACCACCTAATTCCTACTTATTTTCGCTTGCACTTGAAGCCTATACCAAGATATTGAGGGACTTATAGCCCGTTTGGCCAAGCTGCAAAAATCAGCTTATTTTGAGAAGTGTTTTTCTCAAAAGTACTTTTGGTGAGAAGCAGTTTGTGTTTGGCTAATTAGTTTGAAAAGCACTTCTGAGCAGCAATTAATGTTTGGCCAAGCTTTAAAAAACTGCTTCTGATAATAGGTGAATTTAACTATATTCAGGCCCTAAATAACCGCCTTCTTGCATAGTTTTAATAATAAAAGTGATAATAAAATACTCTTATTAGTGTTTTTCATGATTTGCAGGTTATATATGACTAGGGAAGGCTAGGGAGCACTTTTGGAGTCAAAAAAATGAAGAAAGAGAGGCCAATCGTGAAATGTCCCAAGTGAACCACGCAAAAACAGGCTGAAGAATCAGAAAAATGACTCTGTCGCGGTTCCACCGCGACCGCGGCAGAACCGCGGTGAAGGATGCTCGCGGACAGAAGGAGATTCAGAGGAGCTGTTTGGCCGCGGTTCCACCGCGACCGCGGCAGAACCGCGGCAGGCGCGAGAAAAGTGCAGGGACTAAAGTGCAAACACGGGATTTTTAGCCCTAAAACCTATTTTAAACACTAGACTTCGCCCAAGAGAGGCATGTATTGATTTTTAAAGTATCTTGGCAAGAAAAACAATTGTGAGAGATCGCCCAAAACATCTTTCTTCTTTTCTTTGATTTTGATTGCTAGTTTATGATGGATCTTATCTTAGTTTGTTTACCCATAGTTATGAGTAGCTAAATCTTTTGTCTAAGGTTTTGATGGAACCTATTGGGGGATGAACTTCTTGTTTATGTGAATACAAATTGCTAGTTTCAATCTTTATTTATTCAACTATATTCTTGTTGTAGTTAATTGACAGGATCCTCAATTAGTTGTGCCTATTTAGTGTGCATAACTCGGGAGAGAGTGCATATTTAGGTTATTGTTGAATAACACCACTCCTAAAGTATAAGAGGAATCTATAACTGCGGGTTTAAAGGCGGGATTAGGGATAACGAAGCCTTGGGTGCAATCTTAAGTGAACTGTGTTAATTAAAGCTAGCTAGTGTATCTCGGGAGAGTGCAATAGTATATTACTGTGATTACTCGGGAGAGATTTATGGTAAGACGAGCGTTCATGATTGATAGAGAAGTGTTGGTACATTTGTATGAAGCATAAACAGAAGGGATTCCATCAATAGGGGAAATCTTTACCTTAGCTTTATCTCATCATTGTTTACAACCTTAGAGTTTTAGTTTACAGCCGGTTTAATTTACTTGCAATCTTAGTTAATAAAGAAACCATCAACTTGTGATTCAAACATTTGGGAAGCTGGTTCTGAAGAGTTTAGTGGGTCTAAAGATTGTGATTGATAGGTTAACTCTCTGTGGGATTCGACTCCGGACTTGTAAACCGGATTATATTTGCAACGACCGCATTGTCCTTTTTATAAGGCATAGTTGGGCGTGATCAAATTTTGGCGCCGTTGCCGGGGAGTTAACGGAATTATCAATTACCATGGATAGAAATACAAAAATTCTTAGTGTAGGCAGTTTCTCTACACCCAATTTTTGATTGAAACTTTTGACGGTTGTTGACTGGGTTGCACAGGTGTATGCCTAGAAACTCTACCAGGACTGGAGAACTACTTGAAGGACTCTCAGACCCTGAGAAAATATTCAGGGCATTGAACCGTGCCAACAGAAGACTTCAACCACCTCAACAAACAGACAAATTCGAAACTGATATGGGAGACGCAATCGACCCCAACGGAAACGGCAGGCATGAGCAAGTCAACTTGATTGTCAGAGAAGCGGCACCTCTGGTGCCCGAGGGTGCACTGTATGACTGGGCACAGCCCACAACTGACAATTTGGCTACTGCCATAGTCATGCCCGCAATACAAGCTGAGTCGTTCCAGATCACAAATAACATGCTGCACTTGTTGCAAAACAAGGGACTCTTCTCTGGGACACAACTTGAAGATCCTCAGCAACACCTGAAGAACTTCCTGTCAATCTGCAAGACCCAGAGGCAGCCCAATGTCACTCCAGAGGCTATCAGGCTATTATTGTTCCCATTCTCGGTGACAGGAGCTGAACAGGTTTGGCTAAACTCACTCCCCATAAATTCTATAGCAACTTAGGATGAGTTAATCAAGCAGTTTCATAACAAGTTTTATCCACCCAACAAAACTGCCCAACAAATTGATGAGATCGTGAGCTTCAAGCAGAAACCGATGGAGACACTTCATGAAACATGAGGCAGGTTCAAAGGAATGTTGGTTATGTGTCCACATCATGGTATTCCAGAACAGATGTTGGGACAACGATTTTATATGGGACTGTCAGATGGGTTGAAGAATATTGTGGATGCCTCAGCTGGTGGGGCATTCCTGAGCAAGACATGGAGTGAAGGTCAGAGTTTACTAGATAAAATGGCACAGAATTCGGGATGGACATCCAGGAATGCACCCATAACTCCAGTGGTGCACTCAATGCCTCTTGATCCTTCAAACACTATGGCTGAAAATATGGCGACTCTCCTGACACAAATGAGCATCCTCACCAAAAAGGTGGAGGAATCAGGGCAGAAGCAGCAGGTACACATAGTAGATACTACCAATGGGGGCCTGTGCACATCTTGCATTAGTCAGCCAATTGGTAATCCTTGGAATACAGAGCTTGATCATCATCAGCAGCACCCTGAAGATATGAACTATGTTGCTAACTATGGGGGTCAGAGACAGGGAAATTAGAACTGGGGTCAGCAGACTCAGCAGCAGTACAGACCACCTCAGCCACAATATAACGCCGGAAACATGGGAGGTATAAGACCCCCCAACAACATGGCACCGTATTCTAGACCACAGGGGTACAACAATCAGCAGCAGGGGTACCACCCTCCTCAGCAGCAGCATGGTGGAAGACAGGACGATGGGTTTGCTAGACTGGAAGCAATGATGCAGCAAGTTATTGGGTCCACTGCGAAGATAAACGAGAGAGTAGATGCACATGATGCAGCTATCAAAAATATTGAAGTGCAAGTGGGCCAAATTTCAATGTCTCTGAACAATCGTCCTCAAGGGACGCTACCTGCAGATACCCAAATCAATCCTAAAGATCAGGGCCCGAAGCAGCTGATGGCGGTGAGTCTCCATAACGGTAGGGATCTCGACGAAGAGCGAGAGAGAGCTCGTGACAATATACAGGCTGAGACACTCATTCAGGTACCCATTGAGCCATTGAGCTGGATGAATCCACAAGGTTGACAGATGTGACAGTCCAGCCTGCTCAGGAAGAAAAGAATACTAAGCAGGAGACCGAGAAAGTTGCTGAAGCAGTTGAAGAGCCGGTAGTAGAGATAGTAGCCAAGAAAGAAAAGTCCCAAGTGATTGGGAAGAAAAGACCTCCTCCACCATTTCCACAGAGGTTAGCCAAGCATCAAAAGGAGGAGCAGTACAAAAAGTTCTTTGAGATGCTCAAGCAAATTCAGGTAAATATTCCATTGATTGAAGCCTTAAAGGAGATGCCTGGATACGCAAAAATGATGAAAGACTTAATGTCCCGGAAAGTTGATTTTCAAGACTTGGCTACGGTGACACTTACTCAGACGTGCAGTGCAGTGGTAACTAGACCTGTTGCTGAAAAGCTCTCTGATCCAGGGAGTTTTACTATTCCATGTACAATTGGAAACTTTGCTTTTGCGAAAGCACTCTGTGATTTAGGGGCCAGCATTAGTCTTATGCCCCTGGTCATTTACAAGAGGTTGGGCATAAGGAGAGCTAGACCCACCTCTATGTTTCTACAGCTGGCTGACAGGACTGTGAAGCGTCCATTTGGGATCCTGGATGATGTACTTATTCAGGTGGGGAAATTCGTGTTCCCTGCAGATTTTGTAATATTGGATTGCAAGGTGGATGAAGAAATTCCTATCATCTTAGTAAGACCTTTCTTGTCCACAGGGAGAGCTCTTATTGATTGTGAGACCGGGGAGCTTAAGATGAGGCTCAATGACGAAGAGATTATATTCAATGTGCAGAAATCTATGAGGCGCCCAAGTGAGTTCGCAAATTGCTCTCTTATTGATGCCGTGGATGTAATCGTACAGTCTGCTGATGAAGTGTTGACGATTAAGGATCCCCTCGCTGCATGTTTGACGAATTTGGAGGAAGTGAACGGTGAGGACTTGGCAGAATGGGTGTTGGCATTGGAAGGTAGAGGGTTCTGGGATAGAGAACTAGAGTTTGAGCCCCTACACTTAGGAAAGAGAGAAACTCCTCCAGCTAATCCATCCATTGAAGAACCACCGAAGCTAGAACTAAAGCCACTGCCAACCCACCTCAGGTATGAATTTCTGGGACCTGACTCCACTCTACCTGTTATTATCTCATCTAGTTTGTTAGATGTGCAGGTCCAACAGCTTCTACAGGTATTGAAGGAGTGCAAATCTGCCATTGGGTGGACCATGGCAGACATCAAGGGGATCAGCCCCGCTTACTGCATGCATAAAATTCTGCTGGAAGAACGGCACAAACCTTCCAGGGAACATCAGAGGAGGCTGAATCCAAATATGAAGGAAGTAGTGAAGAAGGAGGTGATAAAGTGGTTAGATGCGGGAATTATTTTCCCAATCTCTGACAGCAACTGGGTGAGCCCAGTTCAATGTGTGCCTAAAAGGGTGGCATGACGGTTGTGAAGAATGACAACAATGAACTAATCTCAACGAGAACCGTCACAGGCTGGAGAATTTGCATGGATTATCGAAAGTTGAATCTAGCCACCTGGAAATACCACTTCCCACTTCCCTTCATTGATCAAATGCTGGATAGATTGGCAGGGAGGTCACACTTTTGTTTTCTGGATGGGTACTCAGGGTACAAT